>NC_057710.1:26360515-26451499 GCF_004010195.1 Chiloscyllium plagiosum | reverse complement strand
GGTCTGAGTGGGATGTCTGGTTTGTGCACTTTAGGTAGTCCTTAGAATCTGGGGGTGTTGTTGCTTTCAGGTTTCATTCTTTGTAGGTCAAACCTGGTTATCTGTAGGTTCCTCAGTGTGTTGTTTATCCTATTGGTGAGCTGTGGGGTGGGTCAAACTCCCTCTTTTGGTAGGTCCCAATATACTGACAATTGCAGCGGACAGCTGGAACTGACAACCGGAAGCGGCAGAGACAAACCACTATAAATGCCGGAGGAAACATCATAGAAGCAGCAGGAATGGAACCAAATAAACTCCAGAAGACACAGTCCAGCAGTGCTTCACAGGAGGCTCCAAAGCACTGAAGATGTCACCTAGACAGGGGATGAAACATCTGCAAATCAATGTCCCAGCTCAGCGATCATACCCACAACTACGACAATAAGCACCTGAGCTACAAATCTTTATGCTAACTTTGAATAATAACCTTACGCCGTTATGTGTGTCAAATATAAATTGCTTAAAGCTGCAACACATTTGTAACAATACCTCAGCTTGCTGATATATGTTCACAAAATGCTGGGGGTGGGGTGGGGCGGGTGGTCGTGTGAAATCAGAGTGTATTAATGGCTTGTTCACAAACTTTCTTCTGGTTCAATATTAACAGCATAAGACATAGGAGCGGAAGTAAGGCCATTCAGCCCATTGAGTCCACTCCATGGTTGCTGGGTGTCTAGGGATAACCAGTATTCTCCCATAGTTCATGATGGCACTTTGCCTCACCACCCCTGTGTAACATACAATGTAAATGGAAATGAGTATAGCTTTGCTATCCAGTAAAGCAACAATAATAGATGTCCTGGAGGATCCTACTGAGGACAATTTTAACGTCACTGAAGACTGAGCCCCTGAAAATCATGAGTTGGTCCAGTGGTTAGCTCAGCTGGACAACTGAGGTCAAAGACATTTGCAATATTTGTGATGATTTATCATCAGGTGTCGTGTCTGTATTGAGATTGTTCCGCTGTTGAACAAAAAGCAGGAGTAGACAATTCTGCCCCTTGAGTCTGCCCCATCATTTAGTAAGATCATGGCTGATTTGATTGTAACCTAAAAGCTGCATTTCTGCCTATACTGATAATCCTTAACCACCTTCCTTTACAATCTCTGCGTTAAAAATATTCAAATGCTCTACTTCCACCACTAACTTTTGAGGAAGAGAGTGCTAAAGACTTATAACTTATGAGTTTTGAGAAGATTTGTAGCTCAGGTTGAGGTTCTGGAGCTAGGTTTGCTCGCAGCTCCCAGCTCAGCGAGCAAGCCTACATCCAGAACTTATGGTACTGTTTGAAATAGGCCACCCTGGATTTTTAAACAGTGATCCTAGTTCTCTTGCTTTTCTGAACTTGTAACTTCCTGAATTGTTAGTACATTGATATCAAGACCAAAATTTCTTTTACTACATGAATGAGATTGGATGTTCTTCAACTTGAGTCAATTCCCAGCCTATACTTTGTGAAGACGGTGTTGTAGCAGGCTTTCAGTGATACTATTTAAATAATAATTTTAAAAAATATTTTGTTCTAGACATTCACCAAAGTTGGTATTAGTGATACTCGCCTAAAACGTGCCATTGACTTAAAAAATGAGATTGATGCAGCTCTAAAGAAACATGAAGAAATGGGCATTAGTTATGAGGAGCGGAAAGTGGTGAGTATACTAATAGTTTAAGCCACTGATTGTCTGGATATTTGCATGGAAGAGCAAAATAATTGCTTTGAAAGCTTTCAGGAAAATTCTGAAAATTTATCTCATTAAATTCTTCATTCTATCTGGCTGTTACTAGCAAGGCTGACATTTACTCCCTATTCTTAAGTTCCTTGAAAGGTCAACTTGGTTGATCACTTCGAGATGCAGTTAACATGTTGATATAGGACTATCATCACACACAGATCAGACTGGGTAAGAACAACAGATATTTTTCACAGAAATCTGAAAGCTTCATGTGATCATGTTTACTGATACCAGCTTTTTAGAAGGGGATGTGAGCTCACAGTCTATGGATCATTAGGTTTACTAGTCCAGTAAGATAACCACTACATCACTGTACATTTGAAAGCCATGTTTGTACCACATTAGCTTACTGTTTCAGGACTCTTATATAAAACTAAGTCGTTTATTTAAATGTGCCAATGTGAAGGAATCGGTATAAAAGGTTACAGTCATAGTGAATGGTTATAAAGATGAAAAGTTTTCCTATAATTTATTTATTTTCATTTATTTTCCTATAAATAAGAGTTTAAAGAACTTTAAAAGGCTTTTTTTTTAAAAGGACAAGTACCGTTCGTCATGCCTATATTACACATCTTGGCATGTATAGATTTGTGTATTTTGTACCAATAATAAATTGCTGATAGGAAAGAGGCAACATCAATAACTGCATATCAGTACTTTTTTTAAACATATTGTTGGGAAAAATATATCACAATTGTAGGAATGTTGTCATAAAATTTAAATGGATTCAGCAAAGATATTCAGGTTTGGAGGGTTTGAGCTTTGGGGAAAGGCTGAATAGGCTGGGGCTGTTTTCCCTGGAGCGTCTGAGGCTGAGGGTTCATTGTTCCTTGAAAGTGGATAGATAGGTCGGTATTTGGTCAGAGCATTGAGTAAAGGAGTTGGGAGGTCAAATTGCAGCTGTACAGGACATTGGTTAGGCCAGTTTTGGAATAGTGTCTCCCTCCTAGAGGAAGAATGTTGTGAAACTCGAAAGGGTTCAGAAAAGATTTAGAAGGTTGTTGCTTTGCCAGCATTGGAGGTTTTGAGATATAGGCAGAGGTCGAATAGGCCAGGGCTGTTTTCCCTGAGGAGTTGGAGGCTGAGGGGTGATCTTACAGACGTTTATAAAATCATAAGAGGCATGGATCGGGTAAATAGACAAAGTATTTTTCCTGATGTGGGGAGTCCAGAACTAGAGAGTGTAGGTTTAAGGTGAGAGAGGAAAGATATGAGAGAGACCTAAGGAGCAACATTTACACAGAGGGAGGTGCCAATATGGAATGAGCTGCCATTTGGATGAGTATATGAGAATAGGAAGGTTTAGAGGGATATGGGCCAAGTGCTGGCAAATGGGACTAGATTAGATGAATTGGACCGAAGGGTTTGTTTCCGTGCTGTACATCTCTGTAACTATTTGTCTACGACATGTTCACATTGATAATCCTAAACCATGCTCAGTTGGTATTTTTACCACCAATTTTATAATCTTAAGACAGACGCATGCCAAACGGGAATAAGCTAACATGAGAACTCTCAAGTTTTCGGATTTCCTTACAATCAAAAAGGGCTGCCTTAGGAGAAATTAACAGAAAAGTCCAATGCAGTATCATTTTTAACTCAGTAAATCATGTTTAACTTTGAGGATAATTGTAATAGTTCATGTTATAGCTTTTGTGGGGACTTGTCAGCTTTTGAAGCAGGAGTTGAAATGAGACCATACAGCCCACCAGAGGGAGTTTTCCAGCAAACCAACTGAATGCTGGTTTGCTGGAACAGAGTACCTTAAGCATTATGGCTGGAAAAGCCTTGACAAATGTTGACTGCAACGTTTCATTGTTGGTTTAGTGTTAAATTTAAATTAATGTGAAGATTATGTTGTGCTGAACTACGTTTTTTTTCCTCAGAACATGGCATGGTACAATGTTTCACTCATCCTCAGCAAAGTAGAATTTGTTCTTTTGAACTGAGCTTCAACTGAATTAACCATTTATATACTTAAGAGTTGCTTGTAATTATATAAATTTACCTAACACCTATATCCTTCCACTCTGTCTATTGCTAGAGTCACTAAGTTTCTATGCCTAATTCTCTTGGAACATGTAACTTGGGCTGTTAATGGCTCTAAACAGTGACATTATAATTTTCACTGTGAAATTCTCATCATTGCTGAGCAACAACTAAGTGGCAAAATATGAAAAATGGTAATCCTTGCTATCTCCCTTTCCTTATGGCAGCCTGTAGGTTAGGTGAATTGACCATGCTAAATTGCCCGTAGTGTTAGGGGCAGGGGTAAATGTAGGGGAATGGGTCTGGATGGGTTGCACTTCAGTGGGTCGGTGTGAACTTGTTGGGCCTGTTTCCACATTGTAAGTAATCTAATCTGAAAAGGTTTTGGAGGAATTCCATCTTTACTATAAAATACTTGATCCTCCTGTTGCTCCACTTGCAGACAGAAAGGTCGGTTATGAGCCTTCTTGCTCCAAAGTTAGTTGCTGTGCAGCAATATTGACTTCAGAGCACAGAGTGGAGAATTTTCATGCCCCTCCTACCCTTTATCACTCCTGACAGCTGCCAGCTAACAAGATTATTTAGCAGTCTTGGAGTCCCACGCAAGAATGAAACAAGCCTCGCATATGTCAGATATCCATCTTGTCCTGGCTGACCTACAATGACTATCTACTCTCCTAATGCTTTCAGTCTCAAATTTCCTGTGATTGTTTAGAAGTTCCATGTATCTCATATACTCAAAGGGCAGGTAGTACTAGGTCATCCATTTTCGATCTGTGATCGAGTAATGTTCTGAATGGAGAGAGACTGAGCTATGGTGGGGCAAGGACGTTTAAATATTTAGGTACACAACATTTAAAAGTTAGCACACGTAAAATAAGTAATGAATATGGCAAATGGAACACAACTTATATCAAGTGAACTCAATATCACAGAAGTGCAGGAGGAGATATTTGGCCCATTATGTCTGTAATGATTCTCCAAATGAGCATTGAGACTTAATTCCATTCTGCTGTCTTTTCCTGCACATGGTTTCTGTTGAAATATCATCTAATGCCCTCTGAATGCATCAATTGAACCTGCCTGCAGAGACTTTGAGACAGTGTTTCAGACACCACTTGTTTGAAAAAAGTTTTTTCTCATGTTAAATTTATGATGTTGCAAGTCACATCAAACCTGTGCCCGCTCATTTCCAGCCTTCTACGAGTGGAAATAGTTTCTGTCAATCTACTTTATTCAGCCCCTGCATGACTTTGAAAACTTCGAATTGATCTCCTCTTAATCATCATCTCTCCGAGGAGAACAGTCCCAACCACTCCAGTCTGTCTTCATAACTGAAGTTTCTCATCCAAGTTAGCATTTTTGCGAACCTCTTCCCTACACTCTAGTGTATTCACATCCTTGCTACAGATGAGCATTCAGATACACAGTACTCCAGCTGAGGTCTGGCAAGTGTCTTATACAAATTCAGCATTTGTACTTTATGCCCTATTAATAAAGATCAGCTCTCCACTTGTGCAATTACCTTCAACAACCTGTGCACATGTACATCTAGGTCCCTTGCTTCTACCTCTTATGTCAATGTTATTCAGACCAAAATACCTCTCACTTCCCTAGATTAACCTTCATGTACTAAAGAACGCCTCATCTTCCGCCTTGGAACACTTCAACCCCAGGGCATCAATGTGGACTTCAACACAGGCTCTCTGCCTTTATTCCTGATGAAGGGCTTTTGCCCGAAACTTCGATTTTGCCTGTCCTCGGATGCTGCCTGAATTGCTGTGCTCTTCCAGCACCACTAATACAGAATCTGGTTTCCAGCATCTGCAGTCATTGTTTTTACCTTCATGTACTACCAGTCAACCAACTGCACTGTCAGTTCTGCACTGTCGTCCTCACTATTTAGAATGCTTTCAAATTTTGTATCATTTATAAACATTGTTCCTGTACTAGATCCTTAATGTATATAACTGGAAAAGCAAGGATCTAAATGCTATACTTGGAGAAGTGCACTACAGATCTTCCTCCAGCCTGAGAAATATCCAAAGAACAAAAATGGTACAGCACAAGTACAGGTCCTTCAGCCTATGATGCCTGCTTTGACATATGGTCCCTCTATATGCCAAGCTAAAAACCTTTTGCCTTCATGCAGCCCATATCTTTCTATTCCCTTCCTATTCACATGTCGGCCGGGAAGCCTCTTAAATGTTGCTATTGTATCTGCTGTATCACCACCTCTAGCAGTGCATTCCAGGCACTTATCACTATCTACATAAAAAGAACTTGCCTTTCATCTCCTTTAAACTTCCGTCCCTTTACCTTAAACCTATGTCCCCTAGTAATTGACATTTTTACTCTGGGGAAAAACCTCTGACCATCCATTCTATCCATGCCTCTCATAATTTTGTAAATCTTTATTAGGTCACCCCTCAACCTCCAATGTTCAAGTGAAAACTGAGTTTGTTTGATCTCTTCCCTTGGCTAATACCTTCCAAACCAGGCAACATCCTGATAAACCTGTTTTGTACCCTCTCAGTCCCCACATCCTTCTGCTAGTATGGCGACCAGAAATGTGCATAATATTCCAAATGTGGCCTAACTACAGTTGTATACAGCTGCAAAATGACTTGCCAAATTTTATACTCTACCCCAACTGATGAAGGAAGCTTGCCTTGCGCCTTCTTGACCACCTTATCCAATTGTGTTGTCGCTCTCCGGGAACTGTGAAACTGTATATATAGATCCCTCTGTATGTTATGCTTCTAAGGGTTTTGCCATTTACTGTATACTTCTCTGCTGCATTAGACTCCAAAATGCATCATCTCACATTTGTTCAGGTTAAACTCCATCTGCCATTTCTTTGCCCAAGTCTTCAGCCTATCTATACCTTACTGTATCATCTGGTAATTCTCCTCACTATCTGCAGCTCCCCCAACCTTTGTGTCATCCGCAAACTTACTAGTCAGTCCATTTGCATTATTCTCCAAATCATTGGTATATATTGCAAACAACAGGCATCCCAGCGGAAAACCACTGGTCACAGATTTTCAGGCAGAAAAACACACTTCCTCTGCTGCTGTCGTCTTCTGTGTTATGGACCAGGCCAGCTCCCGAAAAATGTTTCAAGAAGGTAGCCCAGACCATAACTTTGGTAGTTGTTTTAAGCAAGTTTAAAGTGGATATTCCAGGAGAGAATCAGCTGGTCAAACCACTTAGTTTTAAACAAAACAGAATTTATTTACAAGATTATTGAATGAAACACGAACCACAGAAAACAGAATACCGGATAACTGAATCTGTCCGAAGGCCCAACAAATCATCCCAACTTAATGATGCTGTTCCAAATGCTTGCAACAATCCCCATAAATACCCCTTGGCACAAAAGGTAAAATCAAACACAAGTTCTTACAGGATAAAAGTCAGAGAGAGATCACCAACCTGGACTTGCTTCTGTGGGTCCAGCAGCCTTCAAACTACTGCTTTAAAAAAAAACAAATTCGAGTAAAGCTGACCTTGGAGGACTGACCACTCTCCTTTCATTGTACAAGTTTTTTTAAAAGCCTTCTGCCTGACACAGTCTCTGTTAGCTATTATCAAATTTGCCCTAAAACGCATCACCTCCAGACTTTTCAGAGTCTGTTGTTTACGACCTATCTGGGGGAAAAAAGGCCAAGGAGTTCATAACCTTGGTGAAGGAGCAGCCTCATCACATATGACTGAACCAGTTCTGTATCCATCTTAGCAGCCTACCATGGATCCCATGCAACTTCTCCTTTTGTATCAACTATCATGAGGGACCTGGTCAAAAAAGAATCACTGGATCTGAAACGTTACCTGTGCTTTCTCTCCACAGATGCTGCCAGACTTGCTGAGCTTTTAGAGTAATTGTAATCTGTTTTTGTTTCTGATTACTAGCAACTGGAATTCTTTGGATGTTTTCGTGTAGACAACATTTACTGCTCTGCCCTCATCAATCATCTTTGTCACTTCTTCAAAAAACTCAATGAAGCTTGTGAGAAATGACTTCCGCTGCGGGAGTCATTACTAATAAGTCCATATTTTTTCAAATATGAATAAATCCTGTCCCTAAGAATCTTCTCCAGTGATGCAAGGTTCATCAGCCTGATTATGTCTGATGCCCTTCTTAAACAAAGAAACGATATTGGGTATTCTCTAATCCTCTGGGACTTCTCCTTTGACTGGAGAGGATACAAAGATTTTGTACAAGCCCCAGCAATTTTCTGCCTCGTCTCCCTCAGTATACTGGAATAAATTCCATCAAGTCTTGAGGACTTGTCTACCTTGATGCTTTTCAAAACATTCAACACCACCTTTTTTATATTGATCGTCCTAGAATATCAATATACCCCATCTCGATTCATTGTCCACCATGTCCTTCTCCTTTATGAATACAGAATCATTGTATACATTAAGGACCTCACCCACATCCTTTGACTCCACACATCAATTTCCTCCTTTGCTTTCGACCACTTTCCCTAGCTAACCTATTGCTTCTTATATGTGGAGAAAAGCCTTGGGATTTTCCTTAAGTCTGTTTGTTAAGATAATTTCATAGTCCCTTTTTAACTCTCCTAACTCCTTGTTTAAGTTCTTTCCTGCTTTATTGATATTATTTGAAGACTATGTCTGTCTTCAGTTTCCTAAGCCTGACATAGGCTTCATTTTTCTTTTTGACTATTCTCAATGTCTCTTGTCTTGCAAGGTTCCTGAATCTTTCCATTCTTATCCTTCAATTTCACACAAACGTGCTGGTCCTGAACTCTAACCAACTAGCCTTCAAAAGATTCCAGCTGCAGATTTGCCCTCAAACAGCCACCCACAGTCTACTACACACACACACACACACACTTTCTCACACTCACAACCCCCACCCCAGACAGACAGACACACACAGACAGACAAAGACCCACATGCACACATATATTTTGTGTGGTGAATTTGTACTTGCAGAGTTACATTGCACTTTGCTCAAAAACTGCATACATTCATGTAGAACTCTGAGCTCAAAAACTGCATGAATTTATGTAAAACTCTGTTAGTTCACTTTTTAGATTAGAATCAATCTAAACAGCAGGTCATAGATGGAGAACACAGGGGGCTAACACCTTCAACATATTGTCCAGCTATCACCATTGTTAACAGCTAACCCGAGAATGCAACTTTAAAAAAAAGGGTTTTGTGATTTACACATGAAAGAAGTGAAACTATCACTGTATTCTAACAGATGAAAGGCTTAACAGACAATCAATTTTTCAATGTATAATTTCAGTTACATCACACTGCAAATTTTTGCTATAAATTCTGTGTTACGATCGAGCCCTCCACAATCACCTGATGAAGGAGCGCCGCTCCGAAAGCTAGTGTGCTTCCAATTAAGCCTGTTGGACTATAACCTGGTGTTGTGTGATTTTTAACTTCCCCCAGTTTAGTATTTTCACCTGAGGACGACTCTTATCTTTATCCATAAGTAATTTAAAGTTATGAAATTGTTAATTGTTCATGTAATGCTCCCCACTAAAATTCTGAACACCTGGCTGGGCTCATTTCCAATATCAAGTCTGGTATGGTCTCTTCCCTCATGGAACTATTTACAAATTGCTTCAAGAAATCCTAGACACACCTAACAAATCTTGCCCCCTCAACATGCAAGTGCCTGGCGCAAAGCGAGTCCCAGTCAATACAAGGGAAATTAAAATCACCCACCACAACACCCTCTCATTTTCATACTTTTCCATAACCTGTTCCTCTATCTCTGGCTGCTGGGAAGCTTGTGGTACAATCATATCAAAGTAATAACACCCTTCCTTTTCCTGAACTGGCCTCGCTAGATGAGTCCTGCAAGGTGTCCGGTCTCAGTACAGCTGTGATCGTCTCCCTAATCAGTAATGCAATTCCCTCACCTCTTCTACATCTCTCCCTATCCCATCTGAAACATCTAAATCCTGGAACATTCGTTTGCCAGTCTTATTCCTCTTGCAACCAATTCTATAATAGCTACAACATCATAGTTCTGTGATGTTATACATTCATCTGCCTTACCTGTCAAAGTTTAAACAAACAAACTTTAGTCTGCTAATCCTGCTGTGATCTGTAACTTCTCCCTGTTTGTACTTCTCTTCGTCTTACTTGCCTTAGTTTCTAATTCCCCCTCGATCATTTCACTTGCAGACCTATTGCTCTAGTTCAAACTTCCCTGCCACACTAGTTTAAATCCTCCTGAGCGACATTAACAAATCTCCCTGTCAGGATATTGGTTCCCTTCCAATTTAGGTTCAACGTGTCCTCCTCATAGAGGCCCTTTCTGCCCAGGAAGACATCCTAATGATCACATACCTGAAGCCCTCCCTCCTGGACCAGCTCTTTAGCTATGTATTTAACTGTACTATCACTGGCACAGGGAGTAATCTCTAGATTATAACTCAAGTGGTTCTGCTTTTCAGTTTCCTACCTAATTCCCTTTGCAGGGCCTTGTCATTCTACCTGTTTATGTCATTAATACCAGTGTTCACGATGATCTCTGACTGCCCACCCTCCCTTTTGAGAATGTTCAGTGCCTACTCAGAAACATCCTTAACCGTAGCATCAGGGAGGCAGCATGCCATCTTGGAGTCTCTTTTGCAGCCACAGAAACGCTGATCTTTGTTGCTAGCTGCTACTGTTGCTATACTCGGCTAGGCCATCCCTTCCAACAGTATCCAAAATGAAGTAATTGTGCGAGGGCAGTAGCCACAGGAGACTCCTGCACTGACTGCCTACGTCTTCTCATGGTCATCTGTCTATTTGCCTAAACCTTGGGTGTGACCAAGTCCCTCAAACTCAATCCATTGAACATATTATTTTGTTTCCAGTCACAGCCAATTTTATATCCACGTTGCTACTGACTCTTTTATTCTTCTATGGAAAATGATAATTGAAGCTTGACAACCAGGGATCATCAAAAGTAGAATCACCATAGGAAGAAAAGCAGGTCATTTAGCCTCTTAGCCCTGCTCTGCCCTTCAGTGCGGTGATGACTGTACTATGACCTAATTCCATATTAATCTCTGATCTAAAATCATAAATTCACATTCCATATTTTGCATTTATGAAAGAGTTCAAGACTTCGATCGCCCTTTGTGTGTAGTTGTGTTTCTGATTTTACTACTAAAATATCTGAACTTCTAAAATATTGAATATAGTGAAACATCAGAATGGTGTGTTGCCTCCCTGGTGCTAGGATCAAGGATGTCTCAGACAGGGTGCAGAACGAGAGGGACCAGCAGGAGGTCATTGTACACATTGGAACCAATGACAGAGGAAGGGAAAAGGATGAGATTCTGAAGGAAGAATGTAGAGAGTTAAGCAGGAGTTTAAAAAGGAGGTCCTTGAGAATAGTAATATTTGGACTGCTCCCAGTGCTGTGAGCTGGTGAGGGTAGGAATAGGAGGATAGAGCAAATGAATGCATAGCTGAGGAGCTGGTATATGGGAGAAGGAGGCATATTTTTGGATCATTGGAATCTCTTTTGGGGTAGAAGTGACCTGTCCAAGAAGAATGGATAGCATCTAAATTGGAAGGGGACTAATATACTGGCAAGGAAATTTGCTTGAGCTGCTTGGAGGACTTAAACTATAAAGGTTGGGGAGTGGGACCCAGGAAGATAGTGTGGCAAGAGATCAATCTGAGACGGGTACAGTTGAGAAAAGAAGTGAGTCAAGCAGTCAGGGCAGGCAGGGACAAAGCAGAGAACTAGGTAGGTCTGATAAATTAAACTGCATTTACTTCAATGCAAGAGGCTGAACAGGGAAGGCAGATGAACTCAGGGCATGATTAGGAACATGGGATTGGGGTATCTCAGCAATTACAGAAACATGGCTCAGGGATGGACAGGACTGGCAGCTTAATGTTGCAGGATACACATGCTACAGGAGATACAGAAAGGGAGGCAAGAGAGGAAAGAGAGTGGCGTTTTTGATAAGGGATAACGTTACAGCTGTACTGAGGGAGGATATTCCCGGAAATACATCCAGGGAAGTTATTTGAGTGGAACTGAGAAATAAGAAAGGGATGATCACCTTATTGGGATTTTATTATAGACCTCGTAATAGTCAGAGGAAAATCGAGAAACAAATTTGGAAAGGAATCTCAGTTATCTGTAAAAATAATAAGGATTTTAACTTTCCAAACATAGACTGGGACTGCCATAGTGTTGAGGGTTTAGATGGAGAGGAACTTAAGTGTATACAAGAATTTTTTCTGATTCAATATGTGGATGTACCTACTAGAGAAGGTGCAAAACTTGACCTACTCTTGGGAAATAAGGCAGAGCAGATGACTGAGATGTCAGTGGGGGAGCAATTTGGGACCAGCGACCATAATTCTATTAGATTTTAAAATAATGGTGGAAAAGCATAGACCAGATAAAAGTTGAAGTTCTAAATTTGAGGAAGGCCAATTTTGACATTATTAGGCAAGAACTTTTAAAAGCTGATTGAGGCAGATGTTTGCAGGTAAAGGGATGGCTAGAAAATGGGAAGCCTTCAGAAATGAGATAACGAGAATCCAGAGAAAGTATATTCCTGTTAGGGTGAAAGGAAAGGCTGGTAGGTATAGGGAATGCTGGATGACTAAAGAAATTGAGGATTTGGCTAAGAAAAAGAAGGAAGCATATGTAAGGTCTAGACAGGATAGATCGAGTGAATCCTTAGAAGAGTATAAAAGCAGTTGGAGCACATTCAAGAAGGAAATCAGGAGGGCAAAAAGGGAACATGAGATCGCTTTGGTAAATAGAGTTAAGAAGAATCCAAAGGGTTTTTACAAATACATTAAGGACAAAAGGGTAACTAGGGAGAGCATAGGGCCCCTCAAAGATCAGCAAAGTGGCCTTTGCGTGAAGCTGCAGGAGATGGGGGAAATACTAAATGAGTATTTTACGTCAGTGTTTACTGTGGAAAAGGACATGGAAGATATAGAATGTAGGGAAATAGATGGTGACATCTGCAAAATGTCCATATTACAGAGGATGAAGTGCTGGATGTCTTGAAATGCATAAAAGTGGATAAATCCCCAGGACCTGATCAGGTGTGCCCTAAAACTCTGTGGGAAGTTAGGGATGTGATTGCTGGGCCCCTTGCTGAAATATTTGTTTCATCGATAGTCGTAGATGAGGTGCCGGAAGACTGGAGGTTGGCTAACGTGGTGCCACTGTTTAAAAGGGGTGCTGCTGTTTAAGAAGGGAGATTTAAACAATCCTTAGATAAGCACATGGTTGATGATGGGATAGTGTAGGGGGACATGTTGAAAATAGTTTACAGGTCGGTGCAACATCGAGGGCCAAAGGGCCTGTTCTGTGCTGTATTGTTCTATGTTCTATGTAAGGACAAACCAGGGAACTATAGACCAGTGAGCTTGACGTCGGCGGTGGGCAAGTTGTTGGAAGGAATCCTGAGGGACAGAATGTACATGTATTTGGAAAGGCAAGGAATGAAATAGGGATAGTCAACATGGCATTGTGCCTCGGAAATCATGTCTCACAAACTTGATTGAGTTTTTTGAAGGAGTAACGGAGAGAATTGATGAGGGCAGAGCGGTGGACGTGATCTATATGGACTTCAGTAAGGCTTTCGACAAGGTTCCCCATGGGAGACTGGTTAGCAAGGTTAGACCTCACAGAATACAGGGAGAAGTAGCCATTCGGATACGGAACTGGCTCAAAGGTAGAAGACAGGTGGTGGTGGACTGTTGTTTTTCAGACTGGAGGCCTGAGACAAGGATTGTTGCTTGATCCTCTACTTTTCGTCATTTATGTAAATGATTTAGATGTGAGCATAAGAGGTACAGTTAGTGAATTTGCAGATGACACCAAAATTGGAGGTGTAGTGGATAGCAAAGAAGGTTACCTCAGATTACAACGGGATCTTGATCAGAAGGGCCAGTGGGCTGAGAAGTGGCAGATGGAGTTTAATTCAGATAAATGTGAAGTGCTGCATTTTGGGAAAGCAAATCTTAGCAGGACTTGTACATTTAATGGTAAGTGTATAATAAGGAAGTGTTGCTGAACAAAGAGTCCTTGGAGTGCATGTTCATGGCTCCCTGAAAGTGGAGTCGCAGGTAGATAGGAAAGTGAAGAAGGCATTTGGTATGCTTTCGTTTACTGGTCAAGAGTGTTGAGTACAGGAGTTGGGAGGTCATGTTGTGGCTGTGCAGGATATTGGTTAGGCCACTGTTGGAATATTGCATGCAATTCTGGTCTCTTTCCTATTGAAAGGATGTTGTGAAACCTGAAAGGGTTCAGAAAAGATTTACAAGGATGTTGCCAGGGTTGGAGGATTTGAGCTATAGGGAGAGGTTGAATAGGCTGGGTCTGTTTTCCCTGGAGCATCGGAGGCTATAAACCTTTTCGAGTTTTATAAAATGATGAGGTGCCTGGCCAGGATAAATAGACAAAGTCTTTTCCCTGGAATGGGGGAGGTTTAGAGGGCGTAGGTTTAGTGTGAGAGGAGAAAGATATAAAAGAGACCAAAGGGGCAACTTTTTCATGCAGCAGGTGGTACGTGTATGGGAGGAAGTAGTGGAGGCTAGTACAATTGCAATATTTAAAAGGCATCTCACAGGTAAATGAATAGGAAGGGTTTGGACGGATATGGGCCAGATGCTGGCAAGTGGGACTAGATTGGGTTGGGATATCTGGTCGGTATGGATGAGTTGGACCGAAGGGTCTGTTTCCGTACTATGCATCTCTATGACTCTGTCTCTCCAGTCCAAGATTCTCAACTTGTAGAAATTGTTTCTCTGAGCTACCCTATCCAATACTTTTAATACCTTGGAAACCGTCACTCAAATCAACACTTATTATTTTAAATTCTCGGGAATACGGCCCTGATTTTGTCATCTCAATTTGCTACTTAACCTTTAGAATCCAAGATTTTTCTGCCCAATTACACTTCGTTCTCTGTGAGGCCAATATATACTGAAAAGGATGGAGTACCCAGAAATGCTGTTGAGGTTTTGTGTTCTTGTAGCAAAATTTTTCTGGTTTTTTTTGCACTTTAGTCCTCTAAATTTAAGGGGGTAACCTTTTTTGTGTTTCTTCCCGTTTGTGACATTTTAATTATCAATATGCCTTCTCCTTTGTGCCCAGTTGGACCTGCACTATTCCTGGCTATTTAGCATTTATTTTGTCATCAAGACATTTAAAGAACTAGCTATCCTTCATTTAAAATATGGAAAATTATTTACCACCAGCAGTGTATTTTGGGTGGCACTGAGAAAATGAACTTTTAACTTGCATAAATTAACATTTTAGATTTCAATTATTATGAAAATTGCTGGTAAAGAGCTAATCTCCTCTGAATAAATTCCAGCTAACTGCTATGACCTTGTTCTATTAAAGCAAGATGTAGTTGTATCATAGAAAAGCATGAGCTCAGAATTGTTGTGTACTTGTTTATTTCAGTTAGGTTCTTAATCTTTCATTGTTTTCCATCAAAACTGCAGTAAAATTAATAAACTAACCTATAAAAACAGGCATAACTGTAGCCCAAAATATTTTCACACATTATGGTATCAATTTAAATATTTTCCAAGAATTCTAATAAGCATTTAGTATCACAGTCTTGCATTTAACTTGACTTTAAACCTGACTATTGCTTAAAAAAAATTCTTGTGAGCTATGATTGTACATACTTTCTCATTTATTATTGACTCATTATTTGTCAGTTAGGTATGTCTCTATAAATGTAAGCTGAAATTGTCAGAGAACAACAATGCAAGTTAGTTGTGATTTTACAAGTCTTTGCCACAAATCTTTTGAATTTTTTTTGTATTGTTAGAGGTTGAGGGTAGTTGCACCTGACTTGAGTGCTATAATTTGCAGGACCTTCTCGAAAGGATATTAGCATATAAATAGCAGATGCAATGACGACTATCACAGCTGAGTACATTTAATTTTTAGTTTATAAGATAGAATGGGTTTTTAAATGCATAGCCATCAAGCCTGCAGAATGACAAATGAAGTTTTAGAGTTCACTTGTCTAAGGATGCCTTATAACATCATTTTTTAGAGTGTAACAGACACTTATTTAAGACAGAGCAAAACTGATTTCCTGGGTGGGAAGTAATTGAGATTGCCTCCCAAATTAATTAGACCATGGAGAATTTATTTTATGATTCTATTAAGATTTTACGCAAAACAAAATGTATAGGGAAGCAAGTTTTTTCAACCATTCAAATATTTAGAATAGCCATTTCCTTTAGCTTAATTTGCTCTGATGATACAGCGATGAGTAATTCATTGGTTTTATTTCAATAAAATTAAGTACAGTAAAACATTTAAATGCATTTTGATGCATTTTAGTGTTTTTGCAGCATTTTAACAAAAAGCTATCCCAAATCAGTCCAGCAATAAAGATCAAAAGAAGTTTAACAAAATGATATCATTCTGATAATCTGCCTTTAAATAGAGAGAGAATATATTTCACTTCATTCTGTCCTAATGTGCTCTAATGATTGTGCAAAGTTTTCAGCACTTTTTTGCTTTCTTTTTGTATTGGGCAATTTTATTGCACTGCTCATCAGCATCATTTAGTTGTAGTTTCCCTGATGTACAATAATCATAGAATTGCTCCATCACAGAAAGCAGTCATTTGGCTCTCTGTGAGAAGGACTCACCTAATCTGCTCTCTGCCTATATGCTGTTGCACTGCAAGTTTTTCCCTTTCAGATCGCATGTTATGATGAGGACATGAGGAATTTGCAAAGGAATATAGATTGTTTGAGTGAGTGGGCATAAACTTGGCAGATGGAGTTTAATGTCACAATGTATTTGGTAAAAGGCAGTGTATTATTTGAATGGAGAGAGACCAAACAAGTGCAGTACAGAGGGATGTGGGTGTTTTTATCCATGAAACACCCATGAAAGCTGCAGGGTGTAATTAAGAAGGGAAATGGAATTTTGATCTTTATTGCTGGACTGATTCAGGATAGTCAACAAGGCTTTGTGCATGGGAAATCATGTCTCACAAACTTGATTGAGTTTTTTGAAGAAGTAACAAAGAAGATTGATGAGGGCAGAGCAGTAGATGAGATCTATATGGACTTTAGTAAGGCGTTTGACAAGGTTCCCCATGGGAGACTGATTAGCAAGGTTAGATATCATGGAATACAGGGAGAACTAGCCATTTGGATACAGAACTGGCTCAAAGGTAGAAGACAGAGGGTGGTGGTGGAGGGTTGTTTTTCAGACTGGAGGCCTGTGACTAGTGGAGTGCCACAAGGATCGGTGCTGGATCCTCTACTTTTTGTCATTTACATAAATGATTTGAAGTTCAAAAATGTGGTGCTGGAAAAACACAGCAAGCCGGGCAGCATCCGAGGAGCAGGAGAATCGACATTTCGGGCAGAAGCCCTTCTTCAGGAATCAGGCTTATGCCCGAAATGTCGATTCTCTTGCTCCTCGGATGCTGCCTGGCTTGTTGTGTTTTTCCAGCACCACATTTTTTAACTCTGGTACTCCAGCATCTGCAGTCCTCACTTTCTCCTCATAAATGATTTGGATGCGAGCATAAGAGATACAATTAGTAAGTTTGCAGATGACACCAAAATTGGAGGTGTAGTGGACAGGAGTATTGAATATAGGAGTTGGGAGGTCATGTTGCGGCTGTACAGGACATTGGTTAGGCCACTGTTGGAATATTGTGTGCAATTCTGGTCTCCTTCCTATTGGAAAGATGTTGTGAAACTTGAAAGGGTTCAGAAAAGATTTACAAGGATGTTGCCAGGGTTAGAGGATCTGAGCTACAGGGAGAGGCTGAACAGGCTGGGGCTGTTTTCCCTGGAGCGTCGGAGGCTGAGGGGAGACGTTATAGAGGTTTACAAAATTGAGGGGCATGGATAGGGTAAATACGCAAAGGCTTTTCCCTGAGGTCAGGGAGTCCAGAACTAGAGGGCATAGGTTTAGGGTGAGAGGGGAAAGATATAAAAGAGACCTCAGGGGCAACTTTTTCACGCAGAGGGTGGTACATGTATGGAATGAGCTGCAATAGGATGTGGTGGAGGTTGGTACAATTGCAACATTTAAGAGGCATTTGGATGGATATATGAATAGTAAGGGTTTGGAGGGATATGGGCCAGATGCTGGCAGGTGGAACTAGATTGGGTTGGGATATCTGGTCGGCATGGACGGGTTGGACCGAAGGGTCTGTTTCCATGCTGTACATCTCTATGACTCTGTGACTCTATGCTAGGGGATTGGCATTTAAAAATAAAGTCGTCTTACAACTGGACATTGTTGTTCAGAGTTCTGCTGGAGTACTGCAGGCAATGAGGAGTGATCTTATTTCATCATCCAACATTCTGCTGGGGCTTAACAATGTGGATGTTGAGAAGATGTTTCCACTCATAGGGAAAACTTGAACAATCTTTTTCATAGTTACCAACTAAGGAATCACTCATTTAAAATTGAGATGCAAATGATTTGTTCTCCGAGAGGGTAGTGAATGTCTGAAATCATGTACCCTAAATGGTTATGGAAGGGAGATGACAAAGTATTTAAAGAGCAGGTGGATATGTATTTGAAATACCATGGAGTTGAAGATTATGCTGAACTGACACAGAAGGAGGCTACAGACTTGAAGAATGGCAGGACAGACATGAGAGGCTAAATGGCCTATTCATGCTATTTCTTATGTTCTTAGTTACAATTGAATCTGTCCCCTTCACTCTAATTAATATAAAATACTAGTTTCAATAACTTTTCATCAGTTCCCCATTGTTTCTTTGCCTCTTGTCTTTAAATTACAGTCCTTCTTCCACTAACATTCCCCATCAAATATTACTATTAAATTTTCTCTCATCCTTCTCTCCAAGGAAAGCAGCCCCATCATCTGCAGTCTATCCACGTAGCCAAAGTCCCTCACCCTAAAACAAACCTAACAAATCTTTTCTGAGCCCTCTCTTATATGGCATAGGTATTGTTATTTTACATAATTATTTTGGCTATATAAGAACAGGGCATTTTCCAAAATAAATGAATTTTGCAAAGAATTTTGAGGTGACTGGAAGGTGACCAAATCGTGGAAGATTTTGATTTGCCCTGGGCATAAACTGTGGCAAATTTGCACCTCTGTTTTGATTGAAACAAAATTTGAATGAACTACAGTCCTGATTACATATTCACAGTTGCCGATTTGTTTTACTGGTGGCCAATTTCACCTCCACACAACATCTAACTCTAAATACCCTTATTTTCGTATAATGTATATGGGTAAACTGGGCCTTCTTGGCCAAGGTGTTTCCTTTACTGGGGATATATTGATGGTCAATTGTTACCTGCATGCAGCAGTTTTGAAATCCACACAGTAAATATATATAAAACAAAAAAAAAGGAAGGCCTATTCTTTTATTTCTATTCTAGGAGATATGCTTTTCAGGATAAATCAGCCTTTTTTTGAGCTTTATCCTCTCTAGTGAGAAGTGCACGATTAGTTTCTTTATGACTAAATATCCTAATTTTACTTCATATTTTGAAAAATGGTAAACAGTGAAAATGGTGGAATTTCTTGCATTTATTAAAAAGGACATTATATGTTATGCATTGTAGCACTACATCGCCTCCGACTGCACCTTTTAGAAAATTAAAACGCATAAATTCTGTTTAGTGTTTGATGTGCAGTGTGCAAGCTGAAAGCCATAACACCCTAAACCTTGGGTTGTGTTTCACCTTTCATAAATTCCTGGGTAGATTCTATACAAAAATAATTTTCAGGTCCGCAGCTCATTGTTATTCAGACTTGATTGATTGCTGTCATTTACTCACTGAGAAAGTTAAGTGCTCCTGTCATTTCCGAAGAGTATAATTAGGATGTTTCACAGGTCAGCGATAGTGACAGGTTTTCTTTTGATTTGCTTCGACAGATGAAAGGGACCGATGAGGAAGATGATGACGATGACGATGATTTTGTTGAAGTTCCAGAGAAGGAAGGTTATGAGCCGCACATTCTGGAGCACCTTCGGGAGGAGTATGGTGAGTTTATGCAGCTGCTGGCTACCACTTTTAAGCATACTCTCCCACAGCTAAGTAAATAAAGCCCCATTATTAAGCAATAAGGTGATCAGCTGTGTACTTAATCTGCCAGTGATGACTGAGGAAGTGATTACCAAGTTATTTGAAAACCCATTCATTATAACAAATAAACATCTTGTGATACTCCCTGACAAACATCCAATAACTTTGTCTTTTGAATGTGTTTCTCCCTGCCCCAGCTACCTCTGCAAACCCAAACGTAACATCCTAACTCCAGTACCAACTCAACTGTTCAGCTCTCCTTCCAGTGATAAACTTTCTTTGCAGCATGTAGGTGCTTATTTTAATGGAAATATAAAAGTCTGTGACATCACATATATATCAGTGATGTGGCCTTTGCTAAAAGGAAAAGACTGCAGCAGTTGATGGACTTATGCAATGCTTTTCCAAATTCATTGATATGAATTCAACCAGGTAGGAGTGTAGGAACATAGAAGCAGTAGACCATTCAGCCATTCTGGCCTGCTTCATCATTCAAAACCATGACTGATCATCCAACTTAATTCTCTCACCATTCCCATCTACTTTGATGTTATTTGTAATTAACAACTTACCAATTTCTGTCTTGAATTTATTTAATGACTAAGCTTCTACAGCCCTCTGGGGTAGAGAATTCCAAAGATTCACAACCCTATGTATGAAGACATTGCTGCACATGCCACTCCTAAATGGAGTTCATTTTTATTTAGACTTGATTAATTGCTGTCATTTACTTACTGGGTATTTTTCTGGGACTGTATCTTCTGGGCTAGACCACACAGCTAGGGGAACTTCCTTTCTGCATCTATTCTGTCTAGTCCTTTAATAAATTTTTGAGATTCATTCTCATCATCTTAAATGCAAGGGAATACAGGCCCAGTCTCCTAAATCTCTCCTCATAGAGCAGTTCTACCGTCTCAGGAATCGGTCTGTTGAATTTCCACTACACTCTCTTGCAAACAAGCGTATTCTCCCTTCGACAAGGGGACATGAATTGCGTACAGTACTCAAGCAGCAGTCTCACTGGTGTTCTGTACAAATTGAAGCAAAGCTTCCTTGCTTCTGTGCTCAAATCCTATTGCAGTAAAGGCTAACATACCATCTATTTTCCAAATTGATTTTTATTTATTCATGGGATCTTGCTGGCTGTGAAAGTATTGATTGTCCATTCCTAATTGACCTTGAAAAGATGGTGGTAAGCTGCAGTCCAGTTTGTGTAGATACATCTGAATGCTGTTAGGCAGAGAGTTTCAGGAGTTTGACCTAGTGACATTGAACAGCGATATATTTCGAAATCTGGCTGGTGAGTGGGTTGGAGGGGAATTTGCAGGTGTTGATGGTGTTGTTCTTCTGTATCTGCTGCCCTTTTCCTTCTAGATGGTAGTCGTCACAGGTTTGGAATATGCTGAGTAAGGACTTGGTGGAGTTCTGCAATGCATCATATCGATGGTACATCATACTGCAATTGAGCATCAGTTGGAGGGAATGAATATTTGTGGATGTGTTGCCAGTCAGAAGCTAGTCCAGTTGAGTTTCTGGTCAATGGTAACCCCAAGAATGGGGATAGCGGTATATTCAATGATGGCAATGCTATTAAATATGCAGCACAGAACAGTACAGCACAATACAGGCCATTCGGTCTTCAATATTGTGCCAGCCTTTTATCCTGCTCTAAGATCCTACGCTATGAAAGCAGTTACATTGTCTCTTAATGGAGATGGTAATTGCCTGACACTTGTGTGGCACAAATTTCCACTTGTCGGTCAAAACCTGAATATTTGATCCAGATCTTGTTGCATTTGGCCAGGAACCGTTTCAATATTTGAAGAACCACACCTATGAAGAACATTGTGCAATTATCAGGGAATATCACACTCCTGACTTGTCCTGGAGCTGAGATGACTGATCTCTAACAACCACAGCCATCTTCCTTTTGTGGTAGGTGTGGCTTCACCAGAGGAGAATTTTCCCCTTGACTTTCATTTTGCTCGGGCTCCTTGATGCCATATTCTTTAATCTCGAGGGCAGTCACTCTCTCCTCACTCTTTTTTTGTTCTTGAATGAAGTGTGTAATGAGGTCAACAGCTGAGTGGGCCCTGACAGAACCTGGACTGAGCATCACCACGCAGGTTATTGCAAAGCATGTGATGCTTGATTGCACTGTTGATGACCCCTTTCAATACTTTACTGATAATCAGGTGCAGAGTGATGGAGCAGTAATTGGCCAAGGTCTTTATGTTTAGACGAGATGGCGGAAGAGTAAGATGCTTCAGTTGGAGCTTCTCTGCTTGCCTTTTTCCATTTTTCCCCTCTTTGAGAGGACAAACAGGGTCACAATCTAATGGCTTATCTGCAAGATCGCACCTCAGGTGTAATCACTCCCATAGTACTGTACTTCAGTGTCAACTGAGATTTTATGCTTACATGTGTGGAGTGCAATTTAAACTTCCAATCATTTGATTCAGATGAAATGTTTTGTTTATTGACAGGGTAACAATGAATCACACTGCACTGTACATCATTATAACTTTATTGGGGATAGAAAAATCCAGCAGGTTTCTCTCTTCTAATTGATATGCACTGGTTTGTAATGTTGGACTTAAGTTTTACTCTGCTTCCCATATTTCAGTAGCTCATTAACCTGGGTACACATGATGAATCATCACTTTTCTCGAGTATTAGATGAATGCAGTGGAGCTAAATAATTTGAACTAGTTCACCATTTGATTTTTTTTGTCTAGTTTTGCAAGTAAGTTGATTATTGTATACAATGATATGGAATAGTACAATATTGGATTTCGTTGTGACTCTCCACATGCTGAGTTTTTAGTCAGCATTAAGTTGTAAAGCCAGAATACTGAATGCAGCCAAAGAAAAACCAACTGGGATGACTTGCTTTGTGATTTTTCTCTGTTGACCAACGTTCAGAACCCTGAACAAGAGCCAGAGTTTAAATATTCAAATTGCTGATAATTTCACATTTGCTTTTTGTATTAAAATAAATCTAAATTGTACAATAAATGAAATTTAGATTTTTAAATAGATTAAAACTAGATCACAATTTCAACTAGTTCAGTGATAGAGTATCAGCAATTTAAGGAAAAATATTAAAATAATTTTAAGGTTTACTTCGGAAAATGTTTTGAAAGGCATTAGGAGCTTTCTCAGGTGCAAAACAAATATAACCTCGGAATATACTACTGTCTCTGTTCCTGACAACTCTGATTATAAAGTAGTGATACATTAAAAGTCTTTTGTCTGTCTTCACACTTCTCTTTATCCATTATAAATTTCTATGTTTATATTTGTAATGGGAGTTGTCCAGGTAAACTTTTAAGTATATCCTCTCCTATTAGAAGTACTGCAGCAAATTCATGTATACATTTTGCATTTCAAATGAGGTCACAGGAATTTGTCCAATCTACACAATTTTCCCTTCCTTTATCAGGAAAGCTGGGCAAGTTATGTAGTGGATGTCAAATCCAATGCTGCTAATATTTACTCCCCTTATTTAAGTGGAACCATTTATTCCCATGTGTAATTCTACAGATATTCAAATGGACATTTTTTGCCAGTACTAATACTCTGGTGGAACGCAAACAAATAAACATTTTAATATATTCTTAAATCAGGGCACGGTGGCCTTCAAATCTGTATGGTTGCTAAATTTGATGACAAAGAATGTCGAAAAGTTGTGAAGAGGACATGAGGCTACAAATGGGTACAGACAGGTTAGATGAGTGGGCATAGTTTTGGCAAATAGCATATAATATTGGAAAATATGAAATTGTCCATTTGGAAGAATAAAAAAAGTGTTCTAAATAATGAGAGATTGTAGAACTTTGAGATGCAGAAGGATCTGCATTTCCTGGCGCATTAATCATGAAAGGTTAGTTAGTAAAAGCAGGAAGGATGTTCTCAATGATCAGGAAGTTCAGAACCAGAGGTCACAGTTTATGGACAAAGTGTAGGACTTGGATGAGGAGAATTTTCTTCATCCAGAAAGTGGTGAATCTAAGGTCCTCTCTTTCACAGAAAATAGTTGAGCCTAAAACAATGCATGTTTTCAGGAAGGAGTTAAATGCAATTATTGAGGCTAAAGAGATTAAAAGGTATGGGGAGAAGGTAGGAACAGGATACTGAGTTCAATCATCAGCCATGATCAGATTGAAAGGCAGAGCATGCTTGAAGGGCTAGCTATCCTACTCCTTTTACTTTTCTATGTTCTGTGCAGGGTCCACAAGTGATAAGAAAGCTTTTGGAATGTTATAGTTTATTGTAAGGAGAATTGAATCCAAATGTAGGGTGGTTATGCCTCAGTTATACAGGCATTGATGAGCCTGCATCTGGGATACTGTACATTAGTGAATTATTGAATGGCATAAATGCGGCAAAAGCAGTTCAGGGAAAGTTTGAGACGCAAAGCCATCTGCCCATTCCCAGGGTATTAATGATGAAAGTTTGAAAGGGGAGATTTATATCTGCTGGAGTTTAGAAGAGTTCGAGGTGACTTGATTGAAACATACAGGATCCTTACGGCCTCCGACAAGGTGGATGAGAAAAGGATGTTTCCTGTTGTTGGAGAATCTAGAACTTTGGGTCACCATTTAAAATATAGGCTTGTCCACTGAAGACAGATGAGATTTTTTTTGAGGATCGTGATTCTTTGGAACTTGGCTTCCATGACCTTTTAAGGGAGAGAGTCATTGAATATCTTTCAGGCAGAAACAGATTCTTGATAGGCAAGAGAGTCAGAGGTTATTGGAGCCAGGCAGGAATGCAAAATGAATTTTATTGAATGGCAAAGCAAGTTCAAGGGACTGAGTGACGCATTCCTTCTAATTTGTATGGTCATATGTTGTCACATAAAATAAATCTCTAAGGGATTCTTAAGCAGTGTTTATATGTACTGGAGTTTATGTGTACAAATTGTTGAAGGTGGCAGGGCAGGTTCAGAAAATAGCTAAAACAGTTCACAAAATCCTGGGATTTATAAATAGAGATGTTTAAAAATAAAAGTTAAGATGAATCTGTGTAAAAAATACTGATACTGACTCAAGTGGAGAATTTGGCTACATCTTTTTTTAGGTGAGTACCTTGCAAAAGCAACAGAACACTTCAGTAAACAAACGAATCAAAGAACTGTGGATGTTGAATGTTAGAAACATGAACAGAAATTGCTGGGAAACCTCAGCATTCTGGCAGCATCCGTGGAGCGAAAGCAAAGTTAATGTTCAGGTTCATTGACCCTTTTTCAGACTAGATCTGAAGAAGGGTCACTGAACCTGAAACATTAACTCTGCTTCCTCTCCACAACTGCTGGTAGACCTCCTGGAGCCATCTACTCTGACCCTTTGAAGGTAGGGCACTGAAGTGGACACAATCAGGCCTTCATCCCAAATAAGGACCCTAGAATAGAATGTCCTGCTTGCCTCGAGCTGCCAACCAATCAAAGGTGAACAGTTTGAGAACTTGGCAGCACCACAAAAAGGGACTGTGACCGCTGCTGGTAAAGCACTCCTAGGTTGAAA
This sequence comes from Chiloscyllium plagiosum, assembly GCF_004010195.1. NCBI lineage: Eukaryota > Metazoa > Chordata > Chondrichthyes > Orectolobiformes > Hemiscylliidae > Chiloscyllium > Chiloscyllium plagiosum. The sequence continues at coordinate 26,426,146 of NC_057710.1, read as the reverse complement.
CAGTAACTAGGACAAAGGTAAGTAGTATTGGGGGATTCTGTCAGGCTGGGGATTGAAGGCAAGGATTGGGAATGACTTCAGCAGACACCCTAGCACCATGCGTATGCCCTCAATCATGCACAAATTAATGCAGATCAAGAGCCAGTCCAAAACGGACAGACAGCCGTCACAAATTTAGTTGTTGTATGAGTTGCTATAATTTGGCTTGGCTGGAGCTGAGAAATTTACAATACGAAAGTCATCCACAGCCCTTTCACCTAGAACAAACTTGATTAGGACGAAAACATTGGTTATCTGTCCCAATGTGAAATCATCTAATTTTCCTGTCCTTCCAACTCGTTCCTGTCTTCATGTGGACCTGAAATCTTCCATCTGTGGTATCCAGTTAGGGATATTACATTTGATTTGAAGGCTTTAGAGATAAGTTAGAAAAGATTTACTAGATGGCAAAAAGATTTCTGTTGCTTGGGTAGATTAGAAAAACAAAGACTAAGTCTCCTGAATGAAGAAATGGTTGAGAGGAAGTTTGATAGAGTGCTCAAAACAATGAGGTTCTAGATAGAGAGAAATGGTGCTCTTTGCCAGAGAGTTAAGACGCCAATTTTAAGTTGATTGCAATGAGAAACCTCCTTGCATAAAAACATGTTTAAGACCTCAAATGCACTTCTTAGAGAATGATGGAGACAAATTCAAAAATGACTTTCTAAAGAGAGTTTGGATAAGCACCTGAATTGAGAAAATCTGCAGGGGTACTCGGAAAGTTGGGGGAAGTGGGATTACCTAACTTGTGCTTCAAAGAGCTGACATTGACTTGCTGGGCCAAATGTCACCCTGTGCTGCAACCATTTGGTGGTACTCTTGATTTCAGTTAAAGCATCAGTTTTTAAAGTCATTCAATATTTTATTTCATAGATTACCTCCAACACAAGGCTATACATGCTTTCTGCTCAGCAAGTTAAAACAATTTCCAAAAAGCTGACTTGGTAGGGTTAAGCAAAATTCAGAAGGTCAAGAGTTAAAAAGTTTACAAGCATTAGTGTCCGTAAGAGCTTTCCATGGTTCAACTTCTATCAGCAGTTTCTATTATCTGTCTGAACAATTTACCAATTAAACTTCAGAGCCGATCTAATGTTGTTAAAGTAAAGGTAAAGCCTCACAGCTGAGGAAACCTTCCTTCTCTCTCTTTCTCTCTCTGCACCGCTGAGGCCCTTTATCTTCTTCTTAATCCCAAGATTTCTGTCAGGACATAATCTCTTTCTCAAATTTACATTTTAATTACAAGTCCTAGTGAACTTGCTAAAATCAATAATGTCAGCATTCAGTGGCCTAGCTTTCAGCCACAGACCCAGCCTTGCCATTTCCTGTTATTGATTCATCTTTTTAGCTCTATCTTTGTTATTCCTTCAGGCAAATAGGTGACACTGAACAACTTCAAAAAGGTTTTGGTTTGTTATAGTTCTTTACAGAGGTCATAGTTTACAACAAAATGGAGCTGTATATGGAAATAAAGGAGAAAAATAATTTTTGCAAGAAACAACTTTTGGGTACTTCGTTCCACGAGATTTCACTGTCTCAGAAATGCTTGTAGCAACTTCTTTTTGATATAACCCAGCACGAAGCTAACTAATTGTACCCCTTCAATTTTCCCCTTATCAAACTATTAAGATGCAGTTCCACAGAGGACTAGAATTTTCTGATATCTTTCTAAATTGCAGTTCATGTTTTAGCTTGGTCAGAAAATGTCTTGAGATTTAATTGTTTACATGACCTTGAAGCTTATGCAATTGAGTCTGGTTCTTCTCTCCTAACATATGTTCACTTTTCATTTCTAATAAGATCACCTGATAGTGATCGATTTCAAAACCTGCCTTTCCTTGGATCTCTCTCTAATTTCTGCAAATTACTAAATGTAGCACCCTACTACTACTGATTAGCTGTGGATGTGGAATTCAAAAACTATATTTCATCTTTGAGGCTTACTGCCAAAAAATGCAGTCTTTTAACTATGAGGTGGGAGAGCTATATGTTCCCCTAACTCGTTTAGATAACCTACTTAAACATGTGCTTAAACCTTTTTTTAAACAAACGTGTAGTACTTTACTGTTTCATACACCTTGATAACTATTTGAAGAAATTAATAATTATAATACACTCTGTCACTATGAATATTAGTTATTTGTGCATATTCAAATCTTTATTCCTGTTACAAGCAGAAGTGCTATTCTATATGTTGTATGTAACCGCAGGACTGGAGCCACTGACAAACACTAAGGAAACGGTGAAGAGAGTAATGCCATTGTCTGGCCCCACATGCCCACGGAGGAATGATGAGGAATCTGATCCAACAAGTGCCGCAGCAACGCTGAAGATCTTGAAGACAAAGCTGGCCTCGCAGATGCATAGGTAACTGGATTTCATTTTCTCTTTTGTGACCATTAAACATCTGTAGATAAATGCACCACAAGAATAATATGCATTCATGTAGCATCCTTACTTAATATTTAAAAAGCTGTCCTTCAGCATCTCAAACATAATCAGATAAAATACCTCCATCAGATGCTCTTGGTTTCATATTGCCCCAGCAATGAGAAGCAACTTTATATCAGTGTAGTAAAAAAGGAAGCAGCATTTTGAGATGATGGCTATCTGCATTAGTGATGCTCTGTTGGAGCTACAGTGCTCTTATATGAAAACAAGTTTTTATTTTTCACCTGCAATTGACATCAGTGATCTAGGAAGTGACCTTGTATCCTTTACCCTGAAAAATGCACCATTAATCACTTATTAATAATGATTAAGTCTACAGAAGATGCAGAGTTTCTCATGTCACGCTGTTTGCTTCCATATTTCCAGATTCGCAGATGTGTAGTTTTATATTATGTTGATCTATGAATTCACCTTCATGACATAGAATCAAAACTATTATGTAGATTAACAGAGAAGTGTGGTAATGTTTTTAACAAGAGCAACTGAACGTTACAAAGACTTGTATATGTAGTATAATGTGTCAAAACACTTCTAATCTTTCAAAGCACTTCATATTGAAGGCGTTACTATGAAATGCAATTTCTATTGTTTTTTTTTAGATTAGATTACTTACAGTGTGGACACAGGCCCTTCGGCCCAACAAGTCCACACCGCTCCGCCGAAGCGCAACCCACCCATACCCCTACATTTACCCCTTACCTAACACTACGGGCAATTTAGCATGGCCAATTCACCAGACCTGCACATCTTTGGACTGTGGGAGGAAACCGGAGCACCCGGAGGAAACCCACGCAGACACGGGGAGAACGTGCAAACTCCACACAGTCAGTCGCCTGAGTCGGGAATTGAACCCCGGTCTCTGGCGCTGAGGCAGCAGTGCTAACCACTGTGCCACCGTGCCGTGTTCTGTAGCTGAACTTAAAATCTACTTTGTTTTTCACTGAATGCCTATACACTGAGATGTAAGCGTCTCAGGCTAAGGTCAGCATTTCTTCGTTATTCCTATTTGCCTCTGACAAGATAGTGGCGAGTCACCTTCTTAACTGCTCCATTCTATGTAATTTAGGTACACCCACAATGCTATTAGGCAGAGAATTTCAGAATTTTAACCCAGTGACTGATTGAATAGCAGTATAGTCAGGATGATGTGAGCCTTGGAAGGGAGCTTAAGTGGTATCCCCAGCTGTCTGCTACCCATGTCCTTCCAGTTGGAGAGCCTTTGTGTCATTGGCAAACTTAGACATATTGCTCTCATCTTTATATGAATGTAATCTTAACTGACAGGTGGTTCTGTGGACTCTCGACTGATATGCTGCCTCATTTTTGCCAGGGTCAGAGATGTCTCAGAGCAGCTGCAAGGTGCTCAGAAGGTGGGGGGTGGGGGGGTTGGTTGGAGTGATCAGCTGGCAGTCATTGTGTGTGTTAGTGCTGACATCCTGGGTAAAAACAGAAATGCGATCCTGCAACAAGAAGTTTAGAGAGTTGGGTAGTAGAATAAAGAGGAAGACCTCTAAAGTTGTAATCTCCAGATAACTTCCACTGCTATGCCATGCTGACTAGTGGGGAAAAAAAGATAGGTCAGATGAGCACATGGCTAAAGGAATAGTATAGGAAGGCTTTAGATTTTTGGATCATTAAAACATAGAGCATTACAATGCAATACAAGCCCTTACGCCAATCTGAAGCCCATCTAACCTACACTGTTCCATTTTCATCCATATGTCTAACCAATGACCATTTAAATGCCCTTAAAGTTAGCGAGTCTACTACTGTTGCAAGCAGGTCGTTCAATGTCTCCACTACTCTGAGTAAAGAAACTCCTCTGACATCTGTCCTATATCCATCACCCCTTAATTTAAAACTATGTCCCCTCGTGCTAGCCATCGCCATCCGAGAAAAAAGGCTCTCACTGTCCAACCTAGCTAACCCTCTGATTATCTTTTATATCTCAATTAAGTCACCTCTCAATCTTATTTTCTTCTCTAACGAAAGCAATCTCAAGTCTCTCAGCCTTCCCTCATAAGACCTTCTCTCCATACCAAACAATATCCTAGTAAATCTCCTTTGAACCCTTTCCAAAGTTTCCATATCCTCCATATCCTTCCGATAAAATGGTGACCAGAACTGTGCGCAATACTCCAAGTGCGGCCACACCAGAGTTTTGTGCAGCTACAATATAACTTCAAGTCGCCAAAACTCAATCCCTGTACCAATAAAAGCTAACACACCGTATGCTTTCTCAACAATCCTATCAACCTGGGTGGTAACTTTCAAAGATCATTGACATCAAGATCTCTCTGTTCATCTACACTACCAAGAATCTTACCTTTAGCCCAGTACTTTGTATTCCTGTTGCTTCATCCAAAGTCAATCACCTCACACTTTTCTGCATTAAACTCCATTTGCCACCTCGCAGCCCAGCTCTGTAGCTTATCTATGCCCTTCTGCAACCTACAACATCCTTCACCATCCACAGCTCTACTGACTTTAGTGTCATCTGCAAATTTACTAACCCATCCTTCTATGCCCTCATCCAGGTCATTTATAACTTCCACCCTGCCTGACAGGTACATACTTATCAAGGACACACAGTAGCTGATCCTTGAATCAGCTCCTCATTTCAATTGTGCCCATCCCCTGCAGTTTCTATCCCTCAGCTAAAACTCTTGCCCTATGGTATATACCTATCCCTTTCCATAGCTAAAGTAAACATAATTTGAATTGTGGTCACTATCACCAAAGTGCTCCCCAGCTGCAAATCTAACAGTGGGCTGTGTTCATTACCCGGTACCAAACCCAATGTGGCCTCTTGAGGAAACCCTATCGCACACATTCAACAAAAACTGACCCATCTAAAGTACTCGAACTATAGTACTCCCAGTCAATATTTGGAAAGTTAAAGTCCCCCACAACATCAACCCTGTCATCCTTGCTCCTATCGAGAATCATCTTTGCTATCCTTTCCTCTACATCTCAGGACTGATTCGGAGGCCTATAGAAAACTCCCAACGGGGTGACCTCTCCTTTCCCGTTTCTAACCTCAACCCATTCAAACTCAGTAGCCGAATCCTCAAAGTGCCCTTTCTGCCACCGTAGTACTGTCCTTGATTAACAATGTCACACCTCCACCTCTTTTACCATCTTCTCTGTTCTTACTATAACATCTAAATCCTGCAACAACTATTCCTGTTCCTGCTCTATCCATGTCTCTGAAATGGCCACAACATCAAAATCCCAGGTACCAACCCATGCTGCAAGTTCAACCACCTTTTTCCGAATGCTCCTTGTGTTGAAGTAGACACACTTCAAACCACCTTCTTACTTGCTGGTGAACTCTTGCGACCTTGAAACCTTATTTCTGACCTCACTACTCTCAACCTCCTGTATACTGGAGCTACAATTTAGGTTCCCATTCCCCCCGCTGAATTAGTTTAAACCATCTCGAAGAGCATTAGCAAATGTCCCTCCCGGGATATTGCTACCCCTCTGGTTCAGGTGAAGTCATCCTGTTTGTAGAGGTCCCATCTACCCCAGAAAGAGCCCCAATTATCCAGGAATCTAAAACCCTTCCTCCTGCACCAACCCTGTAGCCACGTGTTCAACTCCTCTCTCTCCCTATTCCTCGCCTCGCTAGCACGTGGCACAGGCAACAAACCAGCGATGAAAACTGTTTCTTCTAGCTCTAAGCTTCCACCCTAACTCCCTAAATTTCTGCCTTAAATCCCCATCTCTCTTCCTACCTATGTCATTCGTGCTTTTGTGGACCCTGACTTGGGGCTGCTCCCCCTCTCCCTCAAGGATCCATAAAACGCAACCAGAGACATCATGGACCCTGGCACCTGGGAGGCAACACACTGACCGTAAATCCCTCTCGTTCCCACAGAATCTCCTATCTGTCCCCCTAAGTATGGAGTCCCCAAGACTGATGCTCTGCTCCTCTTCCCCTTCCCTTCTGAGCAAGAGGGACAGACTCAGTGCCGGAGACCTGTGCCCCATTGCTTACCCTTGGTAAGTCGTCTTGCCCCAACAGTATCCAAAACAGTATACTTGGTTGAGGCTAACTGCCACAGGAGACGCTTGTACTGCCTGCAGGTTCCCTTTCTGTCACCTGACAGTAACCTATCTACCTTCTTCTTGTACCATTGGGACAAACTTTGGAGTAGGTGGGACCTGTACAAACCTTTTTAAAATTCATTCATGGGATGAGGATGTCGCTGACTAGGCCAGCATTTATTGCCCATTCCTGATTGCTAAACTGCCAGTGACCATTTTAAGAGTCAACCATATTGGCTGTGGGACTGGACTCACATGTAGGCCAGACCAGGTAAGGATGACAGTTTCCTTCCCTAAAGAACATTATTGAATTAGATGGATTTTTCCAACCATTGACAATTAATTCATGGTCATCGTCAGACTCTTAATTCCTGAATTGTATTGAATTCAAATTCCACCATTTGCTGTGACGGGATTTGAAACCGGATCCATAGGACATTACCTGAGTCTAGGGATTAATAGTCGAGCAATAATATAGGTAGGCCATCTGCCTTCCTAGACAAGTTGCCCCTAAACTGGAGTGAGTCTGATATCCTTGCTGTGAGGTTTTAAACTAATTTTGGAAGGGAATGGGGAGCAGAGTAGGTGTAAAGTCTGAAGCAGGGTCCGATCAGATATAGAAGGAATGCTAGGACAATCCAGTCAGCAGAGAAGAGTTAGGTAGGATAAGGCACATAGGAGGTCCAATTGAAAACTCAATTGTATCTGCTTTAATGGAAGGAGTTTGATTGATAAGACAGATGAACTTAGAGTATAGATCAACATGTGGGAATATGTTATTTTTGCAATCACTAACACAAAGTTGAAGGAAGGATAGAAGTAGCAGCTCAACATTCACAGGTATAGAACTTACAGGCATGATGGAGAGTTGTAAGAGAAGTGGAGGCACTGCATTATTGAGAAAAGGAAACTATCACTGCAGTAAGGAGAGAGGATGTTCTACAAGGGTCTTCAAATTAGGCCATCTGGGTAGAACTGAGAGATGAAAAGGGGTGATTATTTTGTTGGTATTATACTACAAGCTTCACAACATTCAGAGGAGATAGAGTTACAAAAACATAGACAGACCTCTGAAAGTTGAGAGAAACAGAGTTATAGTTGTAACAGAGTTGTAAATGTGCTGACATTAACTGGGGGAATCGCCTCAGTATGAAAGGATTAGACAGGGTTGAATTTTTAAAGTGCATCCAGGAGTGCTTTTTGTGCCAATACTTAAATGTTCCTCCTCGAGATGGGGCAATGCATGTCCTTATCTGGAATGCAGCCCCATCACATGGTTAAAGTTTCAGTCAGCATTTTGGGATAGTGACCATAACTTTGTAAGTTTCAAAATCATTTTAGGAAGGGATAAAGGGATAATGATAGTACAAAAGTTCAGTATCTAAATTAGGGAAAGGCCAGTTTCAATATCATTAGACAGGAACTGGCAAACATAGCCTGGGGCCAGCTATTTGCAGATTAGTCTTCATTGGGAAGTGGGATTCTTTGGGAAAAAAAGTAGAGTGAAAATTCATGACCAAGATTGAACAGCAAGGGGAGCAAGTCCAGGGAACCCGGATGTTGTGAGTTGATAAAGAAAAAGAAGGAAATGATGTACAATGCAGTAAGAACATGGAAGGAGCTTCAAAACTATCGACAGTGAAGAGGTTGCTCAAGAAGGAAATTAGGAGGGCAAAGAGAAACCATGAAATATCTTTGAAAGATGGGACTAAGGAAAATCCCAAAGCTTTTATAAGTATATTAAGAGTAAGAGGATTACCGGAGAAAATGTGTGGACTTGTTAGAGGCCAAAGAGGCACCCTGTGTATGGAATCTGAGGATGTGGGTGAGGTCTTAAATGAATACTACTTAGTTGCAATTACAGAGGAAAAAGACACTGTAACCAGGGACTTCAGTTAAGCTTAATAAGGAGGCGACATTCGACATTTTGACAGGACTACAGGTGCATAAATTCCCAGGGCCTGATGAGATGTAACCCAGAGAGTGGTACAAGAATGGACCATGATGTCTGAGAGGGTAGTGGAGGCAAGTCCTGTTTGCAACATTTAAGAAGCATCTGGATGAGCACTTAAAGTGCCCGGGCATAATAGGCTATTACCAAGAGCAGGCAAATGGGAATAATGTAGTTTGGGGTTTGTTGGTTGGCATAGAATGGTCAAAGGGTCTGTTTGTGTGCTGTGTGAGTTTTTGACTGTATGATGCCCTTTTGTTGATCCTTGTGACAATTTCCTAGTCATAGCCTGCATGCTTAATATCTATAACCAATGCTGTAATATATTACCTCCAACTTAATGATTCTTGTGTGACATCTTATCAGATGTCTTTTAGAAATTTAAGTATATTAGATTTGATTCCTTGCTTGTATCTATGAATGTGAAAAAATAATAGCTTAAGTTTCCTTGATCAATATTAAACAGTCCAGCTCATTGTGCATATTTGTGGATTGAGGGTATCTGTAAGATCAGAATTTGAACTGATAACTCCATGGGGAATTACTTAGTACCATCTGTTGTACAGGTTGATGGAAATAGATCCTTCATTTGAACTCGTCCATGCAAACCAGATATCTAAAACCAATCTAGTCTCACTTGCCAGCATTTGGCCCATAGCCGTGCAAACCCACCTATTCATATACCCATCCAGTGCCTTTTATAATGTTGTATGTAATTGTACCAGCCTTCTCCACTTCCTCTGGCAGCTCATTCCATCCACTCATCACCCTCTGTGTGAAAAAGTTGCCCTTAGGTCTTTTAAAATCTTGCTGCTCTCACTATTCTAATTAAATCCCAATGAAATTATTCTTCTAATGACTGTTTTTGATCTTGTTTGTATCATATGGTCTATGTTTAAATGTATTCCTAGCAAGTGCAGCTCTCATTGTTTTTGTAGAGATTGTGCTTTTGTTTCCAGCACAATTCATTTGAACTCAACGAAGCCATCTCAAAAAATCACAAAATAATTTGTAAACTCCATTTAGCAGAAATCAGAGGTTTCTGTGGTCTTTTGCACTACTTCTTAAAACATTTGAGCTAGGTCCACAAAAGCAACCATGTCTCCAAGATGGTACAAGCATCATTAGGACTTTGCACTATTTACATGTGCTTGCATGCTTTGGAGAATGCTCGAGAAATTATTCTGGTGCTTTTGGGCAGAAGCACACTTGCAGACATGCTTTAAAAACCTTTGGATATAATTTATTTTTCATTTAGTATCAAGTTAAAGCCAGCGACTCAGGTTCAATTCCAGCCTTGGGTGACTGTGGAGCTTGCATATTATTCCCCTGTCTGTGTGGATTTCCTCCGGATACTTTTTTTTTCCCACAGTCCAAAAATGTGCTGGTTATGTATTGGCAATGTTAAATTGTCCATAGTGTCCAGGGATTTGTAGGTTAGGTGGAAAAGTGTTTGCTAAATGCAGAATTATGTGGATAGGGTAGGAGTCTGGGTGGGATGCTGTTCAGACTCAATGGGCCAAATGGCCACTTTCTACACTGTAGGGAATCTGTGATTTAAAATATAGTCACTTCCTGTCTATGATCCTATTCTATGATTTAATGCTGACTACCCCCAAAATGTGGAGGTGCTGGTGTTGGACTGGGGTAGACAAAGTTGAAAATCACACGACACTAGGCTATAGTCCAACACGTTTATTTGAAAATAAAAGCTTTCGGAGTGCTGCTCTTTGGTCACGTAGCTAGTGAGGCAGCATACATAGGACACAGAAATTATAAATAGGACGCTAGATACCTGTTGAAGGAGTAGTACTCTGAAAGCTTGTATTTTCAAATAAACCTGTTGGACCAGAACCTGGTGTCATGCGATTTTCAACTTTACACCCATAATAATAGTGGAGTGTTCTACATTAAGAACAAAACAGACTGTGATGAATTTGAATTGAATTTATTGTCATGTGTACCGAGGCACAGTGAAAAGCTTTGTCTTGCAAGCAATACAGGCGGATCATATAGTTAAATAGCATAGATAGTAAATAATAGGTAAACAGTGGCAAAAACCAAAACACAGGTTCAGGCGAATGTTAAGAGTTTGTAAGTCCATTCAGTATTCTAACAACAGTAGGGTAGAAACTGTTTCGAAACTGGCTGGTGCGTGTGTTCGGGCTTCTGTACCTTCTCCCCGATGGTAGAGGTTGTAGAAAATCATTGCCAGGGTGGGATGGATCTTTGAGAATGCTGGCGGCCTTTCCTTAACAGCGGTAGATGGATTCTATAGATGGGAGGTTGGTATTTGTGATTATCCAGGCTGAGTTCACCACTCTCTGTAACTGTCTCCGTTCTTGAATGTAACAGTTGCCATGCCAGGTACTGAGACATCCAGACAGAATACTTTCGACAGTGCACCTATAGAAGTTGGCAAGGGTATTCGCCAAATTTCCTCAGCTGCCTGAGGAAGAAGAGAAGTTGTTGGGCCTTTGTAATCAGTACTTCCACATGAAGAGTCCAAGAAAGCTTGTTATGGATGACCACTCCCAGGAGCTTGACACTTTCTACTCGTTCCACCTCTGTGCTGTTAATGTTTCGAGGGGCATAAGTAACATCCCACCGAAACTCAGTAATGAGTTCCTTGGTTTTGTCGGCATTGAGAGCTAGGTTGTTCTTAGTGCACCATTTTTCCAGGTCTTCCACCTCCTGTCTGTAGTCTGTTTCATCGCCATCTGAGATTCAATGACTATGACTATGGTGGTGTCATCAGCGAATTTGTCTGGTATTTGGTGATGCAGTCATAGGTGTACAGTGAGTACAGTCAGGGGCTGAGTACTCACCCCTGGGAGGCTCCAGTGTTGAGTGTTAGTGAGGATGAAATATTGTCCCCAATCTTCACTGATTGAGGCCTGTTGGTCAGGAAACTGAGGATCCAGTTGCAGAGAATGGGGCTTAGTCCACGATACTAAGTTTGGTAACCAGTCTTGAGGGGATAGTAGTGTTGAAGGCTGAACTGTAGTCAGTGAGTAAGATTCTTACATAGCTGATCTTGGTGTCATTGTTCTAGGGAGGAGTGAAGGTCCTGTGATCTGGCATCTGACATGGATATGTTGGTCCGATAGGCAAATTAGAGTGGGACAAGAGTAGTGGGGAGGCAGCACCACTAATCCAAAAAATGGAGTTGCTTAATGCCATGACCAGCCTTTCAAAGACTTCATGATTACCGAGGTTAGGGCCACTGGGTGGTAGTCATTGAGACATGCTGCATGAGCCTTTTTAGGCACAGGGATGATGTTGGCCCTCTTAAAACAGGCAGGGACAGTGGCCTGCTGCAGGGAGAGGTTGAAGATGTCCGAGCAGATCTGATTTATGAAATGATTTATCCTGATTAAATGATTTATGTTAATTATGTTAAACCTATTTTCAGTTGTAATGGAACTGCACCAAGTTACCTTTAGTGTATTAAAAAATACTTTAAAAAATTAAATTGTATTTTAAAAATGCCAACCAGTTGTGGTGACTATTGACAGATGTTGCTTTTAGTAAAAGACAATAGAGGAAAGGAAAACATTTCTGAGTTTTGGAAAATTTGCGTACACGACCAATTGCATTCAAATCAGGAGGTTTCCAGAGTGTGGAAAGAAGGTCCAGTGAGAGATTCTTGAAATTAAACAGCTGCAGATGCTTCATACCAACGGTTGTCTTCTGATTAATCATAGAGAACACATGAGCTTGTTAGCACTTAAAGAGCAGGATGTTATTCCCTTTACAAATGATTCAGCACCATTCATTTGCTGGTGCAACCTTAAGGTGGGGTGCATCCGACTTGTGACTCCCAGTTAAGGCCAACAACAGATCAAACAGGTTTCCTGAGGGGAAGATTTCCTGCATCAAAGGGCCTGTAACCTTAGAAGGATAGCAGTCCCAATCAGTGGAAGTGCTGCAGTCTGTAAGGGCACCTCACCTCTTCAGAGGCCACCTCACCATTTTAAAAATGAACCATTTTCCTAGAATATCACCAGCAAACTACTTTCAGAAACCTAATAAAAACTGAAAGAACTGTGGTGCTGTAAATCAGAGACAAAAATAGATGTTGCTGGGAAAGTTCAGGTCTGAGAGCATCTGTGGATAGAAATCAGAGTTAATGTTCCCCGTCGAGTGACCCTTTCCCTGAGGAAAAAATTCTGTTTTTGTCCCTACTTTCTGGTACCTACTGGCCTTTGGCCCTGGCAGAATGGGTTGTTTAGGGATAGTGCAGGATTCATCTTAGCAACAATCTGCCCAGAACTGACCCTTAAATACGTAGATTGGCCATCAATCACTGGTGGACAAGCAAACTTGGTGTAGCCTACTGAAATGATGCTCTGGATATCTTACTTTACTTTCCTCCCTGTTCCACCTTCAAAACTATCTCAGTAAAACTGGTAAAATTCTGCTTGGGGTAATTCGTCCTGGATGTAAAACCCTTAATAGCTTTTGAAAGGGAGCAACTTGAAAAATAATTGTCCAGCATTATGGAGGAAGAACAGAGGAGATAGAAATAAAAGGTTGCAATGGACTAAAAAGCTCCATGTACAACTGAAATAACTTTGCAAAATTGCACATAGCTATGCTGAAGAAATTTTACAACGCTCAATTTAAAGTTTACAGCAGAGTGCTCCTTGTTTGATTTCCATGCTTTTGATTTCGATAATCTTTTTGTATTTTGTTTAAAGCAATTATATAATTTATATAAGAGCAACCGAGACTCATTTAAAGAAGTGTCTCATTGTGAATGACATAGATCTTATTAATAGTTGCAAAAAACTGTTAGGCATCCTTCTTGGAAGATACTATCTGCAGAATAATTTGAGCATTTTATGTCAGAGAAATTCCAGTAGTGAAAAATATGATAAAATCATGTTGTCTAGAAATTACCTAGAAGGCGAATTTGAAGAAGATTGGGACTTAACAGAAGAATAGTAGCTCTGCATACAAGGTCTGAGTGACATAGATTCCTCAGCAGTGAAGCTTGCTGATTATAGCACATTACGGGAGGTATTTTCTGTTGAACAAGACAAAGACAATGCATATTGAATCTTTGTTAATGAAACAGCAGCTTTTGAAATTCATGATGTAGTTACACACTAAAAAAACACTGCTGAAATAGATCTTGATCAAGTAATTGTACTGTGGTTTCAGTGACTGAGTTCTTTGAATCGATTTAGTAGAAACAATTTGGCCTTTATGAATTAGTTGAAGGGTTTCAGGTCACTTGGCAGGAACAGATGAAGGAAATGTACCCCAACCAGTTGAGTAATCTATCTGGGAATGTCTGAAACTGACTACTCATGATGGCCCTGCTAGTAAGACTTGACCTCGAACTAGATGGATGAGGGAGAACAACTAGACAGTTTCTTCATAGTTTCATCAGATTAGTGGAGAATGGCAAATAATCCTTTCTTCGACAAATGATTGAAGTAAGGTTTGTGTAATCAGCTATCTTTGAGGGAATCTAATCAAGTCTCCACAGCTTCATTAGTTAGTTGGCAACAACATGGATAGTGTATATGGTCATAATGACTGCAGCTAGATGATATATTATAATGGCTTTAGAGAAACTTGAGCTGGGCTCAGATTCATGACTTTAAATTACAATTTGTGCACTCTTTCCTGTAATAAAGGGAAGTCTACACAAGATGGCAGACAATATCTACTAGTTTCAGTTGTGTAGTACATCATAAATTTTCAGTCTTGCCGAGTTTTATATGTAGTTGTTTAGATTGCTGCATGGTTTCATTTTTTTTTGTCAGGGGTTTGTCTTGACCACAAGTTAAGAGTTGGGGTGGTTAGAAATTTGTTCTTCCTGATGAAATCAAAGGCTGGAAATTCTTCTTTCAGTTGCCAGATTGGGGACTAGCAGTATGATGATACCCCAAAAACTGGATGTGATGGGGATAAAGTAGCCCTCTTGATTAGAACCACGACCATAAACATTTGCTCCCTCCGCCATTGATGCACAGCAGCAGTTGTGTGTACCATCTACGAGATGCATTGTAGAAATTTCATTAATTCTCCTTGACAGCATCCAGGACAAGCATGGTGGCTTAGTAGTTAGAACTGCTGCCTCACAGTGCCAGGGACTGTTAGATTCGACCCTCATGCGACTGTGTGAAGTTTGCTCATTTTCCCCATGTCTGTGTGAATTTCGTCTGGGTACTCCAGTGTCCTCCCACAGTCCACAGATGTGCATATTAGGTGGATTGGCCATGCTAAATTGCACATAGTGTCCAGGAACGTGCAGGCTTCATGGATTAGCCACGGGAAATGCAGGGTTACAGGGACTGTATAGGTGGGGTGGGGTTGGATGCTGTTCTGAGGGTCGGTTTGGGTTCGATGGGCCGAATGGCCTGCTTCCACACTGTAGGGATTCTATTCTGTTATGCTATTTTTCTTTCAAACACACAACACCCACCACATAGAAGGACAAGGACAGCATATAATGGGAACACAATCACCTGCAAGTTCCCCCTCAAGCTACTCACCATCTTGAAGTACGTCACCGTTGCTTTACTGTGGCTGGGTTAAAATCCAGCAACTTTCTTCGCAAAAGGACGTTAGTGAACTGGATTGGTTTTTTGTTCCTAACAGCATTGTGGGAGTATGTACTTCAAATGGATTACAGCAGTTCAAGAAAGCAACTCACCAGCACTATCACAAAGGCACTTGGGAATGTGCAACAAATTCTCCTCCAGCCAGCATCATCCACATATCTGAGATGAATAATTAATAGGGGGCTGGCAAAACTGAAGAACTTCTTGTTGGATGAAAGAACTTGGTTTTAGAGCACTCCTGTTCCTCATGGCTCACGTGCCTGAGCAGAGTTGAAGTTTTAAAACTCAACTGGGCTTCTCCTTGCTGGTTGGCTTCTCCCATCAGGTTTCTGCTGGAATTTGCAGGCAGTGCATGACATCCCCTAGATTGGTGAAATATTGTAAGGCAGGATGATGAACAACTCAGCCATGATTTTTATATCTTTAGTTAAAACTCACACAATACCAGGTTATAGTCCAACAGGTTTATTTGGAAGTACTAGCTTTCGGAGCGCTGCTCCTTCATCAGGTAACTAGTGGGGCAGGATTATAAGACACAGAATTTATAGCAAAAGGTCATAGTGTCATGAAACTGATATATTTTAAACATACCTAGAGTGCTGTTAAGTCTTTAATCACTTTGAGTGGCTTGCAGGTATTGATTCATTAATGTGTAAATCCATTCAAGTCACATTCCTGAGGTAACTTAAGGTTTAATAAAACAAAAAGGTGACATCTCGGTTTAGACAATGCGTTAAAGGTGTGAGGTTAGATTCTGTCTGTATCTCAACCTGAGTCAGACTGGTTCAAAGTAGGAATTTATGAAATGTCACATGGATTGACTGCCTGCAGACTGTATGCTTTTTAAACTGAATAGAATGTATCTGTAAATACAATTCTGCAATTGCAAATTCACCCAATAGATTTGTGTGTGTGCGCGCGCATGCGTGCATGTGAAGGAGAAAGAATGTGTGTGTGGGAGAGCGTGTGAGAGGGTGTATGCATTTGTGTGGAGTGTATATATGTGTGTCTGTGTGTGTGTGAGAGACAGAGAGAGAGACAGAGAGAGTATATTGTGTAGTGGGGTCAGCTGGAGTGTGGCATGAGCCCAAGATCCAAACCTTGACCTTGATTTTGCTTATGCCTGCATAGGAGAAAATTCTTTCATAAGACTACCAAATGTGTTGTCCCCTTCAAAAGCAAAGGGAGGGCAACTTCTTTCCTTGGCCAATTAGAAATTCCACAGTCAAAATTGCAAAGAAAATACTTCCTAATCAATGACCTAAACAAAGCATTTCATAGATAATAAAACCATACTCATAAAATTCTAGAGGTAATTCTATTTGTAATGTTTAAAGTGGAAGAATAGAGACTAGGCAAAATCTTGCAGTACTTCCCAGAATGGGAGGCAAGACAGGAGAAAGAATTGTGAGGCAGGAGGCAGAAATTCAAAGTCACGATGGTCAGATGAACTTTTATATCAAAGTTCTCCAAACTTGAAAGGTAGGTCATACTTCTGGGCAACGCCAGCAAGTGTCAGAAACCTTTTTTTGCATGTACTTTCATCTCACCAAGAATGGTCATTAAAATGCTTGATCAGCTGAATAAAATTTCCCTTAAAAATTAAGTTATCTTCCAATTAAGAAATGTATGCACTTGGATAATGGGTGGCATGGTGACAGAGTACTGCTGCCTCACAACGTCAGGTTCAGTTCCAACCTTGGTGACTGTGTGGAGTTTGCACATTCTCCCCATGTCTGCGCAGGTTTCTAGTTTGTGCTCCAGTTTCCTCCCATAGCCCAAAGGTGTGAAGATTTGGTTGGTTTGCCATGCTAAACTCCCCTATAATGTTTAGGGATGTGCAGGCTAGGTGGGTTTGCCATGATAAATGCAGGGTTACAGGTATAGGTGAGCTGGGTTTTGATGGGATGCTGTTTGGAAGGTCAGTGCAGATTTGATGGGCCAAATGGCTTCTTTGCACAATGTAGGGATTCTATGATTCCGTAATCAAATATATAATAAGGCTAAGCAATTCCACAACAAGCATGTCATGTCTAAGCTGCACAGTCTTGCCACATCCAGATTATGAATGATGGTGGCAACTAAACAACCAACAGATTATTCTCATTCTCAGTGACAAAGGGGCCCAGCACAGCCTTGCAAAAGACAAGGCTGAAGTACTTGTACCCATCTTCAACAATAAGTGCTAAGTGGATGATCGACCTTGGCCTCTTCCAAGGTTCATAGCATTGCACATACTAGTCTTCAACCAATTTAGTTCACTCCATATATTACCAAGAAATATCTGAAGGCGTTGCATGCTGAGAAGGCTATGGGCCCTGAAGACATTCCAGCAACGGTACTAAAGACTTGTGCTGCAGGACTAGCCGTGCCATTGGCTAAGCAATTTCAGTGCAGTTAGAACCTGACAATGTGGAAAATTGCACAAATATGTCATGTCTTCAAAAAGCAGGAAGAATCCATCTTAGCCAGTAATTAGCCTATTTGTCTATTCTCTATCATCAGCAAGGGGATGGAAGGGATTTTCAGCAGGTGCTATTAAACATCGTTTGGAAAGCAATAACCTGCTTACTGATGTACAGTTTGGATTCTGTCATGACCTCCATATTAAAACATGGACAAAAGAGCTGAATTCCAGAAGTGAGGGAAGGCTGATAGCCCTTGTTATTAAATTTGACCAAGTATGCTGTCAAGGAACACTAGTAAAATTAGAGTCCATGTTTTCAAGGAGAAAACATTCTGCTGGTTGGAATCAGACCTAGCACAAGAGAGGACTGGGATGGGTTTGGATCTGGAAAGTCCCATATTTTTTCTTCAGGACAGCGTTAGTTTTTTGTGAAATTCCATTTGGATTCCAAGAGCCAGGCAACCATGGCACTGCAATTTGCTGGAGTCGCAGGATTCTCACAACGCAAGAAATGATAGACAATGCACGGATGGTTTTGTGAGCTTTCTTGAAACATTTAGTTGCATTCATCAACAGAAAATGTTTCCAATCTTTGATTGTGCAACTCACACCAAACAACAAATGTTCTAAGTTTGTGCTTGCTATCCAGCGAGTTCCCATGGTGCCAATATTCTGGATCATTCTCAAGTACCTCAAGTCTTTGTACAGTTTCATTTGCAGGACTGACTGGAACATGAGGGATACCCCATAAGGTCTGGCTGATGTCATCAGTTTGGAACCAAGGAACACTGTTTCAGAATAAAAGGCAAAATATTTAGGTCTAATGAGGGGGAATTTCTTCATTCAGAGGAGGCAAATGTTTGGAGTTCTGTACCCAAGAAAGCTGTGGAAGCTCAGTCATTACGTTCAATACAGAGTTGATAGATTTCTAGTTTGTAGTGGCATGTATGGATATGGGATTAGTATGGAAAAATAATATGAGGTAGGTGATAAGCCATGATCTGGAATGCCAGAGAAAGCTCATTACGCTGACTGGCATACTCCACTCCTGATTTCCTATCAATTCTCAAAGTACCATCGAGGAGAGATGCAATTCCTGCTCGTTGATCCAACAAGAATTGTGTGCAATGAGCTGAGAACCATGTAATCATGTTTAAAAAAAAAACTTTGACCCAGCCCTCAGTGGAAGTGAAGCACATCCTTCCATGCATGGCGCCAAACATATACTTAATGGAAGATTTTGCCTTGGGACATTTTGAAGTTAACTGACCTCAGCTGTGAGCATGAAAAGGCTCCTCCCATCTATCCTACACTGGAAGAGACAAACTGCAGAGTCTTAAGCTTTCATTTGTTTTTTGGTGATACTTGCTGGAAATATGTAATTGGTCACATTGAAATGACCTTTGTTCTGGTGCCCTTGTGATGGAATAGCTTACCACCGCCTTGTTCAGACACTCAGGAGGAATAGCAACTGTGTAGAAGTATTGGAAAACTGATGCATCATGGAATTGTATCTCTCTTTGTCTGAGCCTTCAGAAAAGGGAATATATGTTTACTACAAAACCTGTTTGCTGACCATAATTGACCAGGTGTATTAGAGATGAATGTTTCTAGAATAAATTAAGCATACAAGAAAGGTACATATATCTTAATAGATATTAAAAAAAAGGTTGATTTCCATTAATAATTTTACTTAGCAGCTGACATTCTGGATGGAGCTCTTAAGTGATAGAAAAGATATGGGGTTATTGGAAAAGGCCAGATTAATTAAATGGTACCAAAGGTAGAGTTCTGATGAAAGTCTCTTTTTAAAAATATGGAGTTGTTTTCACTGGAATAGCGAAGGCTACAACAAATAAATTTAATGTATTTTGCATTAAGAAGGAAAAATAGATAGTGAAGCTTTGGCTAAGAATTCAATTGGAGTTGCTCATGTTTGCTGCCAGCAGTCAGGAATCCCATTTAAGTGTGTCACTGGGTTTCTGCTACTCTTCCAACAGCTACAGCTCCTAGCCATTATATCTATTTGGTCATAAAACAGTAGTGTGAGATCACATGTTTAGGAATATTACTTGAAAAATTAAGGGGGAGGTTAGAGGAAACTTTAGAATTTACAGTTCCGGGATCATGAAATATTTTACTACTAATGTTTTTTTTTCTGCCAGAAACCATAACTTCATTTGAAAGGAAACTGTGTAAGCATGTGTGAAGGAAGAATAGAAAAACTTTAAAGAGAGAGAAATAAATGTATCGTTACTTCCGGTTAAAGAATAGCGCCAATACAGACTTCTTACACTGCAAGTATAGTGATCCCTGATTTTAAAAAAGACTGGATATGTTACTATGAGAAAATTGTTTATGCAATTTTAAAATTTAGCAAAATATCAAAGAGTATGAAAATATTTGATCAAGTCTTGCCTGTTCATGTGTTCTATCTAAATCGTACCAATCCTCTATGAATTACTTTGGTACCTTCAGAAGATCAAAGTAATACTTCAATAGCTTATTTGGTTTAGAATTTTCAATTTCCTTTTCTGTTTTCTAACCTCAGCCAGTATTTAGCTCTGAATGTCATGTTCTGAGTTCATGCTCCATGTTAAAACTTGAGCACAGCAGAGTTGAGGATGTGTAGTATTGTTGAAGCTGTCATCCTAATAAGCACGACACTAAACTGACGTCCTGTGTTCAGAAGGATATAAAGATCTCTTGTTGCTATTCAAAGAGCAGAGCTTCTCATGATTTCATGATAAGTAGTCTGTTTAATGCAGCTGAGAAAAGTACAGATTGAGTGGTCATTTACTTTGTTTGGTATTTGTGGGATCTTCCTGTGGGCAATTCATTGTACCCATTTTCACAGGGACAGCCCTTCACAGTAAGTAAAATAAAAACCAAATGTTGGCGAAAGACTGCAAGTGTAGGAGCGTGCATGGAGAGAGAAGTAAAGTTAGTTTTTGGAGTCAGAGTCCTACAGCACGGAGACAGGCCTTTTACCCAAACTGGTCCATGCTGACCAAAATGTCCGCCTACGCTAACCCCACTTTGCCCATGTCCTTCTAACCCTTTCTTATTCATGTTTGGTATGGCTCTCAGAACTCAAGGGAGTTTGTACAATGTTGTCTTTTATGCTGTGCATAAAATGGGGAGGAGCAGCAAGTGGGGAAATGTGCATTAAAGCAAAGGGCAAAGAAAGTGTTAATTGTCATAGTGAACAAATATATCTACAAAAGTAGGTGTCCCTTCAAAGTAATTTGGTTACAGTGAAGTTTTGAGATATTCTGAGGACATGATGAGCTTATTTAAATTTACAAATGGCTTACGGTTTGCTATAAGTTAACAGTTCTCAAAATGTAATGTTAAAACTATTATGAAGGTGCTTCATATTTAATTTTTGAGGACTCAAGTTTGAAGTATTGTGGAGACATGTGGATTTCCTTTTAGAAAAGCCAGTGAAGAGATGCATTGGAATTTTTATTAGCTATAATTTATTGGTTCCACATTGTTTTGGATGCTTGAACTAATTTCAGGAGAAGCACCTTATGTTACGATTGGGTTTTAAGGCTGTTATGTTTGAATGGTGTTTGTAGGCATGGTAGTAAGGAGTGTGTGCAATGAATAAACTGCTCAGCCTGAAACTCCTGTCTGTGTAACGCTTGTGTTGTGAGATCAGAGTGAAACTTGATTGTTGTTCTGGAAGAATGACTGAAAATGTCTCAATTTTGCATTTCCTAAGTAAACTTTGTCCGACAAGACACAGGAGGCAACTGTGTATGATTAGTAGCTTGACTACATATGCAAGAATGCCAGTTTGATAGATGGAACGGTTCTACACATTATCCTCTTTCCCCTTCAATAATAACCACCATTTTCTATAAGGGTCTCTTTAAAGTAAATTTCTCCAAAGAGAAATTTGTTTATTTTGCCCTTTATGTGGTTGTGTATGTTTCTGTGTGCAAGTATGTGTTTTGGCTGGTTGGGGTCGGAGTGGTGTGGGGTGGTGATAAATGTTTATATTTGTATATTATGCATTGTATGTGTTAAATAATTCTGCATTTTCATTGAGTTTTGTTTGCAGTAACTAATTTTGTTTATCGATCTTTTTATTCTGAGCTGAATATCGAGAAAGCATACAATTGACAATACAGTATCAGGATTTGAGTATTAGTTTTCACCATGCGACTGGTGGAGTAGTAGAGCTAGAGTGACAATACATTCCTTCTATCTTGCTTTTAACAAAGTGTGCAATTTTGGATTTCTTCCACCAAAAAAAACTTTGTTCTTTCAAATGTTAGTTGCATTGTACCTTTTTATAGTTTAGCTCACCCAAACTGTGTCCATTTTCATTTTCCCCTGAGTGACCTCCAGAATTATCTATAATCCTTGGAGTAAGTTGCTTGCTGCAAACTTCATCAAATTCACTGGCAAGTTGTAATGTGTATAATGACAGTGTTAGTCAAAGTGGGTCTGCATTAATGTGAATGTTAGTGCAAAGGTTAATGAAACTAGAACAGTGATTGTGCAGCACATTATCTTCTATTGATTTTTTTTAAATATATGTTCTTCCAACAGCCTGCCTGGAACTTCGAATGGAACAGACATACAGGCATCTACATCAAGACCTGAATTATGCAATGATCATGACAAAAAACGGAAAAGGGAAGAAGAGATGAAGAAAGCTCCTGTGAGGTCTTTTGGGATTGACCTTTACTATTGGGGAAAAGAGGAGTCAACAACTGGCAGAATTCTCAAGTAATTTATTTTTCAGTTTGATTTTTATTGTTGAAATATTACATAAATTGCAGATACAGGGTTATTGCAAAGGTGAATAGATAGGAGGGCATGGGTTCCAATCTCACGTTAAATGTAGCATTGTTTAACTTGAGAATTGGAAACATTTTAGTTTGAAGTGAGGAAGTTATGTCAGTAATGGTTGCTTTGAAATGCAAAATGAATTTCAAGAATGGCACTCAGCGTATCCAATCAAATTCATCAGAGTACTGAGCTACACAGTCAATATTATAAAGTAAACAGAAATTCAGGCTCAACTTGTAATATACTACAGTTGGAACATATCTTGAACAAACATCTCAAGACAAGCGATAGCTAATCACTTAAGAAAGATAATAGACACTATCTCCTCATCGCTGAAAATGTGTTGCTGGAAAAGCGCAGCAAGTCAGGCAGCATCCAAGGAGCAGGTGAATCGACGTTTCGGGCATGAGCCCTTCTTCAGGAATGAAGAAGGGCTCATGCCCGAAACGTCGATTCTCCTGCTCCTTGGATGCTGCCTGACCTGCTGCGCTTTTCCAGCAACACATTTTCAGCTCTGACCTCCAGCATCTGCAGTCTTCACTTTCTCCACTATCTCCTCATCCTAAAGTTATTTTTTATATAACACACCTTTTTGACTTGGAACTATGTTGCTATTGCGTCCTAGGGTCATTGAGATATACAACACAGAAACAGACTCTTCAGTCCAACTCGTCCATGCTGACCAGATATCCTATATAAATTAAGTCCCATTTGCCAGCATTTTGCCCATCTCCCTCCCTATTCCTATACCCATCCAGATGCCTTTTAAATGTTAAATGTTGTAATAGTACCAGCCTCCACCACTTCCTCTGAAAGCTCATTTCATACCTGCACTTCCCTCTAAATGAAAAAGGTGCCCTTAGGTCCCATTTAAATCTTCCCTCATTCACCCTAAACCAATGCCATCTAGATTTGGATTCCTGCACCCCGAGGAAAAGACCTTGACTATGTATCCTATCCATACCTCTTGTGATTTTATAAACCTGTATAAGGTAACCCCTCAGCCTCTGGGAAAATAGCCCTAGCCTATTCAACCTCTCCCTGTAGCTCAAACCCTCTAACCCTGGCAACATCCTTGTAAGTCTTTTCTGAACCCTTTCATTTCACTTCCACTGCGTCAAAATAATGAAATTCTCTTCCTGTCTAAAACTGGGTGTGCCTGTAATAGGCGGACTCTTGCAGTTCAGGAACGTGGATCATCACTGCATACTTAAGGCCAAAAGGTCAGCAATGCATCCATGATCGAATCGGGGAGAAAAGACAGATTCTGAGTTTTAAAACCAGGAACATTGAAAATTGAATATAAAAAGGAGAATTAAACTAAGTAGGGTTTTGCCTTAATTTTGGGCAGGTTCTAAATGTAGTATTGGGATTCTGAGAAAGTTTCAGTAAGGATTTAGCAGGATGACATTAAGTTGAAATGATGAGTATGTTTTCAATTTTAAACAATTTTGTATTCAGTTGGCAAGCTCACCCTGAACCCATGAGATCTAATTTTACTAATTAGTCTACCATGCGGAACCTCGTCAAAGGCTTTACTAAAGACCACGTAAATGATATCCGCCACTCTGTCCTCTCATATCTTATTGATATATATTCTAAAATCATGGAGCCATCACTATTAGATAAAAGTATAAGCAATATAACATGATCAGGACAATGCATAAAATACTTTATTCCAAAAAACTCTTTGTTTATCAAATGTAGCTCACGTTGATCATGCTGATTTTTGAGGAATGCAAATCATTTGTCTTAATGATACGAACAAAGGTAGAACTCATTGAGAACATATTTCACTGGTAATTGTCATTTCTATTGAATTTTAAATCTTGCTTGATAAAGTTTTTTATTAGGAATCTTCAAAATGATCATAAGGAATTGATGATTAGGCTCAAAGGAGAAATAGAGGACCAGGTAGACAGACCTATAATGTGAACATTTCAGCTTTGTTGAAAAGCCATAGAGTAAGATGGGAGAAATGCTCTTTTGTACCCAGTTAAAACCTGATTTCTTGAAGTATTACAGTTATAATTATAACTGGAGTGTTACCTTCAACAAGGCATAACATTTTCCTTTCTACTTAAATGTAAAAATTAAAATAACTTCTTAAAAAGAGAGGGTATAGATTTAGTAGGTTTGACACTGTAGGCTGTTGCTTACTGATAGCAGCTAGTGTTGCATCACTGTGTAGTCTGCTTACTCGATGTTTTGAATGTAACATTTTCCTTTGCAAAGCAAGGGAAACATTTGATTTGTGGCAGTAGTGGATCTGTCATTGGCCAAATGATCTGTTACTTGCCTGAGGGAAAAATTGGAAGACGGAAGTTTTAGAAGCATCTTCACTTAAGTGTGTCTGATTGTGGTTATTAGTTCTTAAAAGTACTGAAACACTTATAGCTGATGCTCCTGTGACATCAAGATAGCTATTCTTGAGCCCACAAGGTAACCTGATAGAATTTCTAACAGCTTCAACTTGTCCTTTCCTCTTGAGGAACATTTACATTGAGCTACATTATTATCTTTCGCCTTTCTGTTTTTGCTGGATACAGGTCATGAATCTTTTTTAAAAAACTTTTGAGTTTTGAGTTTAAACATAAGTGTGAGGAGTAAATTGGCTTAGGTAGTTTGGGAAATGAGATTAAGTATTTCACGGTAGAACTGTGATAGGAAATTTTCCATACAGGAATCAGTGTCGATTTCACCAGTTTCTTGACCTCCCCTCACCCCACCTTATCCCAGATCCAACTTGGCACTGCCCTCTTGAACTGTCCTACCTGTCCATCTTCCTTCCCACCTATCTGCTCCACCCACCCTCCAATCTGACCTATCACCATCACCTCCCACCTTCATCTACCTATCGTATTCCCAGCTACTCTCTTCCCCAGCTCCACCTACCCTCCCATATATCTCTCAGACATTTCCCCCCCCACCCCAAACTCACCCCATTCCTGATGAAGAGCTTACACTCAAACCGTTGACTGTTCTGCACCTGAGATGCTGCCTGACCAGTTGTGCTTTTCCAGCGCCACACCTTTTGACACTAATGGCAAATGTTAAGTATGAACTGTTGGAGAAACTCTGCAGGTCTGGTAACATCAGTGGGAAGAAAGCAGAGTTGACGTTTCAGGTCTGGTGACTCTTCATCAGAACTCTTCATTAGGAGTCACTGGACTTAAAATGTTAACTCTTCTTTCTTCTGATGGATGCTGTCAGACCTGCTGACTTTCTCCAGCAATTTCTGTTTTAGTTTCAGATCACCAGGTCACAACTTCTTTGTATTATAATGAATAAATCATAACTTAATAGAAGTCTATTCCTTTTGGAGAATAATAATGACACTTGTAAAAGTGGTATAATGATGAGAAATTGAGAATTGTGTTTGATCCAACAATTATGATAAAACAACAACATTACAATGTTCCTAAAAAAAGTAACATGTTTGAGGATTAGGAAGGTTTTAAAAATCATGGATGACCATAAAATTGATAAAGAGTAATAAAGCTGAATATGATAATAAACTGGCTAAAAAAATCATAAAAGCTTTTACAAGTATGTACTCAGGAAGGGATAAGCAAAAATAAATATGGGTACCTTAGAGGCAGGAATTGAAGAAATAATGGGGAATAAAGAAATGGCAGTCTTTGTGTATCGCTTACAGTAAAACAATTAAAAAACATATAAATATGCTACATGTACTGGTTTCCCTTTAATTCCCTAATCATTGGACCGTCAATAAGCTTTTATTAGATTAATTAAACTTGGGTTTTATGAATGGGAACTACGTTGACTCTACCTCATCAAATTCAATTTTTCAAGCACCCGATTACCAAAAGATTTTAAGAAAAAAATGGTGAATAAGGAATTGGTAGAAAGACATTAAACAAGAATCTGGCATATGTCTTCATAGAACATAGAACATAGAAGAATACAGCGCAGTACAGGCCCTTCGGCCCTCGATGTTGCGCCGATCCAAGCCCACCTAACCTACACTAGCCCACTATCCTCCATATGCCTATCCAATGCCCGTTTAAATGCCCATAATGAGGGAGAGTCCACCACTGCTACTGGCAGGGCATTCCATGAACTCACGACTCGCTGAGAAAAGAACCTACCCCTAACATCTGTCCTATACCTACCCCCCCTTAATTTAAAGCTATGCCCCCCTTGTAATAGCTGACTCCATACGTGGAAAAAGATTCTCACTGTCGACCCTATCTAAACCCCTAATCATCACCTCTATCAAGTTGCCCCTAAACCTTCTTTTCTCCAATGAAAACAACCCCAAGTGCCTCAGCCTTTCCTCATACGATCTTTCTACCATACCAGGCAACATCTTGGTAAACCTCCTCTGCACCCGTTCCAGTGCCTCCACATCCTTCCTATAGTATGGCAACCAAAACTGCACACAATACTCCAGATGCGGCCGCACCAGAGTCTTATACAACTGCAACATGACCTCAGTACTCCGGAACTCAATTCCTCTACCAATAAAAGCCAGTACGCCATATGCCTTCTTCACCGCACTATTTACCTGGGTGGCAACTTTCAAAGATTTGTGTACATGGACACCAAGATCCCTCTGCTCATCCACACTACCAAGTATCCGACCGTTAGCCCAGTACCCCATCTTTTTATTACTCTTACTCATATTAGAAAGCACAAAGAACTACCTTACAGCCATGATTCCAATGAGAGTGAGAAACTTAAGGTAATGACTACTGCTGAAACAAAGGTACTGCAGATGTTAATGAGGCTAAAAGCCATCAAGCCTCTGAACCTGTTAGCTTACACTTGCGGATTTTGCAGGGATTGTGGAGAGTTGGATTTGATCCTTGAGAATTCATTAGAATCTAGAATGATCTATGTTTGATTAGAGAGCAACAAATATAATCCTGCTGTTCAAAAACAGAGGTAAAGAAAAATATTCAGTTCGAGGCCAGTTAGCTTAACCTCTAATTATCTAAACAAACATCGCATGACTGAAATTGGCTAAAATGCAGCAAACAAATCCATCTCCATCACCCTACATTGTTTAATTTTCATTTTACAATCTGACTTGCGTGTGATTTCATGTTATTTCTCCTTAATTTGAATAGAATCCATAATAATTTATACCTCTTGTAGCATATTTCTTGGGACACAATATACATTTCTATTTTTAAGTAGATTGCAAGCAGACTGCTAACTGCATCTTGCAATTACAATACATATGTATAGCCAGCAGAGGGCACTCAACCCTTTACTTTAATCAGACCCAAGAAACACTAAACATTTACATTTGTTATCCTAGTGCTACATTCTCTCACACCAGAAAAAGTATTTGCTTATATTCAGATTAATAAGTAGTATTTCTGTTTTTCTAATCATAATGTTTAAATATGTTGCATAATCGGGTTAGTTAAAACAGAAAAGCAGTTTTACATTTTGGGTGCAATGCTTCACTACAGACTTTTTGTCTGTAATGGAAAAGCGCAGCAGGTCAGGCAGCATCCAGGGAACAGGAGAATTGACGTTTCGGGCATAAGCCCTTCTTCAGGAAGAAGGGCTTATGCCCGAAACGTCGATTCTCCTGTTCCCTGGATGCTGCCTGACCTGCTGCGCTTTTCCAGCAACATATTTCCAGCTCTGATTTCCAGCATCTGCAGACCTCACTTTCTCCTTTTGTCTGTAATGCCAAGTAATCCATCCACTTATTGATTTCACTATGAATATTTTTGAAGTGTAATCTGAAGTATTTGCCTATACCAGTGGTGTGTGAACAGCAGCAGCACTAGTGGGGCTGTTTGGAGGCACTGGCATGAGTCCACACACTACTAGTTTGGCACAATACACCAGTCTAATACCATATGACTGAATTGCTCCTGAGGCTAATATTTAATATAAATATTGTATTATTTTTGACAAGTTAAGGATTTTTTCACATAAATATCTTTAATATTCACTAGAATTGATACTCCCCATCGATTTTGGGCATCCAGCTCAGAACTGGGTGAAGAGTTGGAGAATAAGGAGTTATCTACACTGCAAACCAGATACATAACCTTTGCAGGAAAGTTTGAACCTGTAAATCACAAATGTCGAGCACCTATGCCCAACGGAAGATTTTGTGAACGCCAGGATCGGTTCAAGGTTTGTAAATAGCGTATTTCAGAATATATTGTTTCATTGTTTCTGCATTAGAATGAAAATGCAGTGAACGTTTATAATATCACATGTGAAATTTTAACTTGAAATGCTTTATTCCCATTCAAAAAATAAATCACAAGAGTAATGCAGTGAATGGTGTATATATAAAACTATCTCAAATTAATGCAATAAAGAAAGGGAAAACCTGAAACTCATTAGAAAAAGGCTGTGGCATTGCAGCCTGTTCCTGATGAAGGGCTTTTGCCCGAAACATCGATTCACCTGCTCTTCGGATGCTACCTGACCTGCTGTGCGTTTCCAGCACCACACTTTTTGACTCTGGTTTCCAGCATCTGCAGTCCTCACTTTCTCCTCGCCTGTTCTAAAACATGACCCACCTATATCGTAAGTTTTTTTAATCATTCAAGGGAATGTGAGCATTTATTCTAGACCAGAATTTGTTCCCTGTCCCTAGTTTCCTTGGAGAAGGCGGTGGTGAGGTTTTGTTTAAACCGCTGCATTATAGGAACCCCACATTGCTGTTACAAAGGGCATTTCAGAAGTTTTGATCCAGCTCCAATAAATGAGTGGTTAAATTGTTCCAAGTCAGGACGTGTGTGGCTTGCATGGAATTTGCAGGTGGTTTTTTTGCTGTGCGTCTGTTGCAGTGCATCTTGTAGATGGCACACAATGCTGCGATTGTGTATCGGTGGTCACGTCAGTGAATGTTGAAGTTGTTGAATTTGACAAAGCCGCTTGCTTCATCTTGAATGGTGTCAAAAGTTTGATATGTAGTTGTATCTTGTGGATAGTAGACAGGCCTTTGGGGAATTAGGAGGTGGGTTGCTTACTGCAGGATTCCTAGTCTCGGACCTATTTGTATAGTGAGTTGGATAAGGCTAGGTCATTTCAGTGTCTGGTCAGAGGTAACCAAAGGATATTCATAGGATGTGATTCAATGATGGTAATACCATTGAATGTCAAGTGGCATTGTTAAATTCTCTCTTGTTTGAGATGGTCATTGACTGGCACTTGTCACTTCTTGCTACATTGGAAGATTGGCTGCACAGTAGCTGAGGAGTCATAAAGTTTGCTGAATGTTGCACAGTCATCAGAAACATTCTTTCTTGTAACCCTATGTTGGAGGGAAGATCAGTCATGAAGTAGCTGAAGATGTTCGGGCCTACCCTGAGTAACTCCTACAGTGATATCTTGGGTCTGAGATGATCGACCTCGAACAACCTCAACCATTTTTCTTTGAGCTGGGGATGACTCCAGCTAGCAGCGTTTTCTCCCTGATTCTCATTTCACTCTAATTCCACTAGAGAACCTCCGTGCCATATTTAGTTGAATGTTCTCTTGAGGTCAAGGGTAGTCTCTTCTCCCCTTCTAAACTTCCTTTTTGTTGTCCCTTTTTGTACCCAGGCTGTAATGAGGTCAGGAGTTGAATGGCCCTGGCAGAAAGCAAATTGAGTATCAGTAAGCACATTTATTCCTTTCCAAGTCTCGTTTGATAGCTCTGTCGACATCACTTTGTTGATGATGGAAAGTAAACTGATGGGGGTAGTAATTGATTGGGTTGTATTTATCCAATTGTTTTGTACATGGGATGTAGCTGGGCGGCACGGTGGCACAGTGGTTAGCACTGCTGCCTCACAGAGCTAGAGACCCGGGTTCAATTCCCGACTCAGGCGACTGACTGTGTGGAGTTTGCACATTTTCCCCGTGTCTGCGTGGGTTTCCTCCGGGTGCTCCGGTTTCCTCCCACAGTCCAAAGATGTGCGGGGCAGGTGAATTGGCCATGCTAAATTGCCCGTAGTGTTAGGTTAAAAGGGTATGGTGGGTTGTGCTTCGGTGGGTCGGCGTGGACTTGTTGGGCCGAAGGGCCTGTTTCCACACTGTAAGTAATCTAATCTAATCTAATCTAATTTCCACATTCACAGTATTGTAACTGTTAATGGGAAATTAATTAAATATGTTTAAGATCAAATAGAGATGCTAAAGAAAAGTTGTACGTGCACAGTGTAAACTAAGTTGACCGCAGAACAGGTTTGGACTGCAGTGCAGCTTTATGGAGACATGGAGGAGTCTATTGAAACTCGATGACATGTGATTACAAACTACAGTCTGGCTAATGATTAATACCTTCCAAACCCATGACCTCCACCATTTGAAAGAACAAGAACAGCAGATGCATAGAAACACCTCAACCTGCAAGTTCCTCTCCAGGTCTCACGTGGTCCAGATTTGGAAATCTATCACTGTTGCTGGGTCAATATTCTGTAACTATCTCCCTGACAATACTGAGAGTGTACCTAGCATCAAGGATGGCAGCAGTTTAAGAAGATGACTTATCATCACCTTTTTGAGGGCAATTAAGGATGGACGATAAATTCCTGAAGAAGGGCCTGTGCCCGAAACGTCGAATCTCCTGTTCCCTGGATGCTGCCTGACCTGCTGTGCTGTTCCAGCAATAAAGTTTCAACGATAAAGACTGATCAAGCTAGTGATATCTACTTCCCATGACAAAATAAGTAGAAAGCAGCTAGATTATTGAGAAATCTTTTTTCAAATTGCAGTGTTCACCTTGCTCTTAGCATTGAGGATATCATTGGAACTTTGCTAATTGAAATATATAATTTGTATTACTTTGGGCAAAACCTTTAGTCTGGTCTTCCAAGTGTGAACGCGAATGCATGAATCACAGTAACTTGGTATGCAAGTACAGCATTTAATTAGGAAAGCTACTGGAATATTATTAATGATCACAAGGGAAAATAACTACAAAGTATAGAGATTATGCTTCAGTTATACAAGACTCTGTTGAGACTACATCTGGAGTACTGTGTATAGTATGGTCACCTGATTTAAGGAGGATAAAAATGCATTGGAAGCAGTTTGGAAAAGATTTAGCAAGCTAATCCTTGGAGTGAGTGGGTTGACTTATGAGGAAAGGTTGTTCAGGCTCAGCTTGTATCTGCTGGGGTTTAGAAGAATGAGGCGACTTTGAAATGTATTAAATCCTGAGGTGTCTTGACAGGGTAGATGTGGAGAGGATTTTTCTTTTAAGGAGAATCTAGAACTTGAGATTGCAGAGGGTCAGAACTCTTTCTAAAAATTGGTGAAAGCAAGTCTGTAAGAAGTAGGAACAGGCGTAAGCAGTTTGGCACCTCAAGCCTGTTATGGCCATTCAATAGGATCATGGCTGATCTGACACTCCTCACATGCACTTTCCTATCCATTCCCTGTAACCCTCGATTTCTCCAAATGATCAAGTATCTATCTCAGCCTTAAATATACTCAAAAACTCTGCCCCCACAGGTGCCCAGTGGCAAGGAGTTCCAAAGACACTCAACCCTCAGAGAAGGCATTCAATGCAGAGAAATGTGAGGTAATGTATTTTGGTAGAATAAACACAGAGAGACAATACAGGCTGAATGGTACAATGTTGAGGGGAGTGTAGGAGCAAAGAGACCTCGGGTTCACGTACATGATTCTCTGAAGGTGGCCAGGCAAGTTGAAATAGTTGTTAAAAAGGCTTTAGGATCCTTGGGTTTATCAATAGTGGCATAGAATATAAAAGCAAGGAAAAGAAGCTACACCTCTACAAATCATTGACCAGAGCATTTTTTTTTATTCATTCATGGGAAGAGGGTGTCACTGGTTAGGCCAGCATTTATTGCCTATTCCTAATTGCCCAGAGAGCAGCTTAACAGTTATCCACATTGCTGTGGGTCTGGAGTCACATGTAGGCCAGACCAGGCAAGGGTGGCAGTTTCATTCCCTAAAGGACATTAGTGAGCCAGATGGGTTTTTCCAACAATCGACACTATGGATTAGGCTCTTAGTTCCAGGTATTCATTGAATTCAAACTCCAGTATTTGCTGTGAGAGGATTTGAACCCAGGTTCCTAGAACAGTATTTGGGTCTCTGAATTAGCAGTCCAGCAATAATACCACTTGGCCATCGCCTCCCATTTGCAGTATTGCGTTCAGCTCTGGGCACCTTATTTAAGGAAGGATGTTAAAGCCCTGCAGAGAGTTAAAAGGAAGTTTACTAGAATGTTACCAGGAATGAAGGATTTAGATACAGGGAAAGATTAGATAGCTTGTTCTCCTTGGAGCAGAGAAAATTAAGAAGTGACCTTATTAAGGTGCTCAAAATTATGCACAGCTTTGACAGGGTAAAGAAGGTTGTTCTATTTCCTTTAGTTAGTATGTCAGTAACTAGCAGTCACAACTTCCAGATTGTGAGCAAGAGAGTTAGGAGTGAGATAAGGAGAAACTTCTTTACTCAGCATTGTTAGGATTTGGAATGTGGTGCCTGGGAGAATGGTGGGAGGCAGATTCCATGAGAGGTTTCAAATATATGGATATATATTTGAAAGCGATGAATTTAGAGGGCTGTGTAGATAGGGCTGCGGAGGAGTCTAACTGGGTAGCTCTTCCAGGAGCCAGTACAGAAATAATGAGTCAAATGGCTTCCTTCTATACCATGAAAATCTTTGATTTTTAACTCAGTCTTAAATTGGCACCCCTTTATTCTGAGACAATGCTTCTGATCTTAGACTGTACATGAGTGGAAACATCTTCTCGGTAGGTACCCTTCAAGCCTCCTTAAGGATCCTGTGTGGATCATTGAGATCACCTGTCATTTTTCGTAATTCCAGTGAGTAAAGTTCCAACTTGTTTAATCTTTGCTCATAAGAGAGCACCTCCATACTGGGGATCATCCGAGTAAACCTTTTCTGAACTACCTCCATTGAAATAATAACTTTCCTTAAATAAGGGAGCCAAGCTGCTCACAGAACTCCAGATGTGTCTCAGAACCTTGTACAGTTGCACTAAGACTTCCCTTCTCTTATACTCCAACCCTCTTGAAAGAAGACCAACATTCCTGATGACCTGTTGCAGCTATGCATTAGCTTTCATGTGTTTCATGCACAAGTACTCCCGAGTCCCTTTCTGTTGCAGCTTTCTGAGGACATGATATTCTGGATTACTAATATATTTCATTACCACTATATCATTAACCACCCATTTATTACTGAAACATGTGTGGTGATAGTACTTGGTGAAAGGGATCGTTAGCAAATCAAAGTCAGGAGCCAGACACCCAAATACTTTGCATCTCCAGGCCTAGAACACATCTGCATCACTGAACTGACACAATATAAATAAATGCCCTAACTGACCTTCCATTTCATGGTGCCAGGATATGAGAGCTATCAGCAGAGCGTGACCAGCAAAGGTAGGTGGCAGGCATAAAGCAGCCTGATGCTACCTGGTAAAGAGAATAGGCAGCACTTTGTAGAGTTAGACTCCCCATCTCTTGTTTCCCTTTGAACCTCTTCTTATATTCCATGGGCAGCTGGATCCATTGTTGCCTTGGAGTATACTGTTTCCAAATTGCACCCCTTCCTGATTCCACTGGACATTGAAAATTCAACTGAAAAATTGAAAATTGCATAGTCTTAATGGCAAATGCGAAGTCTAATGAAGCTACCCTGTGATTTCTGTTTTGGTGCCTTAGCAAGCGCCTTCTGAAAATCCAAATGTATTGCATCCACTGATTTCCCTTTGTCTATCCTGTTTGATATCTCCTCAGAATGAATTCTAATAACTTTCCCATCATGAAGTCATTCTGACTCTGTTACAGATACGATAGCAAAGTTTAAGAAGCACTTAGATGCATGAACAGGCAGAGAACAGACCATATGCAGGAGATGGAATGAGTTCAGATAGCATCATGGCTGGAATAGACATGGTGGGCTGAAGGGCCTGTCCTTGTGCTGTACTGTCCTGTGTGCTGTTAGGTTTTTTTAAGAAATGTCTGAATAATTGAAATTAAATGGAATTGATCACTGGAGAAGTACTATAACATATAAATTGACACTCCAATGCAGTACTAATGGAGTGCTATATTATAGGTGTGGTCTTTCAAATGAGGTTTTAAACCAAGTCACAGTTTTATATTTATTCAGAAACTAGTAGCAGACCATTTAGAAATCATAATACAATCAAGCAGAGGCAACATACCTTGGGAAAGGGAAACCCGTATTTGACAAATCTAAGAGTTTTTTGAGGATATAACAAGCAGGTGGATAAGAGAAACCAGTAAATGTAACGTATTTAGATTATTATAAAGTATTCAGTAAGGTACCACATAAAAGATTACTGCAAAAGATGAGAGCTCATGGGGTTAGGAGAGATTTATTAGCATGGGTAGAGGATTAGCTAACTAACAAGAACAGATTTGGAGATGCCAGTGTTGTACAAAGTTAAAAATCACACACCAGGTTATAGTCCAACAGGTTTATTTGGAAGCACACTAGCTTTCGGGGTGACGGGAAAACTATGTCATTTTACATCAAACTAGTGCAGCGCTGGGGCCTATTTTAAACCATTTGTGGGATGTGAGTGTTGCTGGCTGGCCAGCATTTATTGCCCATCCTTAGTTGCCCTTGAGAAGGTGGTGGTGAGCTGCCTTCTTGAACTGCTGCAATGCACCTATTGTGAGTTAATCCACAATGCCATTGGAGAGGCAATTACAGGATTTTGACTCTGACAATGAAGGGACGGTGATATATTTCCAAGTCAGGATGGGAAGGGGCTTGGAAGGGAACTAAGAGGCAGTGGTTTTCCCATTTATCTGTCACCCTGTCCTTCTAGATGGAAATAGTTGTGGGGTTTGGAAGGTGCTGTCTGAGGATCTTTGAATTTCTGCAGTGCATCTTGATAGATGGTACAAACCGCTGCTACTGAGCGTCAGTGATGTAAGAAATAGATGCTGTAAGGTATGATTCTGAGAGTGTGACTGTGTCAGGCTGTTGCTTGACTAGTCTGTGAGGCAGTGCTCCCAACTTTGGCATTAGTGGTGATCTGTTCAATTACATTTCTTTGTGACTTTGTAACGATTGGTACAGCTGAATGGTTTGTTAGTCCATTTCAGTGGGCAATTGAGAGTCAACCACGTTATGAGAGTCTGGAGTTAAATGAAGGCCAGACCAGGTTAGGATGGCAGTTTCCTTTCCTAAAGGATATTAGTGAACCAAATGGGGTTTTCTGACAATCGACAATGGTTTCATCACAGAATCCCTACAGGGTGGAAGCAGGCCATTCAGCCCATCAAGTCCAGATTGTTCCTCCAAAGAGCATCTCACCCATACCCAACCCCCCTATCCTATCCTTGTAACTCTGCATTTCCCATGGTTAATCCACTTAGCCTGCACATCCCTGACACTATGGGTAATTTAGCGTGACCAATCCACCTAACCTGCACGTTTTTGGACTGTGGGAGGAAACCCATGCAGACACACGGAGAATGTGCAAACTCCACATACACATTTGTCCAAGGCTGAAATTGAATCCAGACCCTTGGCGCTGTGAGGCAGTAGTGCTAACCACTGAGTCATCATGCCACCTCGTGTGGTTTCATGGTAGATTCTTAATTCTAGCCAATTTTTATTGAATTCAAGTTTCTCCAATCTAGGGGATTGAATTTCTGGAGGATTGAGCTGAGTTTGTGAATGAACAGTTTAGCGATAATACCACTAGGTCATCGCCTCTCCTGTAAAAGAAACCTCACTGTCAGAAGTGGGATTTCCTCAACTATTTAGGATCCATTTTATGATTGGAATGAAGCTAAATTTGCTCTTGTTACAAAGATAAGAAATCAAGTTATGAGAAGGATATAAGAATATAGATCGGGCAAAAATTTAATGGATGGAGTGTAATATGGGAAAAGCTTTGGCTGTGAGAATACAGAATATTTTTAAATAGAGAGAGACTGTTGACTGTTGGAAGTCAAATGGATTCTGATGTCTTATTCATTAATGAAAAGGAAATGCTAACCTTTCTTGCCAAGAGGGTTTGAGTATGAAAATAGGCAAGTCCTGCAATAACTAGGTATAGCATAGAACCTTGAAGTGTTTCTGGTTTTAGCCTCGTTACTTTAACGAACAAAATGCTTGCATTGGAAGCAGTTTAGAGGAGTTTCAGTAGGCTGATTCCTGGGCTGAAGAACTGGTCCCATGTGGAAATGTTGGCGAAATTTGAATTAAATGAAAATTGGCTGGAATTAAGAATCTAATGAAACCACGTGAGGCAGCGTGGTGACTCAGTGGTTAGCACGACTACCTCACAGCGCCAGGGATCTGGGTTCACTGTCTCATGTTGGAGATTAGAAGAATACAAGGTGATCTCATTTAAACATGTAAGATTCTGAAGGGAACTTGACAGGAATATCTTCATACAAAGAGTGTTTGAACAAAGAGTGTCCTCAGTATGGATATTGGTGCAGATTTTCTGTTCCAGTAGTGGAATATGGTGTGACATTTACTGCACTACCGTGTTCAGAGGAACTGATTTATGACAAGACCTGAAATTCTGGAACCAGAAATGGTTCCATGGGAGCGCTTCACTGATGGTTCCTTTGTCCGATGATTTTGCTTTTTCCTTAATGCTGATTTACTCAACTGTTTCAAGCAGGCATAAAACCTTCTTAGGAATGCAGCTTCCAAGCAAATCACATTTGTATCAAATGCTCCAGCACATTTTGCAATGCTGATTCTGCTGACCACTTCTGCCCAGCACTGCTGACAGCCTCCAGTAACCCCCATGCATGCCACTGTTTAGCCCTCCTTACATTGCTTGCTGTCTCTACAACCCTGCTACTTCTCACTTCAGCGGGTGTGGGGTGGCATTGTTTGGTTTGGAGTGAACTCTGTCGGGAATATGGAGATGAGGGGGTGGGAACCTAAATGACAGAAATATTCACAAATAGTGACGTTTTCTAAATTGCAGATAGACCTCAAGAAACAGGTCTTCAGTTAATGCAATAACAAGGCTGTTATCCCACCTTGTCTCATCACTGGATTCATACAGAGCTGTGACAGAAAAGTCCTAAGACACTGGTGTAAGAGAGTAAGGC
The DNA here is from genome assembly GCF_004010195.1 of Chiloscyllium plagiosum. NCBI lineage: Eukaryota > Metazoa > Chordata > Chondrichthyes > Orectolobiformes > Hemiscylliidae > Chiloscyllium > Chiloscyllium plagiosum. Next base: position 26,388,801 of record NC_057710.1, on the reverse strand, counting down.
TACACCTCTAAATAGGATCAGCAGCATGCACTTTCACTCAGCTGCTGATGGAAAGATCAGGCAAATCTATTTTTTAAGAGGAAGATGGGTAAATAGTTGAAAAAAATTAAGAAAAAGAGCTAAAAGGAGAAAGTATAGAGTAGGGATTAGTTTTGAATGACTACAATAAGAGTAGACACTATGGAATAAATGGCTTCCTTCTGGCTGTAAATCTATGGTTTTATATTGCATGTACCAGGGCCACCTGGCTACCTGTTGGATAGGTATAAGTGACCTTTATCGGGGAAAGATGAGCAGGCGTTGTCATTTTTCTCTTGAAAAGGGCAGGCTCATTGAGGTCTAAATGAGGCTTTTAAAACAGTGAAATATTTTGATGTAGTAGGCACAGATTGTTTCCACTTGTGGAAAAAAGCAAAGCTAAAGACTATTAATTTAAGATAGGAACAATCCAGTAGTGAATTTAGAAGAAACTTGTTTATTTGGAGATTAAGGATGTGCAAGGAGTAGTTGACCAAATGATATAGATACATTTAAAGAAAGGCTGGATAAGTAATGAGGATGAAGGAAGTGGAGAGTTATGTTGATCGAATTAAACGGGAAAGGATGGATCACCTGGATCATATTTGCTGGCATCAACCATTTGGGCCAAATGTCTTGTTTCTCTGCTGATTATGTATAATAGCTATTTGATTTTTTTTCACTTGCTAAGTGATAATTATTTTACAGTGTTGTTATCTGTTAGGGATACAAGCCATCAGAAAATGTTAGTTATTTGATTTTACTTTATCCTTCATATATTGTGTTGCGAGTACCTGCAGGATTAGCTCCGTTGGCTAGTTTATGACGCAGAGTAATGCCAGTAGCAAGGTTTCAGTTCCTGCACCGACTGAGCTTACCAGATAAGATTTTCCTCGTCCTCGTCCTCGTCGTCCTCCTCCTCGACCTCGTCCTCGTCCTCCTCCTCGTCCTCCTCCTCGTCCTCCTCCTCGTCCTCCTCCTCGTCCTCCTCCTCGTCCTCCTCCTCGTCCTCCTCCTCGACCTCCTCCTCGACCTCCTCCTCGACCTCGACCTCGACCTCGTCCTCGTCCTCCTCGTCTTCCTCTTCCTCTTCCTCCCTCCTGTCTCTCTGTAATGACAGTGCTATGTCCTGGTAAGACTATTGGTACTTTACCTTGACCTTACCTGTAAGAATCCTGGGGAAACAGTTGGCACAAACAGATATAGTGATTCCAAGATATACCTGGCGTTGGAAACTAAATAAGTTTATTAGTAGGAATAAGGAAGATCTTGCAAGAGAGGTAACTCTAGATATAAAAATATTTATTCCTCATTGCTACGTTTTTCAACACTGACATATATATCGACCAATATGGGCAGTTGGAGGCTCAGAGGTTAGCACTGCTGCCTCACAGTGCCAGGGACCCGGGTTCGATTCCAGCCTCTGGCGACTGTCTTTGTGGAATTTGCATATTCTCCCTGTGTCAAATAGCTATTATACATAATCAGCAGAGAAACAAGACATTTGGCCCAAATGGTTGATGCCAGCAAATATGATCCAGGTGATCCATCCTTTCCCGTTTAATTCGATCAACATAACTCTCCACTCCCTCCGGGTGCTCTGGTTTCCTCCCACAGTCCAAAGATGTGTCGGTTAGATGAAATGCTAAATTGACCATAATGTTCAGGGATGTGTAGGCTAGGGGCATTAAGTCAGAGGAAATGTAGAGCAATAGGGTAGAGGAATGGATCTGGGTGGGTTACTCTTCGGCAGGTCAGTGTGGCCTTGTTTGGCCAAATGGCCTGTTTCCACAATGTAGGGATTCAATGATACAAAGGAAGAATTTATTTTTAGTGGGATGTCTTTTAGTTCATCACTGTTCTTCCTGATTTAAAATGCCCTGAAGATTTTAACGAAGTACGGGCTGAGGTGTACCAAGCTTTTTGAAGACTTTATTGGAGTTGTAGAGATGTACAGCACGGAAACAGACCCTTCAGTCCAACTCTTCCGTGCCAACCAAATAACCTAACCTAATATAGTCCCATTTGACTGCATTTGGCCCATACCCCTCTAAACGTTTCCTATTCATATACCCATCCAGATGCTTTTTCATGTTGTAATTGTACCAGCCTCCACTTCCTCTGGCAGCTCAGTCCATACACGCACCACCCTCTGTGTGAAAAAGTTGCCACTTAGGTCCCTTTTAAACTTTTCCACTCTCACCCTAAACCTATGCCCTCTAGTTCTGGATTCCCCCACCCCCGGGAAAACACCTTGTCTATTATTGAACGTTTAATTAGTAAAATTGAGAAAGTTTTGTATGAATGGTGCCAATCAAGCGGGCTGTTTGGTCCTAGATAGTTCCAAACCTCTTGAGTGTTGTTGCAGCTGCCTTCATCCAGGCAAGTGGAGAGTATTCCATCACATTCTGGACTTTACCTTGTAGATTGTTAACAGGCTTTGGGGAGTCACGAAGTGAGTTACTCACTGCAGTATTCCTAACCTCTGACTTGCTCTTGTACCCACTGTATTTGTATGGCAGGTCCCGTTGAGATGCTGGTAAACAGTAACCCCCCAGAATTTTGATAGTGAGGGAATTCAGTGATCATAACACCATTAAATATCAAGGGGCAGTGGTTAGATTGTCACTTATGGCAGACGGTCATTGCCTGGCATTTGGGTGGTGTGAATGTTACTTGCCACTTGTCAGTCTAAGCCTGGATATTGTCCAGATCTTGTTGTGTTTGAACATGGACTGCTTCAGGAGTCGCGAATGGTGCTGAACATTTTGCAGTCATTGACGAACATCTTCACCTCTGACCTGATGATGGAAGAAAGGTCATTGATGAAACAGCTGACGATGGTTGGGCCTAGGACACTAAGCTGAGGGACTCCCCACAGAGATGTCCTGGAGTTGAGATGATGGTTATAATGATGCACATTTGGTAATAAATTGTGAGATCTGTATTTTTAATCAGCCTGCTGAAATGTACAATGGCACATGTGGATCAGGTGGGACTTGAACTGGGCCTTCTGGCTCAGAGACAGTGACACTATACTGTACCACAAGAGCCCTTAACTTATGAGTCTATTTCTGCAGCCATTGTTTCCAAATGACACCCCTTGAAGAATTCCACATTTAAGTCAGTGTAGAAACATCTTGCGTATGGGTTGTTTAAGACTTTAATGTTAAATGGGAAGGAAAAGGGTCATTAAAGTTTTCAATTAAGAATAGACCAAATATGAGTAACTTAAACCCATTTGGATTATCTTGTTTTATATAGGATCTAATCCATTTTTATTTTCCTCTATAAGTCATGTGTCTCTGTTTCTTGTTGAAATAAGAACCATTTCATTTATTTTGTTGGTCTTTCAGATGTGTAAAGTTAATTTGGTAGGTGGTTAGTGCACTCCCTAGATCCATACCTTATCATTCTTTTTGTTCTGGCAATTGCTGCTATTAATGTTTAGTCAGCCAGCACACAAATGTTTTTACCTGTTATATGCCCCCCCCAGCAAAAAGTACACAGTTGTACCTTTAGTGCAATAGTAAGTGCAATTTTCTGTTTGCCTTAAATTGAAATAAAAGTCCTTTTCTTCAAAGTGGTCCTGGTTCCTAACATAAACATTTAATGAAATTACATTTAATGCTTATAATCTTGCAAATCTCCACAATCGCAGCAGATTATGACATGATCCCCAATTGCTACAGAACGTAATTTGCCAGAATCTACAGAAAGAAACTCATAAAAACGTCTCTCTTTGAGTTTAGGAAATTGGCAAAATTCTGTGGGTGCTAATTTGAATATCATTTTTTGAAAAGTTTTAATTAACAGTCAACTTTCCAAACATTTCTCATGTTAACTTTGAATTCTTTTAGAAAAGACGGTTCCAAATTTTCTTTCTGAAGTCGTTTTCGACAGTTAGATGAATACTTCAAAATATCATGTAGTAAATAGTCAAATTAAAGTCTTTGTTGTGTTTGCGAAGAACTGAGTCTATATTTGCAGAGCAAGTATTACTACTAACTAGGAAAACAAGTGCTGTAAAAATGGAAAATTGATCCACTCGTATGCATCATTAACTCCCTCTAACAATATAAGAGCACCTGTACCATTAAGTCCCCTTGACACCATTTGCCATGAGATCATCTTTAAGATACAGTATCTGAATCAGTCATTTTTGCTATAATTTCACACTTTCTTTCTGATTACTCAGCTGTGGTAAAATGAGTTTCTGTTAATATAGCTGTTCTGGTCATTGAATATTGATGCATGGTTTCTTGGTCTGTTTACCTGCTTTAACTGCAAAATGCACTAATTTTTAAAAATTTGTCGCAGTCTTTTTGAGTAATGAACTGAAAAGTTTCATAATAGGTGTGTCCAAATTGAATATGTATTCAACACCTGCCACTACTTTGTGTTAGGTTTTAGTTGTGTAGACATTGCTACGGGTATTACATGTGCCACAGTTTGAACAGTCATGTCTAACAACCTTGACAAAATTCAGTATTTTGGGAGCACAATATTTTGTCAAACTTCAAGATTGTACAGAACATTGGTGCGGCCTCTTCTGGAATATTGTGTTCAGTTCTGGTCTCTCAGTTATATGAAGGATATTATCAAGCTGCAGAGGGTTCAGAAGAGATTTACCAGGATGTTCCCGAGTGTGGAAAGTTTGAGTTATAAAGAAAGGCTGAGACTTTTTTTTACTGGAGCGTAGGAGGTTAAGAGGAGATCTGATAGAAGTTTACAAAATAATGAGAGGTATAGATAGAGTTGATGGTAGTTGTCTTTTCCCTAGGATGGGAGAGTTGATGGTAGTTGTCTTTTCCCTAGGATGGGAGATTTCAAGACTAGGGGGTACATTTTTAAGATGAGAGGAGAGACACTTTAAAAAGACACAAGGCAATTTTTTTTTTACACAGAGGGTGGTCCATGTGTGGAATGAATTTCCTGAGAAAGTGGTGGATGCGGATAAATTGTAACGTTTAAAAGACATTTGGATAGATGCATGAATAGGAGATGTTTGGAGGGATGTAGACCAAGAGCAGGAAAGTGGGACTAGCTTAGTTTGGGATGATGGTCGGCATGGACTGGTTGGACCAAAGGGTCTTTTTCCGTGCTGTATGACTATGACTTTGTGGTTTGCCATCCCTCAAATTATCCCTGTATTTATTTTTCATGTTTAATACTCTCCTGTAACAGTGATTTATGCTGTGAGTATATATTTTATGGAAAGATGCTAAATAATGAGTGAAAAGTGGAACTTACTGGATCAATTTTTTCTTTGTTCATTCAAAGGATAAGGGCATTGCTGGCTAGGTAGCATTTATGCCCATTCTAATTGCCTTGAGGGCAGTTAAGAGTCAACCAAATTGCTGTGAGTCAGGAGTCACATATAAGCCAGATCAGGTAGAGATGGCAGCTTCCTTCTTTAAAAGACATTAATGAAAGAAAACCCTGAATGTAGGAGTGCTAAGAGATAAAGGATTTGGGGATCTTATAAATGAGGTGTATGCAGTTTGGAATAAAGAAATAATGATGAACTTGTACAAAAGTTATACTATAGTTAAGACTATTAATTCAGGTTTTGCAGCACCCATTAAAGAAGGAATGTCAAAACCATAGAATGCATATTATATTATTTCATCTGAATGATCCCATTGAATAATGCATTTAAGAAGGAGGACTTGATATGCTGGAGCTGTTTCCATTGAAGCAGAGTATGTTAATTGGATTCTGAAGAGGTGGCATTTGGCCTCTGTTTCTCTTTTCGCACATGCTACCCAATCTGTAGAGATTCTCCAGCATTTTCTGTTCTTACTTTAGGTTAATGGATTTTTTTTAAATGAAGAATTTTCAAAAGAGGAATAAAGATTGTTTTCTGTGATAATTATGAGGAATCAAGAGAAGCTAGAACATCTTGACAGAATTTTTGGGGCACGTTGGTGGGTAAAATGATGAATGTCTTATTATTTAAAGGAAAATTAGATAAATACTTGATGCTAAGGAAGAGGTTACAGTGGAGAAGGGAGGAGAGTCAGGTAATGGGATTGATTTTGAAATGCTTGAGCAAATTCCTTGCACATACATGTGGACTGAATGGTCTCCTATGCTGCAAATCCTAATGATTCAATAAAGTCAGAACAGGTACTCTCAATTTCTCGCATGCAAGTTTTATGTTTCATTCCAGGTTGATGCTAGGTATCTCTCTGGCATTGAGTCACAGTGTGCAAATTCTTACAGACAATTTATCTTGTTGTAAAAGAGGAACTTGAAAAAAGAGGATTTAACCTCGATTTTCAAGCGTTTTCCTTCAGCCGACTTTCCTGTCGTCCATGTATTTATGGACCAGCATTGGATCCTGAACTTGCTACATGTCAGTTTACAATTCTCACATTTTGTTCAAAACCCTCCCAACTATCATAGTCTTTGTAACTTCCTTCAGTCATACAATCCTCGAATCTCTGCGACACTCCATTTTTGAATTTGTTTTATTTGCTTTCCCATCACTTCTGGAATTAACTCTTTAATCATCTCCACCTTTCCATTCAGAAACAAAAACAGAACTTGCTGGAGGTCTGAGCAGGTCCAGCAGCATCTGTGAAAGAAATCAGAGTTAATGTTTTGACCTTTCCTCAAAAACATTTTCTTCTTTTAAGTAGCTTCTTAGCACCTGCCTCTTTGATCGAGTATTTAGCTCAGTATCTTGAGTTTTTCCAAGTGCACTCCTGTAAAGTGCATCCTTTACTAATGTAAATGTCATATAAATATCACATTGCTGTGACAAAACATTGTCAAATATTAGGAGAAAGTCAGGACTGCAGATGCTGGTGTTCAGAGCTGAAAAGTGTGGCATTGGAAAAGCACAGCAGGTCAGGCAGCATCCGAGGAGCAGGAGAGTCAACGTTTCATCAGGAATATTAGTAAAAGTGGTCAAACAGGAACACAGAGCAACACCCAAAACCTACTGTTGAAGGGATGACTTTCTTTTATTATGTGTTTTCATTGCACCTCCATTTATATATATGTTGCATAGTGCCCTTTTCATGGAAAGATTATCCCGAGAGATGAGCAAGGAAATCCTGTGAATCCAGAAGATATCCAAAGACTGAAGCAAGAAGAACAGCAGAAACAGAAAGCGAAAGCTGGTATGTCAGCATGATTTTTCAAAATCTTTGTAATATATATTTGCCAGTGAACCAACATATACTCAGTAAATAGGCAAATTTTAAATCTGTGTCTGACCAAATTCAGGGTCATTGTCAAATGTAAAGACACAGTTACATCCAAAAACCCTAGCTACTCACCCCTACATCAAAGACATCTCAGAAATGACTGCCAGACTACTCAGACCCCTTGGCATACGGTAGCCCACAAACCTACCAACACACTAAAACAGCAGCTAATGAACTTGAAAGATCCTATACAGACAACAAGCAAAACTAATGCCATTTACAAAATACCTTGCAAGAACTGTAACAAACACTACATTGGACAAACAGGCAGAAAATTAGCCACCAGGATACATGAACATCAATTAGCTACAAAAAGACGTGACCCACTCTCAGTAGTATCTTTACAGCAGATGAGGAAGGACACCACTTCGACTGGGACAACCTAAGAGAAGCCAAACAGAGACACGCACGAGAATTCCTAGAAGCATGGCATTCCAACAAACACTCTATCAACAAACACAGTGACTTGGATCCCATTTACCACCCCGGTAAAAAGAACAGGAAATGACATCATCAACCCGAGGAATCCTAAACGCATAAATAGAAAAGTGGGCTATACCACCAGTGCATCATCCAGAGGCTCACTGAAGATGTTACCTAGTATGGTGTTGAAGCGACTGAAAATGAACCTTCCAGCTCAGCGAGTAAACCTACATCCAATACAGCTACCTTATTGACATATTATGTGGGAAAGGGAATACTTGTCTGAACAGGAAAGGCTTCAACAGCTTAAACTAAGGAATTTAAATCAGAGAGCATGCAAAAATGAGAGACCAGATCCTTTTAGAACTCTAGCATTAGTGTTTTCAAAATATGGTAAATCAATTTCCATTAATACTGTGCATCTTTATTTTCACAACAGGCCTATTGTGTAGCACCTTATCCACACCATGAAGCAGGAGCAAGAAGTATGCTCTGGTGAAATTTATTTGGAACATGTTACCTAAAGGAAAATTATGAGTGAGATTTGAAAGTTCTGAAGATCTGAATTGAGCTGTTATTGGGCAACCTTGTATAAATCAAAAAGTGCCCCATTTGAGTCACTGACTCACTCAGATTTGTAAATTAATGCATAGGCAAACTGAAAAATAGAGGGACTAGTAAAGTGGTGAGAATAAAGGTGAAAAGTTGTATTTATATAGTACATTTCCTGTCTTCAGGGTCAAATGTTCATTCCTGTACTAGCTTAAATCAGGAATCCATTTCCTGTGTAAGACCAGGATTATAGGTGGAGATATGGGGAAATCTCATGACTGGGTAGAGCCTTTCCCCATACCAGTCAGAAAGCCTAAGCCTAATTATCTGATTGACCACATTTAAGTTTCTAAAAATTGCATTCCAAATTTGTAGAGTTTTGTTTTTTGAAATAAAATTCTAAATCTTAATTGTAAGATAATTAAGTCTTTAATTCTCTAATTAGGATTTTACTGCATTTCCATGCTAACTCAAGATTGTGCTCAAGTTTCCATAGGAATATAGCTGACTAACTTATTCTGTATCAATTTATTAATGTGGGAATTGGGTCACATCTTAATTATGGTTCTTGATGAGATGTAACCTGCCCAGAAACTATGTGGCAGAGCTTCTGAAACAGAAGGTCAGAATAGCTGCTGTTTTGGCACTGTATTGGAAAGAAGCAGTTGGTCTCCACTAAAAGAGGATTTGCAAATAACTCTCAAGTGTTTTTGATCATTCAATCTTATCTTGACTTTTACTAGAGTCAAATGCCATAGAGACACAAGCAGCTGGAAATATTCAGCATATTGATCAGTTTTTCAGATTTAAAGTATTTGCCATTTTTCTTTTGAAGTCGTGAAACTTGAAAGGTTCAGAAAAGATTTACAAAGATGTTGCCAGGGTTGGAGGATTTGAGTTATGGGAAGAGGCTGAATAAGCTGGGGCTGTTTGCCCTGGACTGTCAAAGGCTGAGGTCTTTATAAAATCATGAGGGAGATAGGATAATAGACAAGGTCTTTTCCCTGTGGTGGGGAGTCCAGAACTAGAGGGCGTAGGCTTGGGTGAGAGGGGAAAGATATAAAGGGGACCTAAGGGGCAACTTTTTCACACAGAGGGTGGTGCGTGTATGGAATGAACTACCAGAGGAAGTAATGGAGGCTGATACAATTACAGCATTTAAAAGGCATCTAGATGGTTATATGAATAGGAGGGATTTAGAGGAATATGGGCCCAAGTGCTGGCAAATGGGATTAGGTTAGGTTAGGATATCTTGTCGGCATGGACGAGTTGGACTGGGGGGTCTGTTTCTGTGCTGTACATCTCTATGAACTAAAGCACATTATTGATGCAATAATGTCATTGTGCCACCAAACCTGTTAACTCACCATTCCACATTACATGCACGTTGAACTGGTTTGCAAGGTGTTTTAACTGGATAACTTTGACCCTTTATGTCTATCTCTTGTGTAAATGGACATCAAGAAAAATACTTAAACACATGATACATTGAGTTTCCATTTTTGGATTGAATAGATTAGATTGCAGGATTTCATTTTCTGTTGTTATTCTCATAGATAATTTTGGCTTTGTATATTTGATATTAATGGCAATCATACTGTGTCAATCAAATCATTACAATTTTGTGCTGTGTGTATCCCAGATTTGAGCTGGAAATGTGTTGCTGGAAAAGCGCAGCAGGTCAGGCAGCATCCAGGGAACAGGAGAATCGACGTTTCGGGCATAAGCCCTTCTTCAGGCTTATGCCCGAAACGTCGATTCTCCTGTTCCCTGGATGCTGCCTGACCTGCGCTTTTCCAGCAACACATTTCCAGCTCTGATTTCCAGCTCTGATCTCCAGCATCTGCAGACCTCACTTTCTCCTATCCTAGATTTGATGCAAGTGTGCATTTAAAACTAAAACCAAACTGATTAGTAGTGTTAACAGTGTTGCCTTCAGGTGGCTTTGAATCTAAAATTCAGTTGGAATTCAGCAGTTTGAAGTGTTCAGTGTTCCATTTTAAAATAGATTGAATCCCAAATACTGTTTGACACAGTGAATGAACATAGACATAACAGTATTACAATCTATTTGGGAATGACAGCAGAAATGTGCATAGGACAATGGTGCTTCCTGCAGTCTGATCCTTTCTAAATCATTTGATTCTTTCATAGCTTGTAGCGTTTACATAAAACCGTAAGTGTAACGCAGATGCTCCACATAACTGATGACTAGATTTTGATACTATGAATCGATGATAAAGCACATTGACTGACTAATCTGTAGCTTTCATCGTTTCCTTTACTTCACACACAGAAGCAAATTAAGTACTTTTTTTGTGTCAGTACTCCACAATATCTGGTCTTTCAGCCTTTAGTGACTTGTTAACAAACAGGTATCAGGACAACCACGGAAAGGCAGACCGCTGGCCAGTCAGATGTGAAATAGCATCTCTTTACTAACTACAGTATTGATTTTTTTTTCCAAACTGTGTAATTTTTTTCACCATCAGTAAAGTCAGCAACACTATATGAAGAGCTTTCGGGTCCATCAAGGCTCTAAAGACTGTTCTTCCTTGGCACTCTATTGATTTCTTTTCAAAGGCTTTTAAATTGGTCCTTCATTTTGTTGAAATGCTCATTTCATACTGACTGGGCCCCAGTATTTTTTTGCCGTATTTATACAAGTGTCCCATTCATGGAGCTCTAAGCTGGTACCGCCTTGTTGTTATTGGAAGGTCTTGTGTCTAACTGTGCTTTATTTTGACCTTAATCATAGATTAATGGTTTCATTTTTTGACTTGTGTTACTTTTATACTTAATCTCTCTCAAGATTAAATAAATCTTTTGGATCAACTTTGTTCATGAGCCTCTCTTTCTCCCTTAGCTTGTCAGCTTCTTCTATGGATGACACTTTACACTGAATTAACCCTGTGTGAATCATAGTTTGTTTGTGAGGACTGATTTAAAAAGAAATAAATCAAATAATTCCTTTCTTGCTAAAATCTATTTTGTTGGAGTTTTTGTGTTCATTGAGTTAGAGCTGCCTGAGTTTTACTGGGCTCTCACTGGCATTAGTTGGGCATAACCTTTAGTGTAATTAAAATGGTGTGGAAATGAAGCAAAGTTGATGTGAGACAATACTTTTTAGGGTATGGAGTACACAGTCTGAAAATGTGGTGCAGGGAGGTACAATTGAGTCATTCAAGATGTCATTCAATGATTATTTGCATTAATTGCAGAGATATGGGGAAAAGGCAGGAAATTGGCTGTCAGTATTGGAACTGTTGTAGGCACGATGGGCCAAATAGCTTCCTCTCACGCCTTGACAATTCTCTGATTCAATGTAGTTGCTTCAACATTTCTGTTGGATCCAGCAGGGTACCAATGGAACCACTGAAGGTTCAATGTTTTTAAATTATTTGACTGAAAATTTTCTATGGTGAATGTTTAGCTCTATCAGTTTATCCAATTTGGAAGAAAGAAGGTGCACCCATTTCTGGCTGGAATAGTGCTGTCCATTATATTGACAAAGGACAGAAAACATCTTCATGTAATACAGCATGCCTAAGGAAATCAGTGGCTCATTACATGTTTAAGAACCTCACTACATGATTGATTTGTCTGAGGAAAGTTTGACCTTGAACTGCTTGTTTGGCTACATTCAAAGGATATTGTTGAAATAAACAATTATAGAGCCAGGAAGAGCAGAGAGCCCAAGAGATCTTAACAAGCAGAAGGAAGGATGAAATCGTAGAAGATATCATATCACTGCCCCAGTTACATTACAGAAGACAGAAGGCTAACCATCACCACCTTAAGGGTAGTTAGGATAGAGAATAAATGCTGGCCTAAACAGCAACACCCTTATCCCATAAATGATCAGTTTGAAAAAGACTTGAAAATATAACCTGTATTCCCAGTATTTAGAAGTTTCATAGGTATTTCTTTCATGACAGACTGGCAGGATCCAGAGTTGATGCGTGAAATTGAAGCTGCTACAGGTGTAGATCTTGGTTCTTCAAAATATGACAGAAAAGATAAAAAGGGAAAAGGAAAGAAGAAAAAGTATCCAAATCTCACCGATTTGAAACAGCAGAGCAATACATCTCGATCAAGGTTGGAGAAACGAGTATTAAACAAGTAAGGATTTTATTAATTATTTCTTTCAAAGGGCTTCTGTTTCTATTAGTTTAGAAAGGATTGCTTTTACTTGGAGAATATGTGCTTACCATTGTGCACGAAGAAAACTCTTTTCAAATTCAGTATGCAAGATTATTTTTGTTATAGGTGTTTAAATCTTTCTAACAAATTGTAAGTTTATCCATGGTTTTTATTCATTAGCCAGTAATGTAATTCTCTTTTGCCACTAATTCCAAGGTGTTCAAACAACCGGAATCATCACATCATTGTATGAAGCAAGTTGGCCTTGTCAGGGCTTTAAAACAGTCATATAATTAGTCCTACTTGCTTGCTACTTCCTCATTATCCTGCAGACATTTCCTCTTCATATATTTATCCAGTTCCTTTTGAAAGCTGCTATTGAATCTGCATCCACTACCTTGGAGGCAGTGCTTTCCAGATCATAGCTTCACACTTTTTTTTTAAAAGAACTTGTGCTCATATCATCACTTTTTTTTTCTGCCAGTTATCTTTCTTACCTCTGATTATCGATCCACCTATCAGTCAAAATATTCATCCTTATTTACTTTAACATACTTTATCATTTGAACACCTTTGTCATTTATGTTTCGTTATTCTTTCATGGGATATGAATGTGGCTAGCATGTTGCCCTTACCTAATTGCTGCTGAACTGAGTAACTTGTTAAGCTGCTTTAGAGGGCAATTAACAATCATCATGTTGCTGTGGATTTGGAGTCACATGTAGACTACACTAACAGAGTTCCTTCCCTAAAAAACATTAGTGAACAGACAGGTTTTTATGACGATTGATAATAGTTGGCATGATCATCGCTGAGATTATTATACCACTACTGAGAGTAGCTTTATATTACAAGAGTACTAATTGAATTCAAAATTTACCTATATTCCCTGGGAATTAATCTGGGACTCTGGATTACTTGCCCAGTGGCATTACTACTATGTGATCACTTCCCCAAACCACCTCAAATTCAGACAATAAATCTATTTCCTATAATCTCTCCACTTAACTGAAGTCTTTCATCCCTGGTATCGTTATAGTAAACTTACAATAAATCTCCTGTGCACTCCCTCTCAATTTTGACAATTTTCCTAAGTGTACCTTGAATTTAATGTAATATTCCAGATGGAGTTTATAAAGGTTTAGCATAACACTTTTATGAATAGAGGCATAGAAGGCTAAAGCACAGGATTATTTAAATAAACAAATCAAAGAACTGCAGACCTTGAAATCTGAAAGAGTATGGTGGCTGGACTTGAAACATTTATTCTGCTTTCTCTCCACAGATGATACCAGGCCAGTTGAGTTTCTCTTAAAACTCCTTTTGTTCCAGTTATATGTATATCTTTTTGATGGATTTCACTGCTTATTCTGGCAAGCACAAAAACTTGCTTACCTGTACCCGTACTTGTCTCTGTTTTGCACCCCCTTTAGAAATGTCTTATTTAGTTCTTATTTCTCATTTTTCCTACTAAATTAATCTTTTCACATTTATTTTAATTTTATGTAACTACTCGATATCTTTGTCTTTGCTCGCCTGAAGACTATTATGTTTCTTATTATTTATTTTATATGATTTAATTATTTCAAAGTTTATAATATATGAATTATAGTTTGTGTAAGAACTGAGGGAATGCTGTATAGTTCAAATTGCTGTGAGGGTTAAATGAAATTTGAAAAGGGTGCCATTTGCAAAAGGGGCAATGAGATTCTTATCATTGTTTATCACCATACACAGGTCAACCATTCAGTTATATCAGTTGCTTCACAACTTCCTATTATAATTTAATCGCTTCAGACCCAAACCCCACACAAAAAAGGTACATATAAATAAAATAAAATGCAACATTTTCATGTTCTGATCCAAATTTAAGTTCTGCAGTGCCTAAAGAGTTAACTGATCTTCCAGCCTTTTTTTAACCACGAGAAAAGAAAAAGCTTGAATTTTTCAAGTAATAAAATCCTGCTGTTCCTGTCAATAGAATTTAGTGTGTGGTTGCACAGGTCTGAGATGGATATCATTTCATTTACAGCACCACACAGTGCAGTGATGCTGATGCCAGACTTAACATTACACACCAGGACATGTCAAGGCCACTGAATTAGTGCTAAAGACTCCTCTTAAGAATTAGATATTTGGGCTGCAGCTCTGCAGTTTCCTAATTTCACAGGTCTTGGAGATAGAAATGATACTGTTAAATGTACACAGTGGCCTGGTGTGCTTTTATTAACAGAATGTATTTTCAAGGTATTACATAGCTTAAAGTATTGATCTCTTCTGTAACTGCTGCAGGGGAAATCAGTGCTCAGACACTCTTATTTGAGTTATTACAATTTTTATTAAATTCAAGCTTTTCCGTTTAGGCATTTATTGTACCATTCTGTTCAAACCAATCATTCCTAATGAATCAGAGCTACAATACTAATGTTTTCAGTTGCTGTAGATCAGTTCAAGGGAATAGGTGTGAATTTTTTTTTTAAATCTCATTAAAGAAAGACAGTTGATTAAAACCAAATTCATTGTTGCAGTTTGCATGAAATCCTTAAATCTTTTAAGTACTAGTTGCTCCTTTTAAAGTCAGAAATGGATGGTTCCTGACATTTATTAAGCAAATATCACTTAATTCACAACTGCACGGAAATGGTAAATAAAAATTGTAGAAGCAAGGCAGGAAGATGAATTTCAAGGACTCTTAAAAAGAATACTGAACATTTGAAGGATGAGCTTCACCACAGGTGACTAACAGAACATCTCCAGAAAGTGTGTAAAGCATACTGCTCTCCATAAACACTGTAGGCACAGTGTGCAAATTTTGGTAAGTGGTTTTGAATGGGAAGAGTGTGAGAGGGACTAAAGCTAATTGATGAAGATGTAAAAGTAGTCATTTTGTTTGTTAATTTTTGGGATCAACAAACAATTGTGCAAAGATTTTCATTAGGTCATTAAGTAGGTCTGCAATAGACCTCGTGAAAGGAACAGGTTATGAAATTGATTTTCATTAATTAAGTTTTATTTTAAATGCAAGGGAAATTCACCATTTTAGCTCCACTACAATTCTGGCAAACCTGCAGTGAGTCTGCACTGCATTCGCTCATGACCAATATCCTCCCTTGGGTGCGATGTTCAAAACTGAACACAGTTCTCTAAATAGGATGCAACCAGACCTTTATAGATCATGCAATTGTCAAATTTCTTTTGTGGCTTGGTCAATTCAAAATTTCAACTGAGATTAATAGATTTTGTTTAGGCAGGTATACTAAAGATCCTGAAGCCAAGGCAAATAGATGGAGTTGAGGTTCAGAAGCCATGATATATCACAAGTGTTATGGCATAAAAGGAGGTTATTCAAGCTATCAAGCCAACTCTCTACAAGAGCAATTTATCTAGTTACACTCCTTCTATTTCCCATTTGTTTCCCATTAGGTACTTGCTTAGTTCCCTCTTTAAAGCCACTGTTGAGTACACCTGCAGCATCTTGCAGGCAGTGCATTCTAGTTCGTAGTACATGTTGACTTTTAAGAAATAAATTTTTGCTTACATTTCCAATGGTTCTTTTGCCAATCACTGTAAATGACCTTTCTCTTCTTTTTGACACCTTTGCCAATGGAAACTGTTTCTTTGGTTACTCTGTCAGGAGAGCTGATGATTTCGAATATCTCAGTCAAATGTCCTGTCAACCTCTCCCTCTAAGAACATTTTC
This sequence comes from Chiloscyllium plagiosum, assembly GCF_004010195.1. Lineage (NCBI taxonomy): Eukaryota > Metazoa > Chordata > Chondrichthyes > Orectolobiformes > Hemiscylliidae > Chiloscyllium > Chiloscyllium plagiosum. Next base: position 26,372,745 of record NC_057710.1, on the reverse strand, counting down.
CAACCTATTTGAAGTCCGAAATTCCTGGAACAATTCTGCACTTTCTTCTAAAACGTTCCTGTCCTTTCTAACCTGCAGTGTATGTTTAGATTCAGCACAAGTCACTATGTTATGAAGATTTATAATAGCTTCCTTTTTGTACACTCTGCCTCTGTTTTTAAAGTGCAGAAGACCATATGCCTTTTTACCTATTTCTCAAGCTGCTGTGCTGTCTTCAGCAGTTTGTGCAAATTTATCTGTGTTCTACCCATCCTTTAGAATTGTTTCTACATCTTGCAAAATCATTAATGTTGTGATTTACCTGTAGTTTGATTCAGTGCCTCAGTTAGTTTGCTGTTCATGACTCAGATTGGCTTCAGAGCCCCAATTGAGCTTCGTGGCATTTCCATTTTTGCTGTAGATGCTACCTGACACACTGAATATTTCCAGTATTTTTTTGTTTCTGCTTCAGATCTTAAACATGAGTTTGTTTTTCTGTACCATTCATTATTTGGTTGTTAAGGGTTGGACCGAAGGATCTGTTTCCATGCTGTACATCTCTATGACTCTAAGTGAAGGTACAAGAATGTGCTGTGCTAATGGATTGTTAATTTCCTTTGTTTTGAACTGAGTTGTTTGTCAATAATAAGCTAAATTAATATCACTATATATCTATCTTTATCTTGTCATATTGTGATTGAAATCTTGTGCATTGATACAAATTATTTTGTTAGCTGCATAGGAGGATAATCAGTGGAGTTTAAAAAAACAGATATGTTCGAAAAATTTAAAGGAAAGTGGAAAACCTTTATTGGCCATTGTCATTCATTGACCTTGTGTAAATAAAACCATTTGTTGACTCAATACCTGTGTCTCAAACTCATGTTTTAGACGGACAACTCTTGTTTGACCATGTGATAATCCCTGTAACCAGTGAACAAAATGAGAGTTCTCTATTGGAATCCTTGGGTCTCACTATCATTTACCATAATATGTAAGAAATGAGCAGAGTGGATCATTGAGACTATCCATGCCTATTGCCTTGCTTCAGTAGTTCCATTATTCTGTCTTTAGAAGTCAAACATCAGTCTTTTTAGGGTAAATTCAACTTTGATAGAGCCCCACAAGTGGCCTCCTTAGGGATTAGTGTAATTTGGCATTTCTTAGTTGGCATAGATATGGTGGACTGAAGGGCCTGTTTCTATGCTGTTTGATTCTATGATCTCTTTGGGGAGGGAGTGGTAATGTCACTGGGCTAGTAATGTAGAACCTCAGGTTAATGTTTTCGGAACATGGATTCAAATCCCACCATAGCAGATGGTGAAATTTAAATTCAGTGAAAGTCTGAATAAAAAGCTAGCTAGCTGTGATTTTTCAATTGTTAGAGTCATAGAGATGTACAGCATGGAAACAGACCCTTCGGTCCAACCTGTCCATGCCGACCAGATATCCCAACCCAATCTAGTCCCACCTGCCAGCACCCAGCCTATATCCCTCCAAACCATTCCTATTCATATACCCATCCAAATGCCTCTTAAATGTTGCAATTGTACCAGCCTCCACCACATCCTCTGGCAGCTCATTGCATACACGTACCACCCTCTGCATGAAAACGTTACCCCTTAGGTCTCTTTTATATCTTTCCCCTCTCACCCTAAACCTATGCTCTCTAGTTCTGGACTCCCCAACCCCAGGGAAAAAGACTTTGTCTATTTATCCTATCCATGCCCCTCATAATTTTGTAAACCTCTATTGTCACAATCCATCAGATTCTCCAGTATCCTTCAGAGAAGGAAATGTGCCACCATTAAAAACACTTTGTAAAATATGTAAAATCTTTTTTCTCAGTACAGATATTTACAAAACAAAACTGAACTGTAGTTGCTGAAAAAGGTCAGCAGGTCTGGCAGCATCTGTGAAGAGAAAGCAGAGTTAATGTTTCGGGTCCTGTGACCCTTCCTCAGGGCTGAATGTGCCACCATTACCTGCTCTGACCTTCGTGCGACTCCAGATCCACAGCCATGAGTCTTGGAGTCAAAGCACGGAAAGATACTCTTCGATCCGACTCATCCTAGCTGACAAAGTTTCCCAAACTATACTCATTCCACTTGCCTGTGTTTAGCCCTTATCCCTCTAAACCTTTTCTATTCATGTACCTGTCCAAATGTCTATGAAATGTTCTAACTGTACCTGCATCTACCACTTCCTTTGGCAGCTCATTCCATGTATGAATTATTCTGTATATGAAAATGTTGCCCCTCAAATTTAAAAGGGAGTTTTCTCCTCTCAACTTAAACCTATGCCCTCTAGTTTTGAATTCCCCGACTGTAGGGAAAACACGTTTGCTATTCAGCTTATCTATGACCCTCATTTTGTAAACTTTTTATAACGTTACACCTCAACCTTCTTTGCTCCAGGAAAATATATCCCAGCTTATCCTGCCTCTGCTTACAACTCAAACCCTTCAGTCCCACTAACATCCTTGTAAGTCTTTTCTGCACCCTCTCCAATTTAATAATAATGATAATAATCTCCCTATAGCATGGGAACTAGAACGGTACATGGTACTTCGAAAGTGCAACATGACTTTCTAATTCCTACAGTTTAACTAACTACTCAGTGGGCAGTTTGGAATGCACAATACACATTGACCTAGTCAGCGAGACCCACATCCTTTGAACACAATAACAATTGCTTTCAATATGTGTAACCTATTTTTAAACCAATGTTATTGTCTAACTGGTCTTCAAGAAGTGTGAAGAAAATGTTTAAGTGGTAGGAGCAGGACACCACATTGACCCATTAGCTTGATCAGCCATTCAATATAATTGTGGCTGAATTTCTGCCCCAACTGAATTTCATTGATGATCTATAGTTGCAAAAAAAAATTAAGATGGACCGACAAGTATGGGCTGACTAGATTAGAGTACAGAAATTATGGACCTAAATGGCTTCATGAGGTGGTATGTGCATCATTCTTTTCTGGAGCTCCATGTTTCTGACCTATGGAGTACACCTTTTCAGCAGGTCTTCCAGTGCAGGGTCAGGACAGAGCCAGTATTTACAACAATACATGTCATATTCTGGGGCTTAAGATCCCAATGTCTCAAGCGACAAAGTGATTGTATGGGGTGAGGAAGTAGGGTGGCAGAGGATCAGGACTGGAGGGGTTAATGGGAAGTGGGTTAACGAGAGGGAAGGGTAGATCAGCTGTTGAGGGATTTGAGTTGTAGTGAGGAGTTAGGTCATGTGGTTATATCGATTGAGATGGGGTGGCGAGTCAGGGAAGTTGATTCAGTGTAACTACTTTGGAGGTCAGTTTTATAGTTAGCCATGAGTTATAACTAGGACCCTCGAGTCTCCAACTCAAGTAAGAGTTGGGGTCTTATTTGGAGGGTTCCTGCCGCAAGATAATTGTTGATCAGAAGTAATCTGGGCCTGTGCATCCATATAAGGGACAGAATTAGGCCACTTGGGCTGTCAGACAGGTCTGCCATTTTAAGAACATGGCTGATTTGATTGTAACCTTAAATATAGCATTTTTAAAAAAAATACAATTTAGCCCACACAGTAGCTTCTGTTGATGTTATTTACTACTGAGAGCGAGTTAAAGCAATAATATACTGCATTGATGTGTTGAACAAAATAAGTAATAATCTGCGAGAACACTCAGTCCAAACATTATTTTCTTTTCTGTTTATTTTCTTTTCAGGGCTTCATTGAAACGAGTCTCTGAAGCAATGGCTCACATAGACAAAAGAAAACATGAAAAGTTTGCAAACCAGTTCAACTATGCATTGCATTAAGACCAACAAAAGCTGCAAAAAAAAAAGCCACTTTCTCTGATACTGCTATCTATGATTTCAAGTCTCATGCTACATCTGTTTCAAGCAGCTAAATCTTTTGTACAGATTTTTGAAATTTTCCAGTATATGTAATTTATTGTCAAATTTTGTATGTCCATTTTTAACATTGCTACATTTGTAAAGAATTAAATATTTCATGTAAGTAATTATAATAATCGGTGGTAATTGTGATTGATAATGTAATATAAAAACTGCTTAAACTTCAAAGTTACTCCTCATATGTTTGTTGTAATTGAATGAATGAAATAAATGCACTGATTAACAACTTACTACCAGCAGTTCAAATCAATTTAAACTTTTCTATAACCTTTATAGATTTTCTTTGTATTTGAATATATATGAAGGCTTTTAAACCTTTCCTCCTTAAATAAAGGACTCCGATTGATTCATTGGTAATTGTGATGCATGTTTTATTCAGGATAAACATAGTCTTTGCCAGCTTAACTGTTGTTAAACTATCCAAATGTGTCCATTTCTCAAGTGGGAGACTGTTAAAATAGTTTAAATGGCCGAAAGGGTCAGAGGCTTCCAGCTTTCTTTGCTTCAACATTTTATCAAGAAAGCATGTGGAAAAAAGGTGGGACAGGTATTATAACAGGAGAAGGGGAAAAGAGTGGAGTGAATTGCAACAGGATGCTAAACACCCAGGTTTATGAGATAAGTAGGGAAGGGACTGGTTGCTAAATCATCCACGTTACACCACCAACTTTCATTATATTTACAAAGTGCCTTTAATGTAACAAGAGCATAGCTTCAAAATTAGGGGGTGTGAGGGGAGTAGATTTAGGATTGAATTAAGAAGGAACTGCTTCACCCAGAGGGTTGTGAATCTATGGAATTCTCTGCCAAGTGAAATAGTAGATGCTACTTCAGGAAATAGTTTTAAAGCTAAGATAGTGAACAGTGAAGGAATTAAGGATTATGGCGAGCAGGCGGGTAAATAGAGCTGAGACCATGAAAAGATCAGCCATGATCTTATTGAATGGCAGAGCAGGTTCGAAGGGCCAGCTGGCCTACTTCTAATGTTCTTATGTCTTCATAGGAGCAGTATACCAACTACCGAGCTTGAAGTGGTGGGAAAACAAATAGTGGGCCAATTTGGAGCAGTGGGACCATTTACCAAAGAGACAAAGTTGGATTCTGTACACAATGTTAATGGTACTAGTTTTCTTGAGCACCATTGGGAGCAAGACCTTTGGAATTCTCAGGAGTTTGGTGCAGTCAGAGAAACCATCTGAGAAGACCTATAAAGAGCTATGTGAAGTGTTGGAAAGTCATTTTGCACCAAAGCCACTGCTGATTGCAGAACATTTGTTTTTATAAATGGTTACAACATGGAGAGTCCATTGCCCAATTTGTGGCTGCCTTAAAGCGATCAACAGAATATTGTGAATTTGGAGGGTTCCCCCAGAATAACTTGCAGGACCAGTTGATTTTTTGACTTCTGACACAAAACCACTCGACAGAAGCTACTAATAAAGACCTGGATTTCAAGGCAGCTTTCAATGGAGTTGTTAGCCAGTGAAGCAACACAGTTGGGTGTCAGTGCCTAGGTGCATAAGTTAGTGGAAGCTCAGAGTGCAGTACCAACTGCAGAACACTGCCAGTCTGGCTAATTTGGTCTAAAGGAACTAACATGTTGGACAAGAGAACCCCAGAACTGAAAATGTAAGTAAGTGGGCCACATTACCTAAAATTGCCAATTACAACCCATACAAGAGAAGGGTGGGGGCAAGTCAAAAAGAAACAATCCTGAGGACAATGCAGAGACATACAAACCAGCTGGTCGCTAAACTATACCAACTGGGAAGTAGAAGAAAGTAGTCTTTCTCCCATGTTTTCTCTACTTTTGGAGGTATTCCTGACTATGTTGGCTACAATGCCTGAATAATATTTAGAATTAGAATTACAGTTAACTTCATTCTCACATGTACTCCGATGAATACAATGATAATCATTGACTCCTTCAGTGACATATTGATATCCGTATGTAGAAGATGCACCACAGCAACTGACTGATGCTCCTCAAAAATCTTCCAAACTTTGATCATGACCACATTTTGTAGGGTTACAGATGCATGGGAACATCAGCTTGACCACCAAATCTCTTCAAGTCATGAACTATCCTGACTTGGAACCACCTGCTCCTTCAATGTTGCTGGATAGAAATCCTGGAACTCTCTTCCTTTGGAGTACAGTATTGTGTGTACCTACACTGGATGGACTGTAGCAGTTCAAGGTGGCAGCTCAGACAATTCAGGGCAAGCAACAAATCCAACACCCATTTTTACTGAAAAATATAAAAGAAACTTTGCCTCTGGATCTAAACATAAAAGAAAACCAACAAAGTTGGCCTGTAGAAATTTGAAACATTCCAGGAAAGAGCAAGGATTGAGATTCATATAAAGAAGTCTCTGTAAAATTGTGGGATATGTAGGCCCAATGTTGTAGGTCCATTACCAAATTCAGTATCTTTTTCACTACAGATTCTCTCTGAAGGCATGTTTTTAAGAGTTCTAGAAATAAAAAGTAATTAGTTGATTAATCCCCATCTTGTCCCCCTGTAACAACACTGCATTACCACTAATATCACTGGCATAGGCAACTCGTTTAAATAGCTTTTTATACATTTTGTCCTGCTAAAACTGGTACGTTAGTACTGTTATCAAATTGCCAAGGGCACACTGACAAACTGTTGTCCACTTAAATTTCTTGCCTTCTTAAGAAGTTTGTCAAAACAGGTCAGGAAAATCAGCTTTGGCTACACATGACTTTAAAATTTGGATGACCTTACTGCAGCATCCTGACACCACTACAGCGCTGAAATTCAGATCAAAGTTAAAATTCAATCTTAGTATATCACAGAATTTTATGTTTTATTGTAGGTGTGGAAAATCCTAGAAGCCCTTATTTTTGCTTCTTGCTCCTGTCCTACAGTGCCGCCCAAATTCACTGTCGCCAAAGTTATGACAAAATCAGTATTTGTCATTGATCAATTTGTTCAGCATTCTAACTGTTCTTCCAGGATTGGCTGACCAAGCCATGCCAACAATTGCATAATCTTCCAATGACCTTGATAAATTGTTTAAAAGTCCCATTTGCGTTATTTATTCTAAAAAGGCATAACTTTAACATTGATAAAATTCTTCTGATGTTACAAAGCTGATATTTCTTAGCTTGTATTAGTCAATGAAACTCGTCAATCTCCTTTAAAAAAGTTTTTTTTTGTTACCAACTGTGCATATCCAAAATAGCCTCTCAGTACAGTCGTTCAGTCATGCAATGTGATTCCACTTTTGTTAACATGTTATGTTTACAAAATCTATACACAGTCTGAATGATGGTGCCAAAATCATGCTGATCACAATAGGTGTATTCCAGGTACTATGACTCAGTTTAATAATGCCATTGTACATCTCTTCCCAAAGAGCTAACTTTTCTGGTACAGGTCTGTCAGGATGCTGCAATAAAGTCATCCAAACATTACTTAAAATCATGTGCAGCCAAAGCTGGTTTTCCTGGCATGTTTTCACAAATCAATTTGAGTCTGTAATAGCTTTTATCAGTAACTTGTTTGCTGGGAGGGCGATACCATAATATTCCATTTAACTTTTTAAACATTTCCGTATTATCCAATTTGATTCCGGGATGATCAACTTTAGAGTTTCCAATTTCTGATTCATTCTCCAAGTGTTTGACATTTTTATTTCACTCACTATTTCTTTCACCATTATAAATTCACTTCAGTTCTAACTATCTTCCATCATAGCATTGCTTTAAAATGAACAACACACGTGCTATCTCTTCCCCTGTTACTCACTACAATTTTCAATTTTTGTTTTGATCGGGTCCAGTGATCCTTAAATTTTGATGGTTCTCCAGAGAAAGGACAATAGTACTAATAACTTTTATCCAGCAACAAAATTCTGAGATTTGGCCTTTTAATCTGTTCTGACTTTCATTTTTTCTAATGCTTTTTGGCCGGTTGAGAAGCTTTGGTTTCTTCTCTGATACTTGGTCAGAAATGTAGCCTCTGAACTTTGGTTTATAAATTTTTATTTAGTATTGCTGACAAAAGACATTTTGTAGATATGGAAAGAATAAAAATTCACATGAATACAAATTCAAGGGAAAAAAGAAACATTTATACAACAGAATAATGCATATTTGCCCATGAATTTGTATTGCAAAATATCCTGACAGTGCAAGGTGAAAAGTTTTAATAAAATGATTTTTTTTTAAGCAATGCTCACATTCTGTACTATCAAATGATAAATTACTCTTTAGGTTTAGTCTTAACTCACGTTCACATTCATTGCTCAGATCTTTCAGTACACGAAATTGTATAGGACTTGATAAGGCCTCTTCTGAAATACTGCACCCAGTTCTGGTCACCCTGTTATAGGAGGGATATTATTAAGCTGGAAATGGTTCAGAATAATCGAATCCCTGCAGTGTGGGAAAAAGCCTTTCGACCCAACAAGTCTACACCGACCCACTGAAGAGTAACTCACTCAGCCCTATTCTCCTATATTTACCCCTGACTAATGTACCTAACCTACACATCCCTGAATGCTATGGGCAATTTAGCATGACCAATTCACTTATGCTGCACATCTTTGGCTTGTGGAAGGAAACCAGAGCACCCAGAGGAAACCCACACAGACAGAGGGGAGAACGTGCAAACTCTACACAGAGTCTATAATTGAACCCAGGTCCTTGGTGCTGTGAGTCAGCAATGCTAACCACTGAGCCACCATGCCACTGTTTATCAGGATGTTTCTGGGAATGGAGGATGTGAGTCATAAGAAGAGGCTGGGACTTTTCTTACTGGAGTGTTGGAGGTTGGGGGGTCATGGTTTAGAGGTTTATAAAATCATGGGGTGTAAATAAGGTGAATGGCAGGTGTCTTTTCCTTAGGGTGGGGCATTTCAAGACTGGAGAGCATATTTTTAAGGTGAGAGCAGAAAGATTCAAAAAGGACATGAGGGGCAACTTTTTAAGGAGCAGAGTGGTTGGTACGGAATGAACTTCTAGAGGAACTGGTAGAAGTGGGAGCAGTTACAATGTTTAAAAGACATTTGGATACGTACATGCACAAGAAATGTTTGGAGGGATATGGGGAAAGTGCAGGCAGGTGGAACTAGTTCAGATTGGGATTATGGCTGGCTTGTACTGCTTGGACCAAAGGGTCTGTTTCTGTGTTGTATAACCAATTGAATTCTGTGGACCATTTTGGAACTTCTCTAAATCAAATGGTAACAAGGGAATTCCAATGATTAGGATATTCTTCACAATAAGTTTTAATCATGGACTTCAATTTTTTTGCCATTTTTCATTTGATGTTGTGGATGGGATAAGCTGATGATGTTGAATATTTTTGGCATACAATCAGATCAAGGTTCAAATGTTATTCCTTTGGATAATCCATAACTTGTAAAAATGTCATACTAGATTTTTCACTACCTACAGAGATCTAAAGAAAAGTCATTGAACACAACACATTACTCTGTTTTTATCTCTTCACAAATGCTGCTAGTCCTACTGAATTTCTCTAGCACTTTGTTTTTTGTTTTTATTCCACCACCATATCTGCTAAGAGTCTTCCTTCAGGAAATCTGGTCAAAATATCTGTAATTGCTCAAAGATACTGATTCACACCCAAGCCTTAGGCAGGGATCCTATATAATTGCTTAAAATGATTTCTCAAAAGCTAGTATAAAAATTAAAGGGGCAAATTTAATTGGTAGTTAGGGTTTCCCCACTACATCTGACAAAATATGATTAGTTTTTTTAAAACATAGCTAATAGAATGTTTTAGTATTTTATTTACAGTAAGGCAATAAATGTTGGCCGAGCCAACGATGCCTACATCCCATGATAGTTCCAGGATTTAATCCTGATTCAATTTCTACATAATCTACTTGGTACAGCTTCTCAATTCAGCATCTACCTGTTCCGTTGTTATTAAAGAAGATGTGCTAAACATATCATCCCCATTCTCTTTAGTTTTGTCCTTTTTAAAATTTATATTTTTGAGAATAGTGTCAAGTAACTGAACTTTCCCATCATCTCCTTGTTTCATAATCTCCTCCTCTACCTAATTCATGGTTCTGAGATCTAGTCACAACACAGTTAGAATGGATAGAGTAAATAGGCAAAGTCTTTTTCCCTGGGGTTGGGGAGTCCAGAACTAGAGGGCATAGGTTTATGGTGAAAGGGGAAAGATATAAAAGAGACCTACGGGGCAACTTTTTCACACAGAGGGTGGTACGTGTATGGAATGGGCTGCTAGAGGAAGTGGTGGAGGCTGGTACAATTGCAACATTTAAGAGGCATTTGGATGGGCATATGAATAGGAAGGGTTTGGAGGGATATGGGCCAGGTGCTGGCAGGTGGGACTAGATTGGGTTGGGATATCTTGTCGGCATGGACAGGTTGGACCGAAGGGTCTGTTTCCATGCTGTACATCTCTATGACTCTATGTTCTATGTTGCATCTCCATTTATTTTACTTCTACTGCTTGTTCCAATTCTTTTGATGAGGCTATTGTTCTGCAATCAGCCAGATCATTCCCTCCCCAAAGATAAGATAATTCCTTCTACAGGAATGTGTTGCATTACTCCAACTGCAGATTTCCCATTTAACAAGTCACTCTTGAATCCAGTTTTATATAAATGAGATTGGTTTTAGTATTTGTTTTTCCATTAGCTCCTCAGCTTGACTCAACATTTTCATTGGTTTGCATCCTTGGTTAGGAGAACAAAGAAATCAAATATTCAAAACCTCCAATGATCTGGATCTCTTCAGTAATTGAGGAAGAATGGTTTACAATTTTATTACCTTTTTACTTTTCCAGTGAATTCTGAGAATTGCACAGGCTTTCTTACTTCTGCAATCGGCCTTGACACTCAGTTCCTTGATCTCCTGCCAATGCCTTGAGGGCTATCCACTTCTGATTAAAGCAAGATATTTTCAAACTTCCTTTGTCACCCAATGCAGTTGCTTATTACGTCTTTCTAGGCCACAACCCATGGCATGATCAATTACATTGTTACATTCTGATTGGTCTGGACTAAACAAGATTTATTGGCTTAAGGGACACATGATTAATCTTTATTTGGCTCTTAAAGGTAATGGACTTTGATGTCAACTCCTACGATCTCCTGTTTAGTTTCTGACTTTGCCAATTTTCCATGGGTCTCTCCTTTTTGTTAAGGTTTGTTATTGTCATTTTATGACTTTTTACTAAGGTAGGTTTGAAATATTTTTTGCCTTTTTGTTAAAGAAAGAAAGGAGGAATGTGCAGTCAGGGCTCAATGTCAGTTAATTTGGCAAAGGTATTTGAAATGAAAAAATGATACATGACTTTTTTTATAGTTCTTTGAGGAGCTATCAAGTAGAAAAAGAGACAATGACTGAGTGGTATTATTGCTAAACTATTTATTCGAATATTCTCCGTTTTTATATTCATTTCTGGGTTGCGGGTATCACCGATGGACCAGCATTTATTGCCCATCCCTAGTTGCTCTTGAGAAGGTGGTGGTGAGCAGTCTTCTTGAACAGCTGCAATCTACCTGCTGTGGGTTGACCCACAATGTCCTTAAGGCGAGACTTCCAGGATTTGGACCCAGTGACACTGAAGGAACTGTGACGTGTTTCCAAGTCAGGATGGTGAGTGGCTTGGAGGTGAACTTGAGGTGATGGTGTTCCCATGTATCTCGTACCTTGTCCTTTTAAATGGACGTGGTCATTGGTTTGGAAGATGAATATAGTCCAAGCCTGACATTTGTGTGGCATGAATGTTAATTGCCAGTTGTCAGCCCAAGCCTGGGTATTGTCAACATCTTGTTGCATTTGAACATGGACTATTTTAGTATCTGGAATACTGCGTGAAGTTCTTGTCGCCACATTACCAAAACGTTGCTTTGGAAATGGTGCAGAGGTGGTTCACCAGGATGTTGCCTGGTATGGAGGGCACTAGCTATGAAGAGAGGTTGAGTAGATTGGGATTATTTTCATTCGAAAGACGGAGTTTGAGGTGGGACCTGATTGAAGTCTACAAAATCAGGTATAGACAGGGTGGATAGCAAGAAGCTTTCTCCCCAGAGTGGGGTCTCAATTACTAAGGTTCACGAGTTCAAGGTGAGAGGAGAAAAGTTTAAGGAGATATGCATAGAAAGTTCTTTACACAGAGGGTGGTGGGTGCCTGGAACGTGTTGCCAGCGGAGTGGTAGAGGTGGGCACAATAGCGCCATCTAGGATGTATCTAGACAGATACATGAATAGGCAGGGAGCAGAGGGAATAAAGGCAGAGAGCCTGAAGCGTGGAGAGATAAGCTCGAGGAGGGTGGGGGTGGGGAGAAAGTAGCATAGAGTACAATA
>NC_057710.1:26347466-26356740 GCF_004010195.1 Chiloscyllium plagiosum | reverse complement strand
TATTCCTGATGAAGGGCTTTTGCCCGAAACGTCGATTTTGCTGCTCGTCGGATGCTGCCTGAATTGCTGTGCTCTTCCAGCACCACTGATCCAGAATCTGGTTTCCAGCATCTGCAGTCATTGTTTTTACCAGGTAGCAGAGGGATACAGATCCTTGGAAAATAGGTGACATGTTTAGATAGAAGATCTGCATCAGTGCCCTGTTCCTGTGCTATAATTTTCTTTTGTTTTTTTTGTTCTATCTGAACAGTCACAAATGGCACTGAATATTGTTCAATCACCAACAAACATCTCCACTTCTAACCTTATGATGGAGGAAGGGTCATTAATGAAGCAGCTGAAGATGGTTGGGCTGAGGACATTACCCCAAGGAACTCCTGCAGAGATGTCCTGGAGATGAAATAACTGACCTCCACCAACCACAGCCATCTTTCTACGTGACAGGTATGACTCCAAATAGCTGAGGTGTTTTTCCCTTGATGCCCTTTGATTCCAGTTTTATTCAGGCTCCTTGATTCCACATTGAGTCGAATATGACCTTGACATCAAGGGCCATCAACGTAATGTTCTGAGAACCCAGGTTCAAAGTCCACAAGAAAGATTCTGGATTTAAAAATCTATTGATAACCATGAAACCATTGTCAACTGTCAGAAAAAGATCTGGTTTACTGATGTCCTTCAGGGAGCAAATATCTGCTATCCATACCTGGTATGACATACTTGTGACCCCTGAGCTACAGCAAAGTGACTGACTCTCAACTGCCCTCCGAAATGGTCTAGCAAGCCACTCAGTTGGATCAATTGAAGTTTCAACAAATAAATAAAACTGGACGGATCGCCTCCCCAGATGCAAGGACCAGATATGACAAAAAAGCACTCTAACATAGCCAAACTCATAAAATCATACCTTACGATTTCTGAAAAGCAACCACCACCATCCTTGGATAAGTCCTGTCCCACTGGCAGGACACAACCTATGGGGGTGTTGGGACAGTATGTGTACAGTTGGGAAGGAGTTGCCCTGTAGGTTTTCAGCATTACTGACTCAACATGGTCAAGGAGACCTGCTGATTACCATGTAACATCCTCTCTCAGCTGATGAATCGGTACTCCTCCATGTTGAACAACACTTGGAGGAAGCACTGAGAGTCGCAAGGCTACAAGATGTACTCTGGATGGGGGTTTTCAATGTCTCCAACTGAGAGTGGTTCAACAGCAGTACTACTGATCGAACTGGTCGGGTTCTAAAGGCCGTAGCTGCTAGACTGTGTCTGCAGCAGGTGGTGGGGGAACCAACAAAAGGGAAATAGATATTTGACCTTATCCTCAGCAACCTGACAGCTGCAGATGCATCTGTCCATGACATTATCAGTAAGAGACCTTAGAATCACCGCACAGTCCTTGTGGAGACAAAGTCCCACCTTCACATTGAAAATACTCTCTATCATGTTGTGTGGCACTATCACCGTGCTAACTGGGACAGGCTTTAAACAGCTCTAGCAACTCAAGACTGGGCATACATGAGGTGCTGTGGGCCATCAACAGCAACAGAATTGTACTCCAGCACAATCTGTAACCTCATGGCCTCGCATATCCCCCACTTAACCATGGGGATCAACCATGGTTCAATGGAGAGTGCAGGAAAGGCATGCCAGGAGCAGCACCAGGCATACCCAAAGATGAGGTGTCAACCTGGTGAAGCCACCAAACAGGACTATTTGCATAAGATAGACAGAGCTAAGCAATCTCACAAACAACGGATCAAATCTAAGCTCTAAGTCCTGCCGCATCCAGTTGTGAATGGTAGTAGATGATTAATGCTGGAGGAAGAGCTCCACAAATATCCCTACCTCTGATGGAAGAGCCCAGCACATCAGTGCAAAAGATAACGCTGAAGCATTCGCAGCAATCTTCAGCCAGAAGTGCCAAGTGGATAATCCATCTTGACCTCCTCCAGTGGTCCCCAGCATTGCAGGTACCAGCCTTCATCCAATTTGATTCACTCCACGTGTTATCCAGAAAAGGTTGGAGGCATTGGATTCTGCAAAAGCTATGGACCCTGACACCATTCCACTAGGACTGAAGACCTGTGCTTCAGAATTTGCTGCCACCCTAGCCAAGCTGTTCCAGGACAGTGATAATAGTAGCATTTACCCGATAATGTGGAAAATTGCCCAGGTATGTCTTGTATACAAAAAGCAGGCCAAATCCAACCTAGCCAATTACCACCCCATCAGTCTACACTAGATCATCAGTAAAGTGATGGAAGGTGTCATCAGCAATGCTATCAAGCAGCACCTGCTCAGATTCTGGATTCGTGGTGCTGGAAGAGCACAGCAGTTCAGGCAGCATCCAAGGAGCTTCGAAATCGACGTTTCGGGCAAAAGCCCTCACTTGCTCAGCAACAACCTGCTCAGTGACACCCAGTTTGGGTTCCATTTGGGCAACTCAGCTCCTGAGCTCATTACATCCTTGGTTCAAATATGGACAAAAGAGCTGAATTCCAGAGGGGAGGTGAGAGTGATAGCACTTGACATTTGACCAAATGTGACATCATGGAGCATTAACAAAACTGGAATCAATGGTGATCGGGGCAAACTCTCTAAGAGATTAAGACTTAACAGCAATCTAAGTTTGTTCAATACATTGCATCAGTTGTATGTATGACACTGTGATCTTTTACTATAAATTCTGTGTCCTATGATCCTGCCCCACTAGTGACCTGATGAAGGAGCAGTGGTCTGAAAGCTTCTACTTTCAAATAAACCTGTTGGACTATAACCTGGTGTTGTGTGATTTTTAACTTTGTCCATTCCAGTCCAACACCTGCATCTCCACACCAAGTGATGTTCCTCAAGCTCAGTCAGACTGGCAAGGGTGTCCACTTCTATTGGAACATGTTGCAACTCATACCCTACCTGCCCCATTTTCCAATGATATAGCCTATTGTGATGCCTGTTTGAAGTCCAGTTGGACTTCAGCTACTAAGTGCTTTTGCATGGTTACATCATTAATCCCACTTTCCAAACACTTTTTCAGTATCTCATTAAGAGTTAACCCAAAATCACAAATCTCTGCCCGTTGTCTTAACCTAGTTAAAATTCTGATACGAATTAGAGAGGAGGTTTGGGGGCATTATATTCTGTAACTAATCCTGTCAACTCTTGAATGGTTTTAGTATCTGGTCGATTAAAGAGTGGAGCTGGAAAAAGCACACCAGATCAAGCAGGGGTTTGGATGTTTCAGGTCAGAACCTTTCATCAGGTCTGGGGGAGGGGAAAGGGGCTGAGACATAAATACAGGGAGAGGGTGGGGCTGGGGAAAATGTGGGTGGGATGGTGATAGGTGGATGCAGATAGGAAGTGGCTGTGATTGGTCAGTGGGAATATTGGAGCAGATAGGTGGGAAGGATGATGGACAGGCTTGGTGAGGTCAAGGGGAGTGCAGGGAGGAGAGGGAGGACTGGACCTGGGGTCAGGTGGGGAATGAGGAGATTTGAAATCTGATGAATTA
Organism: Chiloscyllium plagiosum; assembly: GCF_004010195.1. Taxonomy (NCBI): domain Eukaryota; kingdom Metazoa; phylum Chordata; class Chondrichthyes; order Orectolobiformes; family Hemiscylliidae; genus Chiloscyllium; species Chiloscyllium plagiosum. The sequence continues at coordinate 26,353,227 of NC_057710.1, read as the reverse complement.
TTTTGTTAAGGCCAAATACTTTTAAGCTCCTGAGACAGAAAGGAAGGCATTCTTCCCCCGGTTTGCGTGTGGCCTTATTTTGACAGTGGAGGAGGCGCCCAGGATGGGCATGTTATTGGGGGAGTGGGATGGGGAGTGGAAATGGCTGGCAATCAGGAGGTGGAGTTGATTGGACATTCGGACCATAGATGTTCTCTGAACCAGTCCCTAAGGTTGCACTCAGTCTCTCCAATGTAGAGGAGACCACATGGGGAGCAACGGATGCAATAAATCCGGTTAAAGGAAATGCAAGTGAATCTGATGCCTCAGAGAAAGTTAGATTCCTAATAAACCAAAACCTCTGCGGTCCACAAGGTGTCAGAATTACTTGTTGCTTTTCATCTGCCCCAATGTCATTTGCCTGGAAAATATAATGCACACTTTCTGCACACTGGGCCCAGTCTTTGACAGCAGGATTGAATGAGTCAAGCTTCCCAAGCAGCCTGTGTGGAAATAGAACCAGTCTGATGCAAGGTTGGGATACAGACAGACTCTAATCTCACACCTTTAATGCATTGTCTGAGCTGAGATGTCACCTTAGTTTTTATAAAACCTCACATTATCTCAAGAATGTGACCTAAAAGAAGTTCTGGGATTTACATATTAATGAACCAAAATAAGCAACCCATTCTAAAAGATGGAAAGTTTAACTGCAATCTACTTCAAGGACCCTACTCCGACCTATCACCCTCACCTTGACCTCTTTCCACCTATCACATTTCCAACGCCCCTCCTCCAAGTCCCTCCTCCCTACCTTTTATCTTCTCCTGCTGAACACTCTCTGCTCATTCCTGAAGAAGGGCCTGTGCCCGAAACGTCGAATCTCCTGTTCCCTGGATGCTGCCTGACCTGCTGTGCTGTTCCAGCAATAAAGTTTCAACCTTAACTGCAATCTAGGTTTGCTCAATATATCATTTCAGTTGCATGACACGGTAATCATTTGCTATAAATTCTGTGACTTATGATCCTGCTCCACAGCTACCTGATGAAGGAGCAGCCCTCCAAAAGCTAATGCTTCCAAATAAACCTGTTGGACTATAATCTGGTGTTGTATGATTTTTTAACTTTGTCCATCCCAGTCCAATACCAGCATCTCCACATCATGATTCCCAGATAACAACAGGATGCCAGAAATTCCTATCCCAACTCAAAGATGAGGGGAATGAATTTCTTCAGGAATGTGCTTTTCTCTCATTGCTGCTAAAATAACTCCACAAAGTCACCAAGTCATCCTTTATATAAGTGTGTAGAGTCCTTGACATTGATCCATCTCCCTCAGATCCAGGTCTCAAGTGAACAGGACGTCTGACACTCCTGTTTATTTATATTTTATTAAACAAATTACAAACAAACAGTTTACAAAAAACATTTACAGCTGTACATAAGAGACAGCAATGTTACAAGGGAGAGGAGCAACAAAGCTAGGCCCCAAACCCTACCATTCAACCATTTTACAGGGAGATGAGGACAAACCTCAAATCCCAGTTCCACTTATGGCAAGACGATGACAATGACATTTGTACATTAGACAATACTGTTACATACAAAGTGCAGACAATACAGACCCAGCAAGCCCCCATCCCTCCCACCTTCCGACCACTCTAAGGCAGCCCGCCCCTACCCACCTGTTTATTTTTTTTTTCTTCTTTTTCTTTTTTTTTTCTTTTTTTTTCTTTCTTTTTTTACAGGGTAAAGGATCTCCCTTTCCTGATATTACACTGCTTTTGTTTTTTGTTTTAAATTTATTTATTTATTTATTTATTTTTTTTCTTTTTCTTGGAGAGTCCCTCACCTCCAAGGGCCGGTGCCTCTTCCCCAGAGAGACCGGGGGGGATTTATGGGCCTTCCCCTCCCCGCCCGCCTCGGTGGTCATGGGGTCCGGGGTCCCTCCCCCCAGCCTTTCCAGGAATACGAATGGCTGGGGGAATACTCCTGTTTATTTTTTTTTCTTCTTTTTAACCCCACCTGTTTATATCTGTCAGCCAGGGTCCCCTGATTGGACCAGATTAACAGCCCAAATCAGGGAACTCATTCTATGAGGTCCACCTGGCTGACCCCATTTCAATCACTACAAATTTAAAATACAGTACTCAGAAGAAAGGACTAAAGGGAATTAAAATATTTATTCAGAGAGAAGGTAGTGGAAATCCATTATTCCTTGTCCCAAACCTTATTGGAGAAATGTTAAGAAATTATTCTCAAGGAAAATGACATGGTCTCTTTCTAAGTGGTTTGAAGATTATGACTAGGAAAATTTATCCCAGATGTGTGTATTCTGTTTTGACACATTCATATTGGAATTGGAGATCAGCAGACTTCATTTTGGCTTACTTAGTGAGCTACAGTTAATTTCCCTGAAATACCAGTCACAGTTTTAAATTATTTGCAGCCCAGTGTGGATGTGAAGCTGCATAATTCCTTTTAAGAAAGTGACAATTACTTTAGAAACTTAATTTCCATACTGTCTGTATGATAATATAAATAATATGTGACTAGAACTTTAATAGTTTGGTTTTGAAACATGGTAACAGTAACTTGTGTTTGATTAACCATTTGATTGTTGTTCATATTTGTAAATTTAAAAGCTCCCTGTTATTGATTTGTATATAACATCATTTAATTTTTAGTGGGACAACTGAGCTTATTGGAAATAAAATCACTTTTGTATTTAAAGAGAGAAAAATTTCACTATTAGCGATTAATCCATTTGTTTAAATTATGTGAAAATATCTATTGAATCTTCCTGTTAAAACTTGACTCTAAATGTAGCTTAAGACAATAGGGCAAGAATGAATAGTAAAAGCTTCTGTTGACTATTGACTGAATAAGATGCTTACCTTGTAGACCAGACCTGATTTTAATCACAGTACTTAACACATTTGTTCTGAAGGATTAACATCTATAGCTCATTCTTATGCATGTAATAAGATCAAAGTGGATAACATGGGGTAAAGTGGATTAAATGATTGATCCTTCTGACAAACAGGGAATGTAAATGCTCACACAGATTCAAAAGTTCTCTACCAAACATTAACTCTGATTCCACAGGTTGTGGTTTCGTACCTGCCTTAGTCCTAAACCTAGTATTCTATTCTATTCAGTTATGAAGAAGGGTCACTGGATCTGCACTGCAAACAAAAAATGCTGGAGATCACAGCCAGTCAGGCAGCTTTGATGAAGAGTCGTTAGCTTGCTTTGTCTCTATGAATGTTGCCTATGATCTCCAGCATTTTTTTGTTTTCAGTACAGCCTCCAGTATCTGCAGTAATTTGCTCCTACTGGGTCTGCATCATTGACTCTGCTTTCTCCCTAAAGATGCTGTCAGACCTGCTGAAGTTCTCCAGCACTTTCTGTTTTTGATTCTATTCTTTGTGTTACCTAAAAGACAATTGGCTTTGAATGCTAAATGAGGCCATTTTTTTGGTAAGAACAGGTGGGAAAACATGGTATTCCTGAAAAACAAGTTGATAAAAACTTAGAGCAAAATCTTTCACTTTACCTTATAAAAGTAAGATGGTACTTTCCAAGACATAGTTGCTGAATTTTCAGTATTCCTTTGTATATTTTGGCTAACTTGAAACTGGATTGAGGACTGATAAATTTCCAGGATCTGATAAACTTCATCCCAGAGTTTTGAAGGAGGTAACTATAGAAATAGTGGCTGCATTGGTGGTTATCTTTTATAATTCTATAGGTTATGGAAATGCTCCTGCGAACTGGTGCAAGTATCAAATGTAAGCCCACTATTTAAGAAGGGAGAACAAATTAACGACAGACCAAATAGCTTGACATTCGTAGTAGGGAAAATGTTATAAAGGATGTGATCACTGAACATTTTGGAAAAAATAGCAAAATTGGACATGGTCAATCTTGGTTTAGAAAAGTGAAATTGTGATTGACAAATTTGTTTGAGTTTTTTGAGGACATTACAAAGGAGAACCCGTGGATGTGGTGCATTGATCTTCAAAAGCCTTGATAAGGCCTCAAACAGGAAGTTGGTAAATATAATAGAAAATTACAGACCGATTAGCCTAACCTCGGTCATGGGTAAGATCCTAGAATCCATTGTGAAGAATGAGATGTCTGAATACTTGGAAGTGTATGGTGAAATAGGGCCACCTCAGCCTGGTTTCATTAAGGGGAGTTCATGCCTGACAAATCTGCTAGAATTCTTTGAGGAAATAATGAGCAGGTTAGACCAAGGAGAGCCAATGCATGTTACCTGTCTGGGCTTCAAGAAGTCCTTTGACAAGGTGCCACATTGGAGCCTACTGGCTAAGCTAAGGGCCTACAGGGTTAGAGGCAAGGTGCTAGCATGGATAGATGCTTGGCTGTCTGGCAGACAGCAGAGAGTGGGGATAACAGGGTCTTTCTCAGAATGGCAGCCGGTAACAAGTAGTATTCTATGAGGCTCAGTGGTAGGACCACAACTTTTCACTTTTATATACTAACCATCTAGATGAAAGAACTGATGGCATTCTGGCTAAGTTTATAGATGATACAAAGATAGATAGAGGAACAGGTAGTATTGAGGAGGCAGGGGAGCTGCAGAAGGATTTGGACTGGTTAGGAGAGTGAGCAAACAAGTGGCACATGGAGTACAGCATGGGAAAGCGTGAGGTCATGCACTTTGTTTGGGAGGAAGACTAGAGTCATGCACTATTTTCTAAATAGAGACAAAATTAAGAAATCTGAAATACCAAGAGAGCTGGGTGTTTTAGTCCAGGATTTTCTCAAGGTTGAGCCTATAGTTCGGAAGGCAAATGCAATGATGGCATTTATTTTGATAGGACTTGAATATAAAAGTAGGGATGTACTTCTGAGGCTCTGTAAGACTCTGGTGAGACTACATTTGGAGTCTTGTGAGCAATTTTGGGGCCCCATATCTCAGGAAGGATGTACTGGTCTTGGAGCATGTTCAGACGAATGTGAATGGTTTCAGGAAGGAAAAGCTTAAAATATGAGGAACATATGAAGACTCTGGGTTTATTCTCGATGGAGTTTAGAAGGATGAGGGATGCAGGGAGCAACTCAATCGAAACTTACAGAATACTGAATGGCCGAGGCAGAGTAGATGTTGGGAAGATATTTCCATTAGTCAGAGAGACTATGGCCTATGGACATAGGCTTAAACCAAAGGGAATAGCTTTTAGAATGAAGGTAAGGAGAATCATCTTCAGCCAGAGACTGGTGAATCTATGGAGGCTATGTCATTGAATATATTTAAGATAGAGATAGGTAAGTTCTTGATTGTCAAAGGGATGAAAGCTTATGGGGAGAAAGCAGGAGAAGAGTGTTGAGAAACTTATCAGCAATGATTGAATGCAGAGCAGAATGGTGGCCGAGTGATTCGCACTTCTGCCTCACAGCGCTAGGGACCTGGACTCGATTCCCACTTTGGGCAACTGTCTGTGTGGAGTTTGAACATTCTCCCTGTGTCTGCGTGGGTTTTCTCCGGGTGCTCTGGTTTCCTTCCACAATCCAAAAATGTGCGGGATCAGGTGAACTAGCCACACTAAATTGCCCGTGGTGTTAGGTGCATCAGTCATAGAGACATACAGCATGGAAACAGACCTTTCGGTCCAACCCATCCATGCCGAGCAGATATCCCAACCCAATCTAGTCGCACCTGCCAGCACCCGGCCCATATCCCTCCAAACCCTTCCTATTCATATACCCATCCAAATGCCTCTTAAATGTTGCAATTGTACCAGCCTCCACC
>NC_057710.1:26344462-26347153 GCF_004010195.1 Chiloscyllium plagiosum | reverse complement strand
GCCCATCTGGTCAAGATCCTGTTGTAATCTGAGATAACCCTCTTCGCTGTCCACTACACCTCCAATTTTGGTGTCATCTGCAAACTTACTAACTGTACCTCTTATGCTCACATCCCAATCATTTATGTAAATGACAAAAAGTAGAGGACCCAGCACCGATCCTTGTGGCACTCCACTGGTCACAGGCCTCCAGTCTGAAAAACAACCCTCCACCACCACCCTCTGTCTTCTACCTTTGAGCCAGTTCTGTATCCAAGTGGCTAGTTCTCCCTGTATTCCATGATCTTGCTAATCAATCTCCCATGGGGAACCTTGTCGAATGCCTTACTGAAATCCATATAGATCACATCTACCATTCTGCCCTTGTCAATCCTCTCTTTGTTACTTCTTCAAAAAACTGAATTAAGTTTATGAGACATGACTTCCTATACACAAATCCATGTTGACTATCCCTAATCAGTCCTTGCCTTTCCAAATACATGTACATCCTGTCCCTCAGGATTCCCTCCAACAGCTTGCCCACCACCGACGTCAGGCTCACTGGTCCTGAAGAAGGGCTTATGCCCGAAACGTCGATTCTCCTGTTCCCTGGATGCTGCCTGACCTGCTGCACTTTTCCAGCAACACATTTTCATCACTGGTCTATAGTTCCCTGGCTTGTCCTTACCAACCTTCTTAAACAGTGGCACCATGATAGCCAACCTTCAGTCTTCCGGCACCTCACCTGTGACTATCGATGATGCAACTATCTCAGCAAAAGGCTCAGCAACCACTTCCCCAGCTTCCCACAGAGTTCTAGGGTACACCTGATCAGGTCCTGGGGATTTATCCACAATTATGCATTTCAAAACATCCAGCACTTCCTCCTTTGTAATTTGGACATTTTGCAAGGTGTCACCATCTATTTCCCTACAGTCTATATCTTCCATATCCTTTTCCACAATAAATATTGGTGCAAAATACTCGTTTAGTATCTCCCCCATTTTCTGCGGCTCCACACAAAGGCCGCCTTGCTGATCTTTGAGTGGCCCTATTCTCTCCCTAGTTACCCTTTTGTCCTTAATATATTTGTAAAAACCCTTTGGATTCTCCTTAATTCTATTTGCCAAAGCTATCTCATGTCCCCGTTTTGCCCTCCTGATTTCCCTCTTGAATATACTTTTAGTCAGGGGTAAATATGGGGAATGGGTATGGGTGGGTTACTCTTCAGAGGGTTGGCGTGGACTTGTTGAGCCGAAGGGCCTGTTTCCATACTGAAGGTAATCTAATCAGAATCGATGAGCTGATTGTCCTAATTTCTGCTCTTATGTCTTATGGTCTTATAATTAGAGTGCATGCAATTGAGAGAAATATACTAATATGGAATGTGGGCATTACTGATTAGGCCAGTATTGTGGCTCATTACCAATTGCTCTGTGAGTGGTTCAGAATCAACCACATTGCTGTAGATGTGGAATCACATGTAGGTTAGACCAGGTAAGGAAAGCAGACTTCCTTCCTTAAAGGCCATGATTTGGAGATGCTGGGGTGGACTGGGGTGGACAAAATAAAAATCACACAACACTAGGTTATAGTTCAACAGGTTTATTTGGAAGCACTAGGTTTTGGAGAGCTGCTCCTTCATCAGGTAACTGGGGAGCAGGATCATAAGACCTAGAATTTATAGCAATTTATAAATTCTGTGTCCTATCATCCTGCTCCACTAGCTACCTGACAAAGGAGCAGCGCGCTGAAAGCTTGTACTTCCAGATAAACCTGCTGGACTGTAACCTGGTGTTGTGTGATTTTTAACTTTGTCCACCCCATTCCACACCAGCATCTCCAAATCATGGCTAATAAAGAGTGATTAAGCAAACTCGGCCTGTATTCCTTACCATTTTGAAGAATGAAAGATTATCTCATTGAAACTTAGAAAATTGTAACAGGATGTGTGTGTGAAACAGGGTGGACATAGATTAGATGTTTCTCTAGCTGGTCATTCTAAACCCAGAGGACATAATCTCAGAACAAAGGTTAGCTATTTAAGACCAAGATGAGGACAAATGTATTTACTCAGAGGTTGGTGAATCTTTGGCATTCTCTACATTAGAAGGCAATAGAGGTTTAATCATTGAACAGGTTTGAAATAGGAATCATCAGATTTTACCAAGATTAATAGTATCAAGAGATACTGTATAGGAAAAGTGATGATGAGCTATGTAATCAGTCATGATTTAATTGGGCAGTTTAAAGTGGTTAATAAACCTATTCCTGTTGCAATATTCCTGTTAAACCAGTTCACAAATAAACAGTATATTTAACATTTACAGAGAAATGTGTGAAATTATCTGTTAATCTATGACTGTCAGTATTGCTATGATGATGTGAAGGCTCTTACAGGTTATACCAGGCACACAGCTATGCATTGTACATGCCTGAACTTTTTTTTCTGTTATTTTCATGATTGTGAGCATTGTTAGAAAGGCTGGGAATTATTGGATGCTCCTGGTGGTCCTTCTTTAAGTGTCACTTGAGTATTGCAATGGTTTATAATTTAATAGGATATGGGTATTACTGGCTAGGCCAGTATTTATTGTCTGTTGCTAACTGCTCTGGGGAAGTTGGTGGTGAGCTGCCTTCTTGAACTGCTGCAGTCTAAGGTATAAGTACACATACAATGCAGTGACCAGTGGGGTACCGCACGGATCAGTG
>NC_057710.1:26342920-26343962 GCF_004010195.1 Chiloscyllium plagiosum | reverse complement strand
ATCTAAACTCTGGTTTCCAGCATCTGCAGTCCTCACTTTTGCCTAGAAGTGCCAAATGGATGATTCATTATGGTCTCCTCCAGTGATCCCTAGCATGCTGAACAAAGAGACCTTGGAGTGCATAGCTCCTTGAAAGTGGAGTCACAGGTAGATAGGATAGTGAAGAAGGCATTTGGATATGCTTTCCTTTATTGGTCAGAGTATTGAGTACAGGTGTTGGGAGGTCATGTTGCAGCTGTACAGGATATTGATTAGGCCACTTTTGGAATATTGGGTGCAATTCTGGTCTCCTTCCTATCAGAAAGGTGTTTTGAAACCTGAAAGGGTTCAGAAAAGATTTACAAGGATGTTGCCAGGGTTGGAGGCTGAACAGGCTGGGGCTGTTTTCCCTGGAGCGTCGGAGGCTGAGGGATGACCTTATAAAGGTTTATAAAATCATGAGGGGCATGGATAGGATAAATAGACAAAGTCTTTTCCTTGGGGTAGGAAAGTCCAGAACCAGAGAGCATAGGTTTAGGGTGAGAGGGGAGAGATATAAAAGAGACCTAAGGGGTAACTTTTTCATGTGTATGGAATGAGCTGCAAGAGGAAGTAGTGGAGGCTGGTGCAATTACAGCATTTAAGAGGCATCTGAATGGGTATATGAATAGGAAGGGTTTGGAAGGATATGGGCCGGGTGCTGGCAGGTGGGACTAGATTGGGTTGGGATATCTGGTCGGCATGGACGGGTTGGACCAAAGGGTCTGTTTCCGTGCTGTACATCTCTATGACTCTCTGACTCTATCACAGATGCCAATCTTCAGCCAAATTGAGTCACTCCATGTGACATCAAGAAAAAGTTGGAGACTCTGGATACTGCAAAGGCTATGGGCCCTGACAACGTTCTGGCAATAGTACTGAAGACCTGTGCTCCAGAACTTGTCACTCCCCAAGCCAGGCTCTTCCATTACAGGAGAAAGTGAGGTCTGCAGATGCTGGAGATCAGAGCTGAAAATGTGTTGCTGGAAAAGCGCAGCAGGTCAGGCAGCATCCAAGGCACAGG
>NC_057710.1:26314225-26341067 GCF_004010195.1 Chiloscyllium plagiosum | reverse complement strand
GACCTCTCCGCCCCCCCCCCCGTCTGACCTATCACCCTCACCTTGACCTCTTTCCACCTATCACATTTCTGACGCCCCTCCCCCAAGTCCCTCCTCCCTACCTTTTATCTTAGCCTGCTGGACAAACTTTCCTCATTCCTGAAGAAGGGCTTATGCCCGAAACGTCGATTCTCCTGTTCCTTGGATGCTGCCTGACCTGCTGCGCTTTTCCAGCAACACATTTTCAGCTCTTCCATTACAGTTACAACACTGGCATCTGTCCTATATGTAAAAACAGGACAAATTGGAGTTGGGAGATCATGTTGCAGCTGTACAGGATTGGTGAGGTCACTTAGAGTCATAGAGTCATAGAGATGTACAGCATGGAAACAGACCCTTCCGTTCAACCTGACCATGCCGACCAGATATCCCAACCCAATCTAGTCCCACCTGCCAGCACCCAGCCCATATCCCTCCAAACCCTTCCTATTCATTTATCCATCCAAATACCTCTTAAATGTTGCAATTGTACCAGCCTCCACCACATCCTCTTGCAGCTCATTCCATACACGTACCACCCTCTGCGTGAAAAAGTTGCCCCTTAGTTCTATTTTATATCTTTCCCCTCTGGTATATGAATAGGAGGGAAATGGGCCAAGCGCTGGAAAATGGGACCAGATTAGATTAGGATATCTGGTCGGCATGGATGGGTTGGACCAAATGGTCTGTACATCTCTGACTCTAAATCAAACTCAACCAATTTTTACTTCTTCAATATACTGTCAATCATCAGTGAAGTGATGGCAAGTTTAATCAGCAGTGCTATCAAGCAGCACCAGTAATGCCAGGGTTGGTTTGGCCAAGGCCACTCAGCTCATTACAGCTTTGGTTCAGACGTGGACATAGGAGCTGAATTCCAGAGCTGAGGTGAGAGTGACAGTCCTTGACATTAAGGTTGCATTTGACTGAGTATAGCATCAAGGAGCCCTAGCAAAACTGGAATCAATAGGTATTAGGGGAAAACTCTCCAGTGGTTAGAGTCATATCTGGCTCATAGGAAGATGGTCATGGTTGTTGGCGGTCAGTCTTCTGGGCTCCAGGACATCTCTGCAGGAGTTCCTCAGGGTGGTGACCTACACCTAACCATCTTCAGTTGCTTCACCAATGATCTTCCCTCGATCATATGATCAGAGGTGGGGATGATTGTGCAATCATTGGCAATGTTCAGCACTATTCACGACTCCTCAGATACCAAAACAGTCTATGGTTAAATGCAACAAATCTGGAAAATATCCAGGCTTGAACTGACAGTGACAAGTAATACTCATGCCACACATATGTCTGGTTAGGCCCCATTTGGAGTACTGTGTCCAGTTTTGGTCCCCACACCTCAGGAAGGACATACTGGCACTGGAGCGTGTCTAGCGGAGATTCACACGGATGATCCCTGGAATGGTAGGTCTAACATACGAGGATTTGCTGAGGATCCTGGGATTGTATTCATTGGAGTTTAGAAGATTAAGGGGAGATCTAATAGAAACTTACAAGATAATACATGGCTTGGAAAGGGTGGACGCTAGGAAATTGTTTCCGTTAGGTGAGGAGACTAGGACCCGTGGACACCGCCTTAGAATTAGAGGGGGTAAATTCAGAACAGAAATGCGGAGACATTTCTTCGGCCAGAGAGTGGTGGGCCTGTGGAATTCATTGCCACAGAGTGCAGTGGAGGCTGGGACGCTAAATGTCTTCAAGGCAGAAATTGATAAATTCTTGATGTCACAAGGAATTAACAGCTACGGGTAATGCGGGTAAGTGGAGTTAAAATGCCCATCAGCCATGATTGAATGGCGGAGTGGACTCGATGGGCCGAATGGCCTTACTTCCACTCCTATGTCTAATGGTCTTAAACTATGACATCATCAGTAAGAGACAATGTAATCACTGCCTTTTGACATTTCAATGGCGTTACCATCACTGAGTTCCACCACTAACAACATCCTTAGTTACCAATATCAGAAACTCAAGTGGACTCACCACATAAGCACAGTGGCTACTAGAGCAGGTCAGAGGCAAGGACTTCTGTGGCAACTTACTCACCTCCTGATCTCCCCCCAAAGCCTGTCCACCATCTATAAGTCAGGCCTATGATAGAATACTCTCCGCTTATCTCCAACAACACTCAAGAAGCTTGACACATTCTAGAACAAAGCAGCTCGCTTGATTGACACTACACCCAGAAGCATCCACTCATTCCATCACTAATGCTCAGTAACAGCAATGTGTGCTACTTGCACTGCAGAAATTCATCAAAGATCCTCAGACAGCATTTTCCAAACATACAACCACTTCCATGTCAAAGGACAAGGGCAGCAGATACATGGGAACACCGCCACCTTCAAGTTCCCCACTAAGCCACTCACCATATTGACTTGAAAATATATCATCATTCCTTCACTGTTGCTGGGTCAAAATTTTGGAATTCCCTCCCTAATGGCATTGTGGTTCAAGCCATAGCAAATGGACTGCAGCAGTTCAAGAAAGCAACTCACCACCACCTTCTCAAGAGCATATAGCGACAGGCAATAATTGCTGGCCAGTTAGTGATGCCTACATCCCACAAAATGAATTTTTAAAAAATGTCATCGTGCATTAGAATAACAGAATAGATGCCAATCTCTAGCGTTGAATACAACTAACATAGGTGTGCTTTTGTTCCTCTGAATCAATGTGGACAAATGCGAAGTGATTCATTTTGCAAGGTCAAATTTGAATGCTGAATATAGGGTTACAGACATAATTCTTGATAATTTGGAGGAACATCAGGATCTTGGGTCCATGTACATAGATTTCTCAAAGTTGCCACCCAAGTTGATAAGGTTATTAAGAAGGCTTATAGTGTTTTGGCTTTCATTACGGGCGGATTGAGTTTAAAAGCCGCGAGGTTTTGCTGGAGCTCTATAAAAGTCAAGAGTGTGGTGCTGGAAAAGCACAGCAGGTTAGGCGGCATCTGAGGAGCAGGAGAATCGATGTTTCGAGCATAGTCTTGTGAAGAGAGGTTGAGTGAGCTTGGGCTTTTCACACAGGAGGGAAGAAGGAGTAGAGGTGATTTGATAGAGGTGTACAAGATAATGTGAGGCATAGATAGAGTAGATAGCCAGAGACTTTTCCCCAGGGCAGAAATGACTGTCACAAGGGGTCATAATTTTAAGTTTTGAAGGAAGGTATAAGGGAGATATCAGAGGTAGGTTCTTTTTGCAGAGTGGCAAAAGTGAGGACTGCAGATGCTGGAGATCAGAGTCAAGATTAGAGTGGTGCTGGAAAAGCACAGCAGGTCAGGCAGCATCTGAGTGGATCCTGATGAAGGGCTTTTGCCCGATACATCGATTTTCCTACTCCTCGGATGCTGCCTGACATGTTGTGCTTTTCCAGCACCACTCTAATCCTTACTGTTTACATAGTGGTGAGTGCATAGAATGCATTGCCAGTGGTGTTTGTAGAATCAGAGACATTAGGGACATTTAAACAATTGCTGGACAAGCACATGGACAGCAGTAAATTGAGGGGTTGTACAGGTTAGGTTGATCTTAGATTAAGATAAATGCTTGGCACAACATCGTGGGCCGAAGGGCCTGTACTGTGCTGTACCGTTCTTTGTTCTAACAAGGAGTCCATGAGTTAAAAGTCAAACTGATGTCTGGTCTTGCCACACTTACTCCCTTTTCTCCAATATAGCCTTTTACAGCAAAAGTTGAAAGCTCAGAGATTGAAGAAGAGCCATCTCCAGTAAGCTAAGTATACAAACTATAGTTTTTGTTGACTTCCTAGCCAGTGCTATCTTACTATCTACAATTTGTTCTCATTAAGTATTGCAGGCTGAAGTCAGTATGTTAGGCTTCTGCCACAAATCCATACCTGTGCCAGTCATTCCATCTGTCAGCCACGCTAATATCATTAATTGAATTAGACATTTCCTTTTTGCCCTAAAACTGAACTTCCAATCATGTCCTCTCCACCACATTGACCACCTGATCTCATATTGTCCTCATTATATCTCTCACCTTTCAACTGCTGCGGAACTCTGCTGCATTTACAGGCTCCTCCTTACCCTTGACTTCTGTACTCCTTGATAATATTGGTGACTGGTTCACCAACATTGAAGAATATAAGATAAAAACTGGGAGCAGAAATTGGGCATTTACCCCCAAGTGACTGATTTGTCATTTAATACAATATTGGCTGATCTAGTTGTGACCTTAACTCTACTTTCTTGCCTGTCTGTAAAACATTTCACTCCTTGTTGATCAACAATCTGCTTTTCTCAGCATTGTGATATCTTCAACAGAAACAAATAATTCCAAAGATTATTTCTCCTTATTTCCTTCTTAAATAGGAAACCCCTAAATTTGAAAGGTTGAAATGGTTTCACAGTCATCAGATTCTTCATTCCAGATTTTGTGTTTTGAATTGAAATTCTACCACCTGCCATGGCAGGATTTCAACTCAGGTCCCCAGTAAAACAACTCCACAGAGGCCAGTATTCCATCACCAAATCACCCTTTATTAAACATGGAAACACCTTGACACTGATCCTCCTTTCTCAGAGCCAGCTCACAGTGTGAACAGAGCCTCTGACAATCCTGTTCATATCTGTCAGCAAGGGCTCCCTCGTTGGGCCAGATTAACAGCCCCACTCAGGGAAATCATATTCTATGAGGTCCACCTGGCTGACCTCATTACAAATCACTACACCCAGAATATTAGCTGAGTTTCTGCATTAGTAGTGTAGTGATAACACCACTAGGCTATTGCCTTACCTTTTTCCCATCCCTATATTTTTTCCCCTATTCTCCCCTTCACCCTTTGTCAGGTCTTCTGCCTCTACCACATTTTTGGGCCCTGTCCCCGCATCACCTTCCCTTTCTCCCTCCCCTTCTCTCCCCAGCAAGCCCTCATCACCACCCTCATCTCTTTCAGGTTCTCTCTCCCCTTCACATTTCCCTTTCTACATTCCTCATCTCCCTATTCCCTCTCCTTCCTCTCCTCTTCTGTGCAAAACTCTAGGTATGGCCTCTGCAATACCTTTCACTGCATAACAAAATATCATTACTTTTATAATCCCTCAGCCATTCAATGAAGTGTAACATTCCATTCGCCTTCTTAATTACTTGCTGAACCTGCATGGTAGCTTTTCGTAATTCATTGTCCCTATTTGATTGGCCTATGAAACATCTGACAAGAGGTTAGGCTACACAAATATCCCTGTCATTAAGAATGGGGAGCTCAACACATCTGCACCAAAGTGAAGGGTTAGGTACTTGCATTCATTTTCAATCTGTAGTGCTGAGTGGATGATTCATCTTTGGCCTCTTCCTGGAGTCCCAGCATCACAGTCTTCAATATATTTGCTTTACTTCGTATGACATCAATAAATGGCTTAAAGCATTGGATACTGCAAAGATGATGTACCCTGACAACATTCTGGCAATCATACTGACGACTTGTGCTCCAGAACTAGCCGCATCGCTAGACAAGCTGTTCCAGATTAGCAACAACATGAGTGTCTACCTAACAATGTGGATAATTGCCCATTTTACATCCTACTCACAAAAAAATGACAAATCCAACTCAGCCAGATGCAGCCCTATCAGTCAACTCTCAATCATCATCAAAGTGATTGAAGAGGTTGCTGTCAGTGCTATCAAGCAGCAGCTTCCCAGTCATAGCCTACTCACTGGTATTTTGTTTGGGTCCCACCAAGGCCACTCAGCTCCTGACCTCATTATAACCCTCTTGGTCCAAATCTAGACAAAAGAGCTGAATTCCAGAGATATGGGGAGGTGACTGCCTTTGACATCAAATTGACAGAGCAAAACACCAAAGAACCCCATCCAAATTGCAGTCAGTTAGAATCGGTGGAGGTGAGACTTTCCACTGTTTAGAGTCATACCTGGAACAGATGAAGATAATTGTTGTTATTTGAGGTCGATCATTTCAACCCCATTATACTCTGCATCAATTACTCAAAGCAATATCCCAGGCACAGCTATCTTCAGCTTTTTAATCAATGACCTTCCATCATGAGTTTAGAAGTGGGGGTGTTCACTGATGATTGCACAATGTTCAGTCACATTCACGAATTCTGAGATACTGAAGTGGTGTTGATATACAACAGGACAATATCTAGGCTTGAGCTGATATTAGCAAGTGGCAATCACAGCACTCAAGTACCAGGCAATGATCATCTCATAGATTCTAAGAATTTAACTTTCACCTTTGATACTCAATGGCACTACCACCACAGAGCCCCTACTATCAACATCCTGGGGATTACCATTGACAAGAAATTGAACTGAACCAGCCACATCAATCATGCAGCTGCAAAAGCAGGTAAAGGCTTGGAATTCTGAGGTGAATAATTCACATCCTGATTCCTCATAACCTGTCCACAAGTCCAGGAGTGTGATGAAATATTTTCCATTAGCCTGGATGAGTGCAGTTCCAAAAACAATCAAAAAGCTTGACAACATCCAGGAAAAAGGCACTCATTTGATTGGCACCACTTTCAACAATTGGTGACTTTGACATTGCACAGTATCATCTGCAAATACACTGCAGCAAGTTACCCAGACTACTTCAAGAGCACCTTCCAAACCCATGAACTTGACTACCTTAAAGAACAAGGACAGCAAAGACAGGGAACATCACCCTTGGACATTCCTGTTCAAGCCACACATTATCCTAACCTGGAGATACATCGCTGTTCATTCACTGTCATTGAGTCACAATCCTGAAACTTCCTTCATAACAACACTGCAGGTGTTCTTATACTCCAAGGACTGCAGAAAGTCAAGAAGGTAGTTGATTAATACTTTATCAGGGATAATTAAAGATTGGCAATGCTACTACTTATTGCCTATGATACTCACATCCCACGACGGAATAATAAATAAAAATGTACAAAGACACCCAAGTTGCTCAATACTGTAGAACTGTTTATTCTTTCTGACAGAGTGGACAAGACTTCATTTTCACATGTAGTTCTCCATCTGTTAAGTTTTTGCCCACCCATCTAACCTGCCTATATCCATTTACCGACCTGTTATGCCTCCTCACAATGAGTTTTCTTACCTATCTTTGTCCTGTCAGCATATGGATGTTGTACAGTAAATGTTTTCAGCAAAATCAGTAACACACAAAGTAAATAGATGAGGCCTCAGCACTGAGTGCTCTGCCACACCACTAGTTAAAGATTATCATTGTGAAACAATCTTTTTATCATTATTCTCTTTTTCCTATTAATTTCCCATTCTAATATATACTACAAATGTCATGTACTTTTATTTTATGTAGTAATCTTTGTGTCTTATCAAATGTCTTTATGAATTCAGCATGCCCTGTAGCTACTTGTTCTACTTTATCCATACTGCTTATTCATATTGACTTCACTTGATTGTAATTTTCAAAATGACCTATTACTACTTACTTAAAAATGGATTCCAACATTTTAACAATAACAAATCTTACACAAAGTTTGCCTATTTCCACATCTCAACCTAAAATTCAAACCTGTTAATGGTCTTCATCCTTCCTTTCCTTATCATTTTCACCATGTCTTGGAACTGACAAGAATTGTGTTCTCCTAAAATTAACTTTGTATCCCATAATAGTTTCATTAACTACTAGTAGCCATACCTTCACTGGTCTCGAGCACAAAACTCTACAATGCCCTTCCTCCACCTTGGTCTCTCTACCTCCTTGTCTACCTTTAAAATCCTCCTTAGAACTGACTTCTTTGACACAACTTTTAGTCACCCCTCTGAATGTCTCCTATTGACTATAGTCTCATGTTAAATATGTTATGTAGATGCCCATTGTTTTTGCACACTCTGCATGTGGAGTTGCATTTTTGATAATTGTGTGTGTGAGAGAGAGAGAGGGAGTTTCGCTACAGAAATCACAGAAATCTTGCAGAATTCAAAGAGGCCATTCAGCCCATCAGGTTTACACTGACCCTTGGAACAGCATCCCAACCCAGACCCAACTATCTACCTTATCCCCTAACTACACATTTACCATGGTTAACCCATCGAGCCTGCACATTCCTGGATACCACAGACAATTTAGCATGGCCAGTCTACCAAACCTGCACATCTTTGAATTGTAGAAGGAAACCAGAACACCCTGACACAGGAAGAACATGCAAACTCCACCCATACACTCGTCACCCAAGGCTGGAATTAAACACTAGGTCCCTAGTACTGTGAGGCAGCAGTGTGAACCACTGAACTGTTGTGCAAACTTTGAGTGTTATGTGGTGCAGAATGAAAAACTTGTGAAAAGAAAGCATATCATTCCATCACACTGCAGTATGTACACATTTAAAATAATTGATGTCCAATGAGAGAATTCACGTATATTTATATCATTATTAGTATCATAGAGATGTACAGCACGGAAACAGACCCTTCGGTCCAACTCATCCATGCCAACTAGATATCTTAACCCAATCTAGTCCCATTTGCCAGCACTTGGTCCATATCCCTCTAAACCCTTCCTATTCATATACCCATCCAGATGCCTTTTAAATGTTGCAACTGTACCAGCCTCCACCAGTTCCTCTGGCAGCTCATTCCAAACACGCACCACCCTTTGTCCGAAAAAGTTGCCTCTTAGGTCCCTTTATGTCTTTCCCCTCCTACCCTGAACCTATGTCCTCCAGTTCTGGACTCCCCATCCCAGGGAAAATACTTTGTCTGTTTATCTTATCCATGCCTGTCATGATTTTATAAACCTCTATGAGGTCATGCCTGAGCCTCCAACGCTCCAGGGAAAACAGCCCCAGCCTATTCAGGCTCTACCTATAATCAAATCCTCCAACCCTGGCAACATCCTTCTAAATCTTTTCTGAACCCTTTCAAGTTTCACAACATCTTCTACTTTCTATTTCCAGTTGATTACAATTTCATTACACATTCTGGTCATCTTTGCAATCATTTAAGTTTGGGTGGAATATTCAGCATTTTAACATTGTCATGTGTCAGGATCATTTTTAAGAGATTAATTTCAAAACCCTTCATGTAACTGTCTGGGAAATGACTAAGATCACATCCAGTATGTCATCATGCAGTTTGAGCCTCCTTATTTAAGAAGGATCCTTGCTTTGGAGGACATTCAGAGGATACTTTCAAGATTCCTGAGATGAAAGAATTGCTTATGAGGAAAAATGAATCAGATTATACCTATACTCACTGAAGTTGAGAAAAATGAGAGGATAGTGTAGGGGGATCAGTGTGGAGGGCCTGTGAACTAGATTAGTTCACAGGTTGGTGCAACTTCGAGGGCCAAAGGGCCTTTTCTGCGCTGTGTTGTTCTATGTTCTACGAGCTTATTGAAATATAGAATTCTGAAGGGGGGTCTCAACAGGGTAACTGGTGAGAGACAATCTTCCTTGTGGGGAAATTCCAGCTCCAATGGACACAATTTAAAAATAAGGAATCTTCCAATAAAGAATAATTTCTTCTCCAAATATTGTTACTCATTCATATTCACGAGTCAAAGTTTTGATCCAGAAAAGAGTGAAGGGTTTGGGGGCAAAAAATGAAGTTGCTATCAGTGCCTCCAGACTCCAAGATCTTTCCAAAGGTGGTCAATTAAATTAAACCACTGTCCAATTCTACATAGCAAGCTAATTCCTAAGGCCGCAAGCCCAAACAGAAGGGCTGTCTGGGAGTCTCAGTGCCTCCATCTAGAGGCACCCTTCTGAAATACATTTGAAATCTTGCAAAAAATAGCCCTGGATGGTTTCTCCCCAGCTGTCACCCTCTGATCCATGCTGCTCCAGTGAAGATTTGTGGTGACCGGGGTAAGGTTGGAGGAGAGGCGCTGGTGACGGCTTGAGGCTAGAAACTGGCTCAGGAACCCTTCAGGATACCTCAACCAACTTTCAGCAAGTTGCCTGCTGCAACCTACCAAACTTTGATTTCAGTAGCAGTTGCATCGCGACGTTCTCCAATTGTTCACAAAAATAGATTTAATTCTTCAAGTTCACTACCTGCCATTCATCAGCCATCAGAAAGATTTCCTTCATATCTACATGTCCTCCTAATTCTGCTTTCCAGCCTATTTGCTTAAAATCAAGAAGGCTCTGCCCTTAGACAGGACTTGTTGAATTATTGGCAGCTCTTGCACTGTGAATTCATAACTATAAAAGAATAATCCACCTTGCTGTTGTAATTCTTATACAATTCAAACTCAAAGGACCAGTTGGCTTCCCCCTCAGATGAATGAATACATCTCCAAGAGGAGAAACATGTGTGTTGTTCCCCCAAATTTTAATCTTACTTTTGTTGTATCAATGATAAACCTGAATGGATGATTAAGAACATACAAGTGGGTTGCACATCCTTAATTTGCAAGCAAGGAAAGTTATATGAATCTTTAAAGAGAACAGAGCAGGATATGTTGTATTAGATTTAGATGCTTGCCTTAACTCCGCTGACCTAACAAAAGTAAATTCAGCATAAATTCTGAGAAAAATGAAAAACATTGAACTCCGAGGCACTCTTAAAAATACACACAAAAGATAATTGAGTATTTCATATTGTAAGGACCAACTAAATATTATTTCCAAATCTTGACAATATGTTCATTACTTTTAATACATCTGAATTATTATTGAAGACATTTGAGAAGAAAAATAGTTAGGAGCAAATAAATTTGTTTGAATATGTATGTTGTAAAATATCAATTATTACTTGTGTAAATGAGTACTAAGTTAAATCTATAAAGATGCGATTTACAGTTTTGACTGACAACCGTATATTTTTTTGAAACATTTTTATTTTTTGAAACCTTGATGCATTGCATACCATCTCATTTCCATGTGTGATGACAAGCCATTCAGATCTTTTTGTGATGTTGATCATGATCCAACAGCTAGGAGGTGCTCGGAGACTACATTTCTTTCTTTTGAAGTAGTGCCTAAATACAACTTCGCATTTTTAACATCAGGAACATCATTTGTGCTTTCATTTCCACTCACCGACATCTTAACATCAGTTATCATGTGTTGAGCCACTGCAACTTTGCCTCAGTCATAAATTTCAAATTTTCCACTGAACAGCAAATGACTTGCAGAGGTATAAAATCAGATAATTGCTTTAACAAACCTGATTGTGCCAAGATGAATCAGTTAAGCTTGTTGAAGCTTAGCATTGACAGATAACTTTCTTTCTTTCTTCCCCTCCATCAGTCAAAAGCATGTGCTGTGTGGAAACCATATTTTTTCTCAAGTTTGGAAGTCGAACAGTTATTTCTGTCAGAGACCTGCAAGACCTGACACATTAAAAAATTGCACACTTATCGTTTTGAAATGTTTATTCTGACTGCACTGATTATTTTATTTAAGAATGGCACAAACCGGATTTGCTAGGTTTTGGTGAATTTCAAAATAGTTGAGTCCATTATGATGCAGCAATTAAACTATATTCAAATATGAAAAAAATTACACTTGGTCCTGGTAACAGCCTGGTATTATTTTATTGTGAAGCATAAAATGAGCACTTAGAATGTTTTGTTCTTTGAAAAGAGGCAGAGTTTTGGACAAGAACATATGGGCTTTTTTGTTGTTTCTTTATGGACAGGTTTGTAAGCTTGTTTATATCAGCTTTTGTTAGTGATTGTTTCAATCCAATTTTTTGCAGCAAGGTTAATAAGAAACTAATTATCTTGGCATCTAACAACTTAGTATACAGAAAACTTTATCTAGGACCACATAGCCTCAGAATTAATGGCAAAAATTGATGCCGAAGATTAGTGTATTGAAAGCTCTAGATTTTTAATTCAGCAATTGTGAAGCATGATGCTTTGGTGACTTGTGCTTTATTTAATTTGATGTGACTGGAGAATAAAACCCTTTTTGGGCAGGTTTGTGTACTATGTTCCACTGGCGTAACATTTCCAGTTGATTTACATGTTTATTTTGGCTGTGAGACAATTCTCTTTTATATGGGAGCAGTCAAGTGATGTACTTGGAGCTGGAGGGTTTATGAAGAGGTATTGAGTTCATACCATTATAGTTTCCTACAGATAGTCAGGATGCATTTTGAAAAACATCCAACATTTCACTAAAATAACAAAGTTCAAACCAAAGGAAAGTTTAAAGTTTAGAATTGGTGTCAATTCTTTGTCATTAATTTTCAACTTGGAACAGTCCTGCTTGTTTCTCATTCCAAGCAGTTATTATACACTTGTAATTGTGACTATATTATGGCTTTAAGAGGTGTATTTTGACCTTTTGTTTAATGAAGAGAGGTTGACACAGAGGTAACATGCAGTCTGTTCCAAACCAATAAAGTAAGCAGCTTGTGAGGCTTTGGGGCTGTTTTTCAAAATTGGAATGATAGAAGCAGCATGAAATGGTGGGGTCAAGCTCCCACAGAACGAGGGTTTTAGTTTAACTTTCAATAGCTGTTAAGGTTTGGAAACTGCTATATGTCTTTCCCTGATACAGCAGAACTCTTGAGGTTTCTCTCTCTCTCTCAGATTTTTCTTTTGATGTTCTTTCTTCCGGGACTGTGAGACAATCTGTTTTACTGAATTTGCCTTTGCCAAGGGTGTATTTTTAGAATAGAGTGGTGCTGGAAAAGCACAGCAGTTCAGGCAGCATCCGAGGAGCAGGAAAATCAACGTTTTGGGCAAAAGCCCTTCATCAGGAAATGAAACAGTTGTCTTTTAGTAGTTAAATAATCTATTATTCTGTGAAGCTTTCCAATAGAGTTATTTCAATTATTTTAAAAAATATTTTAACTATAGTGTGAGAGCAAAGTGTGTCTTGCTTCAAGTCTGGACGATTGACCAATCAAATTGCATCTGAAACTCAATGCCTTACACTTGCCTTTAAAAATAACAAAAAGTTGGTGAAATAACCACACAGAGGCCAGTATCCCGTCATCAAGTCACCCTTTATTTACACTTAGAAAGTCCTTGACACTTATCTAGCTCCCTTCAAGCCAGCTCTGAGTGTCTGACACTCCTGTTCTTATCTATTAGCCAGGCTTCCTGATTGGACCACATTAATAGCCCCAATCAGGGAACTCATATTCTACGATGTCCGTCTGACTGACTTTGTTGCAATCACTACCCTTGGGATATAGGTTGTCTTCTTGATATATTTTGAAGAGGTTTGGCCTGGTCCATAACATAATGTTGGTGACATGATTCTAAGTTAGTTTCCAGTTTGACTGTAGTTTCTTATTGCTTTTGCTCCTTCCTTTTAATGCTTTACACACTGCAGCCTTCAGCTTTGTTTGCAAATCCCTCCCTACTTTTGAGAACTTTCTTACCCCTTAACCCCTCCAAGACCTTTCATTCCTGACTCTTGCATATCCCTGATTTCAACCACTCTACCAATGGTGGTCATGCCTTCAGCCGCCTGGACACAAAGCTCTGCCAATCCCTCCGCCTCACGAACCTTATCTTTTTGACATGGGTGTCACTGGCTGGGCCAGTATTTATGTCACTGACTCTAGTTGCCCTTGAGAAAGTGGTGGTGAGCTGCCTTCTTGAACTGCTGTAGTCCATGTGGTGTAGATAGATGTAGAAAATCATTTGGGAGAGAATTCCAGGATTTTGATTCAATGAATTGAAGGAACAGAAAAATATTTCAAGTCAGGATGATCAGTAGCTTGTGGGGCAACTTGCAGGTGGTGTTGTTCCTATCTGTTGCCCTTGTCCTTCGAAATAAAATGTTCAGCAGTGCATCTTGCAAATTCCACACACTGCTGCTACTGAGCAACTGTATTGGAATAGCTAAATGTTTAAGGACTTTCAAGGAATTTGTCTTGTTGACCAGCTGTTGATTCTTCATTCTAATATCTCCTTTTTTGTCTTGGTGGCAAATGTTGTTTTATAGTATCAGTGAAATGTCTTTCATGATATCAGAAGTGCTATAAAAATGCATCAAATATTTGTGTGCTTTCTGTGTATTTTAATTGTTTAAAGAAGGAACTGTGGATATATTTGTATTTCTATATCTAGGACCACAGTGGAAAGGTGGTGGTTGAGTCAGCAAGTACAATGTATATCTCTAAGTAAGTGCTTAAGCACTGTATAAAGGTGAGGAACTGATTCTATTCATTACTGCTTGCTTCATGGAATAGAATAGCGCTTCATTTTCTGGTTTGAGATGTTACCCATTTTGACACCAATTAGACAACATACTGGGTAAACTCCCAAACCTGCTTACAAAGGCTGCTATCTGATCCCCAAATTATTTCCTGGAATGATATGTTTAAAAGACAAGTTGATTGAAATTTTGTGTTGAATAGGACTGAGTCAGAATTCACACAACACCAATTTATAGTTTAACAGGTTTATTTGAAATCACAAGGTTTGAAATCACAAGCTCCTTGGTCAGGTGATGTCCACTCTAGTCCAACACCGGCACCTCCACTTCATGGCTTAAGTAGAATCGATGGGTATCTGGGAAGAAAACATTTCTGATAATTCAGAAATCCAGGCCTGATTATTCAAAAGATTAGAGCCAGACTTTTCAGGAGTGAAATTAGGAAACATTTTTAACACAGGCATAGCAGAAGTTTGTAATTTTCTTCCACAAGTAGGAAGATGGGATTGTACTGGTATTTGAATTTTAAATGAATTTAAATTCCATTTTTAAAAAACCTGGAATTGAGTACAGCTCGTCTCAGTACTGGTCACCATTATTGTATCGCAGTGTTGTAAGAACTCATCTTGTTTGCTTTTGGAAGGAAGTTTGCTGTCCTTACCTGGTCTGACGTGCACTTCACTCGAGATCCACAGCAATATGTTTGATTATTAACTGCCTTATGAATGGCCCAGCAAGACACGGCTCAAAGGCATTTAAGGATTGACAACAGACAAACATGAGAACATGAAGCAGGGGTAAGTCATTTGGCCACTTCAAGACGGTTCCACTATATAATTAGACCCCTTGCTTACCAAGAATCTATCCCCTATTACGATCCACTGGGGTAGTGTGCCATAAATTGAATTAGGTATTCTTGGAGTTGTACCAAATGTTAAACATTGAAGGTACACACAGTACCCCAACTGCCTGACTTTCAGATAGAGTTGATAGAAAGCGTGAACCAGGTTTCAGCACCCCATAAAAATTAGTATTATTATAAGTAATTAGACTGTAGCTATATGAAAACCAATGTAAACCATCAAATTATAACACTTTTAACTCAAACTCCAATCCCCTTATAATCTCTCATTTACACACACATATAAACATAAACAAATAGGGAAAATAGATTCATTGGTTTCTACTTCCAGATTCTGAAGTTGAGATGATCCTACTGCAGCTGGCCAACCCTTGGTGTTCAATTGTCTTTCTCTGAAAGCTTCCACTGGTTTGTAAGAGTACAGAGTGACTGGAAATGCCTCTGATTTAACAATTCAAAAGTGACATCTGGCAGCAACTGATGCAGGGAAGGGAACTGCTATTCTTCAAGTTTAAGTTTTTTTTTACTTCAGAAAACAGGTAGCTTCTACTGAGAAGAACAACAGTACATACTACTGTGTATTTTGCTCTCTGTGTGTCTTTGTTTCTGTAGTTTGTTTCCACTTCCAACCTACTCAGCAGAGAGCCAATCAGCTTCACTTGTAAACAATTCCTCAGTTCCTGACCATCTGCACATTGCCACAAAAAAAGGAGAGTTCACGATAGGTATAAAATTGCTTGCTGTGAATTCAGCAGCCATCTTCGTAAATCCCTGTTTTTAAAAACAATTCTTTCTCCTTGTAATCCACAATGTTTGAAAGACGCAGAACTAAAAAGGCTTGGTCCTTACTCCCTGTCTGTCTTAAAAATTCTCAAAGACTTTGCACCCAACATCATTTCAGGAAAAGAGTTCAAAGCCTCATGACTATCTGAGAGAAAACATTTTGCCTCATTTCTGTTTTAAATGATGACCCCTGATTTTTAAACGGAGATCCCTAGCCCTAGATACTTTCAAATGAAAACTCAATTGCTGGCCTTGTTATTGACGCTTATATGCCTTGATAGAATGAAGTTTTTTTTTAGAAATGGTGCTTGATCAATCATTCATTTCAAGTTGGAGGGTTTTTTTTCATTAACCATGACAGAAAGTATATTGAACAAAGGCAAAGATATAATGTTCAGTTGTGGATTAACTCTAAACTCATTGAGAAGCAGAATCGGCTCAAAGGGCTGATTTGCCCACTCCTGTTTTTCTGTTCTTGCGCATATTGTTGTTTATCATTATTGTTATCTCACAAACAGACAGAATTGTACTGCCCCTAGGTTAACAGTGAAATAAACTCCATACACATCACGTGCTGGGTTTACTCGCTTAACATTTTAGCCTTCAGTACCAAAGGAATTGAACAACATGAGGGTTTTATGCTGGTAAACGGCAAGACTGCAGGCAGGCAAAGTTAATACTACCCTTGTGTACATTTAAAACTCTTGATGTCTTTGATGTTGCAAATCTATGTTTAAACCTCACTCCAAACAGACAAAGTAGGCAAAACAGTGCAATCGAAGTCAGGAAAAATAAATTTTTCAGAAGTTTTATTTGGAAATTGTTTATTTTGATGATTGGGTTTTGCTGCTGCATAGATGAAAAATGACCAAACTAAATGGATGCACGTGAGTAACAAAGAACAAAACCTCGTCTTTTTATTGAGAGAAACTGTTCATGACTTTACTTTTCATCTTTCAGTATAGTGTAAGTTTTGTTATCTTGATGAAAACTCTCCCAGTTCAGTTGCAAAATGTGTCACTTGTGTTTTTAGTTGATGACCAATTGCAAAGCAAGTTATTTCATGGAAACGCAGTGAATTATTTAACCATTTTCTACAGTTTTGTCTTAATGTTTTAAACTGTAAAGATACAGTGGAAGTGCAGTTGAAGGTCATTGTACACATTGATGCTGACACAGGTAGAAAATTGGATGAGGTCCTGCAGAGTAAACGTAGGGAATTAGGCAGAAGGTTACAAAGCAGAACTTCAAGGGTAGTATTCACGGGATTATTCCAGGTGACACATGCTAGTGAGAGTCGGAATAGGATAGGGCAGATAAATGTATGGTTAGGGGGTAGGGATTCAGCTTTTTGGCTTATTGGAATCTCTTCTGAGGCAGAAGTAAACTGCACAAGAGGAAGGGATTGCATCTGAATTGAAGGGTGACCAATATCCTGGCAGGGAGATTTTCTAGAGCTCCTTGGGAGGTTTTAAATTAGTCTGGTTGCTTGCTTGCTTGGTTTTTGTGGCAAGGGGAGTGTGGTGGGACCAGGATCCTAATTAGTACTGAGACAAAAGAGAAGGTTGATGCGAGGGCAGAATTTAAAGAGAACAAGCAGGTAAGAGTGTGGCAAGGAACAAGATGAATTAGATTAGATTCCCTACAGTGTGGAAACAGGCCCTTCAGCCCAACAAGTCCACACCAACCTTCCGAAGAGTAACCTACCCAGACCCATTTCCCCCTGACTAGTGTGCCAGAGACCTGGGTTCATTTCCCACCTTGGGCGACCGTCTGTGTGGAGTTTGCACATTCTTCCCGTGTCTGCGTGGGTTTCCTCCAGGTGCTCCGGTTTCCTTCCACAGTCCAAAAGATGTGCAGGTTAGGTGAATTGGCCATGCTAAATTACCTGTAGTGTTAGGTGTAGGGGTCTGGGTGGGTTGTTGGGTCGAAGGGCTTGTTTCCACACTGTAAGTAATTAATCTAACTCTGCGGGCAATTTAGCATGGCCAATTCACCTGATCTGCACACCTTTGGACTGTGGGAGGAAACCAGAGCACCCAGAGGAAACCCATGCAGACACAGGGAGAATGTGCAAACTCGAGACAAACAGTCACCCGAGGCTGGAATTGAACCCGGGTCCCTGGTGCTGTGAGACTGCAGTGCTAACCACTGATCCACTGTGCCGCCGTGCTGCATTTATTTCAAACTAAAAGGCCTGACTGGTAAGGCGGATGAACTCAGGGCATGGAGGGGAACATGGGATTGGGTTGCCATATTTATGACAGAAATATCGCTGAGGGAGGGACAGGAGTGGCAGCCCAATGTTCCAGTGTACAGATATTAAAGAAAGCAAAGAGAGGAGTGGAGTGGCATTTTTGATTAGGGAAAACATCACGGCCTTCGGGATCATCCAGTAATGCTATAAGGGGAAATAAGAAATAAAAAGGGGTGATCACTTTGATGGGAGGTTCCTGTAGGCCCTCCAGTAGTCAGTGGGAGATTGAGGAGCAAATATGTGGGGAAATTGCAGACATCAGAGATAATTCTGTCAGATTCGTGGTAGTAGGGGATTTTAACTTTGCAAACATAGACTGGGACTGCCATCGTGTCAAGGGCTTGGATGAAGGGAAATTTGTTAAGTGTATTCATGGAAACGTTCTCAATCAATGTGTTTATGGCCCAACTAGAGAAAAGGCGAATCTTGACCCGCTCTTGGGAAATAAGGCAGGGCAAGTGACTGAGGTATAAGTAGGGAGAGCAGTTTGGAACCAATGACCATCCTTCTATTAGTTTTAAAATAGTTATAGCAAGGGTTAGGTCCTGTCCACAAGTTAAAGTTCTAATTGGAACAAGGCCAATTTTGATGAGCTTTGACAGGAACTTTCTAGAGTTGATAAGGGGAGGTTGCTCTCAGATAAAGGGATATGTGGCAGATGGAGGCTTTGAAAAGCGAGATAACAAGAATTCAGGCCCAACATATTCCTGTTAGTGTGAATGGCAAGACTGGCAGGAGTAGGGAACATTGAATGACTGGAGATATTGAGACTCAGGTCAAGAAAAACAAGGAGGCATATGTCAAGTATAGACAACTGGGATCAAGTGAATGTCTTGAAGAGTACAGGTGTACGCTTAAGAGGGAAATCAAGAGGGCAAAAAGGAGACATGAGAGAGCTTTGGCAGGTAAGTTAAAGGAGAATCTAAAGAGATTCCTCAAGTGTGTTAAGTGCAAAAGAGTACCTTGCAGAAAATCACTACGCTGCCCCTCTTCCCACCCAAAACCCTCCCCCTCCCTTTATCTGCAGCTCCCCTTACCCCCAACCCCAGACCTGAAGAAGGGTTATACCCAAAACATTGACTTCTCCACATCCGAAGGCTGCCTGGCATGCTGTGTTCTTTCAGCCTCCTGCTTGTCTACTATGGATTCCATCATCTGCAATTTCTTTGCCTCTAGTCCAGAATTGAATGCTGTATTTTAAAAGCATGTCCTGTACAGCTGCAATATGTTATCCCAACTCCGATATTCATTACACTGACCAACAAAGGCAAGTGTGCTAAACACCTTCTTCACCACTCTGTTTACGCTCTACTCTACTTTCAAGGAAATGTGCACCTGCACTCCTCGTTCTCCTTGTTCAGCATCACTCCCCAAGGCCCTTCCATTAACTGATTGTCTTACCAAAATGCAACACCTCACATTTATCTAAATTAAACTCCATCTGCCACTTCTCAGCGCATTGGCCTAGCTGATCAAGATTCAGTTGTACTCTGTGATAACCTTCTTTGTTGTCCATTACATCATCAATGTTGGTGCCATCTACAAATTTACTAACCGTACCTCCTATATTCACATCTAAATAATTTATATAAATGACAAAAAAACAGTGGACCTAGCACCCATCCTTGCAGCATACAGGTCAGAGGCTTCCAGTCCGAGAAAGAGCCCTACATTACCACTCTCTATCTCCGACCTTCAAGGCAATTTTGCATCCAATTGGCTCGTTCCCCCTGGATTGCCACCTAGTCTATCATGTGGAATCTTGTCGAATGCCTTGCAAAATTCATATAGACAACCTCTATCGCTCTGCCTTCATCTATCTTCTTTGTCACCACTTCAAAAAAACTCAATACAATTCCCATGTCCAAGCCCTTGTTGACTATCCCTAATTAGTCCTTGCCTTTCCAACTGGATGTAAATCTTGTCCCACAGAATCTCTTCCAACAGCTTACCCACCATTTACATCAGTCTCACTGATGTATAGTTCCCCAGATTTTCCTTACCACCTTACTTAATTAATGGCATCCTCATTCGTCACCCTCCAGTCTTCCAGCACCTTACCTGTGGCTGTTGATGATACAAATATCTCCGCAAGGGGCCCAGCAATCTTTTCCTTAGATTCCCACACTTGATCAGGTCCTGGGGATTTATCAACCATTATGCATTTTAAGATCTCAAGCACCTCCTCTTCTACCTTGCGGACTCTTTCAAGGCATCACAACTTATTTCCCAAGTTCCCTCGCTTCCATGTCCTTCTCCACAGTGAGTACTGATGCAAAATATTTGTTTAGTATCTTAACCATCTCCTGTGGTTCCACTCATAAAATGCCTCGTTGATTTTTAATGAGCCCTATTCTCTTTCTATTTATTCTTGTGTCCTTAATGTGTTTGTACGATCTTTTTGGATTCTTCTTAACCCTATTTGTCAAAACTATCTCATGTCCCCTTTTTGACATCCTGATTTCCCCCCTGCCATTATACTCTTCTCAGGATTCAGTCAATCCCAGCTGTCTATACCTGACATATACCTTCTTTTTCTTGACCAGAGTCTTAATTTTTTTAGTCAACCAGTATTGTCTACACCTATCAGCCTTGCCCTTCACACTAACAGGAACATAATGTCTCTGAACTCATGTAATTTCATTTTGGAGGGTCTTCCATTTCCAAATCTCCCTTTTCCTGTGAACAGCCTCCCCCAATGAACTTTTGAAATTTCGTGGCTAATAATGTCAAAATTAGCCTTATGCCAATTAGAACGTTAACTTTTGTATCAGATCAATCCATAACAATTTTAAAACTAATAGAATTATGATCATTTGACCTAAAGTGCTCCTCTATTGACACCTCAATCACTTGCCCTGCCTTACTTCCCCACAAAAGGTCAAGTTTTGCTCCTTCTCTGGTAGGTACATCCACATATTGAATAAGAACATTTTCTTGCACACATTTTACAAATTTCTCTCCATCCAAACTCTTAGCACTATGGCAGTCCCAGTCTATATTTTGAAAGTTAAAATCTATTATTTTTACAGATATCTGAGATCTCCATACATGTCGTCATAATTTGTTCTCGACTATTGGTGAGCCTATAGTGCAATCCCAAAACGGTGATGTGAAAGGATGTCTACTAGCAAATCTCAGCAGCGTCAGGAGTGGCAGCAGTCCTTGGAGAAACGGTGATGGAGGATAAATCCGAAGCTAAGATGGCACAGAGTTCACTTGGCTTCAAAACACAGTAAAAGACCAATTACGCCTCGAAGAATGGCCACTTTATGACCTGTATTAGCTCAGGGAAGTTGGACCGCCTGCCATTGCTGCCAAGATTCTAACAGAGGTGGATAAGCAATGGGAATACTCACCCCTACCCCTCACCACTATGCCACCTTTGTCATCTGAGGGCTTGATATATAATTTAAATTATTACAGCGCAGAAGTGGTGGCAGTGAATTCCAAGCACTATCACTCGCTTCTTTACAACACACACACACACACACACGGCCACAACCATAAATCTGTGACCCATAATACAGGCTCATTCAGCCCATAAGTCTGCTCTATCATTCAACGAGATCATGATTGATCTGATAATCCAGAATTCCACTTTCCTGCCCTTTCCCCAAAACCCTTGATACCTTACAGATTAAACATCTGTCCATTTCACAACTTGAACGTACGGATGACTCAATCTTGATAGCCCTGTGTAGTAAGGAATTTCATAGATTCACTAGATATTGACAGAAGAAATTCCTCTTCATCTATATCTTAAATGTGCAACCCCTTAGTCTGAGAATATACCTTTTGGTCCTTGACTCTCCCACAAGGAGGAACAATCGTTCTACCCTATCAAGTGTCTCACAAATCATGTATATTCGAATCATTCTCCAAAATTCGAATGAGTACAAGGTTCAATCTAGTCAACCTCTCCTTATAAGACAATCTCTCCTTACCTGGTATTAGCTTAGCGAACCTTTTCTGGACTGCCTCTAATGCCAGAATATCTTTCATTAAAAAGGGTTCAAAGCTGTTCACAGTATTCCAGTTTTGGTCCCATAGTCCTTCTGCCTTCACTGAATGAAAATAGCTTTTCTTTAGTGACTTCATCTGAACCTGTCAGAATCCTGTACAATCAAATCTTCCCTCAATCTGCTTCTGGTTCTTTTTTGTAATTATCTAATATCCTCTGGTTTCTGACTTACTGACCAAACCATTTGCTCAATGTAACCTTGAAAACTGTAAATCAGTGCCTTCAATTTCAGCTCCTTTCACCGACATATTTAATTTTCATTTCTTAGCAGTTTTAAAGCTGACAATGCATGTTAAAATGGCATGCAAAATGAACCTCGAGGTAATCAGTTGTTATTTTTCAGCACTGAGTGGATGATGACAAAAATGGAATCTAAGATAAAATAAATCTTTTTGTTGAAGCACTAGGGATAGTCTGAACTTTGGTACATCTGGGCTCAGGATTTTGCATGTTACAGCACTGTAGAATATTGTTTGAATTTGACAATATTGAAGTCTTTCATCCTTTAATTCTGAGGATTGAAACTTCAGATTTGGCAGAGTTATGGGTCTAATTAAGTATTCTGTTTGTTCGGGTTAGCAGAAAGGAGAAACAATAATTTGAAAGTCCTAACTTCACACTTGAGGACAACCTGATATTGTGTAATGTGTCCTTACCACTGTGCTAAAAAAGAATACAATATGTACAATGTTACCATCTCATACCAGCCAATGAATTTGCCATGCCAGATGGAAAGAGCTAAAGTACAAGATTTCACATTCAAAGACATTTACAGTCTTGCTGAAAAAAGACTCATTTGTTGGTGCTTTTTGTCTTGCACCTTTCAGGATATTTTGCAATGATTCAAATTCAAGCAGAGAACCAACAGTTGCCCTGCCCAAAAGGGGAGTGCCCATTGGTTGGAAAGTGGCTTATGATTGGTAGAGACTGACAATCCTAAATTTGTAGTCAGTTAATTCCTTGCACCGTCAGGATTATCCAACAAATTTTGTCCAATTGTAAATTCACATCTAATGTTAAATCATTATGAGTTGTTCAAGTGTGGGTTTGTTTGATATGGTCAGTACTTGTCATTGCTGAAAGTTCCCAGTCTAAGGGTAAGGGGTCTCAAAGCCACAGATTAAGCTGGCTATTTCACAATGTACGATGCAACAAGTGATGTTTGCCACTAATAGGACCCTTACTTAAATAAGGTGGCCATGATGTAGAGGTGCTGGTGCTGGTGCTGGTGCTGGTGTTGGACTGGGTGGACAAAGTTAAAAATCACACAACACCAGGTTTATTTGGAAGTACAAGCTTTGACCAGTTACCTGACAAAGGGGCAGTGCTCCGAAAGCTTGTACTCCCAAGTAAACCTGTTGGACTATGACCTGGTGTTATGTGATTTTTAACTTAAATAAGGTGACCAGTACTGTGCAGAGTACTGCAAATCCAGTCTCACTAATGCCCTGTAAACTATAAACTCCCTATTTTTGTATTTAATTCCCTTTGCAATAAACTATAATATCATATTGGCTTTCCTCATTATTTGATGTACCTACATATTAGAAGAAAGTGAGCACTGCAGATGCTGGAGATCAGAATCGAGAGTTTGGCACTGGAAAAGCACAGCAGGCTAGGCAGCATCTGAGGAGCAGGAGAATCGATATTTCAGGCACAAGCATTCCTGATGAAGGGCTTATGCCCAAAATGTTGATTCTCCTGCTCCTCAGATGCTGCCTGGCTTGCTGTGCTTTTCCAGCGCCACACTCTCGACACTGTACCTACATACTAACTTTGTGCCAGGTCATGCACTAGGGCACCCAAACCCTCTGTGTCTCAAAGATCTACATTCTTTCACCATTTAGATTATATGCTTTTTTATTCTTCCTGCCAAAATATTAATTTCACATTGTATTTCATTTGCTAGATTGTTGCCCATGAACATGACCGATAAATATCTTTAAGTAACTTCATTGTGTCCTCGTAACAATATAGTTTCTGACTTTTCTGTGTTTCATCAGAAAGTTTAGAAATTAAACCTTCCATCCATTTGTCTAAATCATTTATGTAAAGTATAAAGGGTTGAGGTCCTAGCACCATTTGTTAGCTCTTGCTAACCTGAAAAAGAACAATTTAGACTTAGTCTCTGCTTCTTGTTAGTCAGCCAATCTTCTATCCATACCAGTACCTTGTCTCTAACACCATTGGCCATTAACTTACTCAGCAATCTTGTGCAGCACCTTGTCAAAGTCCTTCTTGAAGTCCAGTTAGATAACATCCATTGGCTTTCCTTGGTCAAACCTGCTCGTTACCTCCTCATAGAATTCAAACAGATTTACATTTTCTATATATTCTGAAAAATATCCTTAAATGTCTGCCATTGCACCTCTGTTGAACTGTCCTTTAACCTAATTTGCAAAGTAATTTTAGCCACTTCTCCATTCATGCCCTTATGCTGTTACAAATGTTAAACAATAGCCTTGAAATCACATCTTGCTCTTTCAAACTGAAAATTCAATCATATCATTGTTTTTACCTAGGAACGTCTTCATTAATTAATTCCTGTCTGATTGCATAAGTGTGTGTGTGTGTGTGTTTATACCACTTTCACAGATGATTTCTTCCCTTTATAATTTCTCACATCTTGGTTTCCTGAAGTTAGAGAGAAAGTGAGGGCTGCAGATGCTGGAGATCAGAGCTGAAAATGTGTTGCTGGAAAAGCGCAGCAAGTCAGGCAGCATCCAAGGAACAGGAGAATCGACGTTTCGGGCATAAGCCCTTCTTCTTAGATCATACCTCGCTGTTGTGCTGACAACATCATTAATTAACAGAGCTATCACTCCAACTTTGCCTATGTTCCTGACATTTCTAAATGTTCTGTACCCTTCAAGATTTGGTCCTAGTTGCTGTCATCCTACAGCCATGTTCTTGTAATGGCTACCTGATCATACTTATTAATTTCTATTTGCCCATCTATTATCTTTAGGGTGTGAAGTGTGTTCAGAAGCACAGCTTTTACTTTTATCCTTTTACTCTCTTTGTAAATTCTATTCTAAAATACCTTTTCATGTCCTTGATGCATCCCAGTGTTGAGCATCCATAACGTCTGAGCCAAAACTGCTTGAAATTCAGTTGTTTGATGCAGACATGTATACTCTGGACCAAACTAGTATCCAGCAGTTCCCACATGGGGCAACTGTGACACATCACCTGTCCTGCTTTCCATAATATGTTCTAAAGAACCAAATGATGAAATATAAGGTTGAATACAATAATTACATTTTCATAAATTTTGTTAACTTTACCACTAGCTACTCGACTATTTTGATCCCTAGGAACAGAAATAGAGTAAACTTAACCAATTAACTGGCTTTTTCACTTAAACCGGAGGAAGCACTAATTTCTAGAGGCTGAAAATATTTTTTAAAAAACAGATCCTTTTTCCCTTATTCTGCCAACTACCAGAAGTGCTTAACTCGTGCACTGTATTATAAGTCACACTCATGTGCTAGGTTGCACTAAGTTGGCTGGTTTTATATGCTTCGTTTATAGTTCCTCCTCATATCCACAGGCTAGTCTATGACACCCCATATAGCCCCCCCCAAACTTTTATAGACAAATCATTCACCCTGTGCCAGACCATGGTACTTCCATGCCCATTGAAACACTGCACTCTGTATGGAGCAAATGAACCCAAGCGTGAAATAGATTGTCAAAATAAAATGTTAAAACTCCTTTTTGTTTCAAGGCAATAAAAGTGTCAATCATCCTGACCCTCTAACTTAAACTCGACACCTTTTTAAAATTACCACTTCCCCCAGCCCCTCCACCCAACTCCACAAACAGACACACAAAGATAGGCAGAATTAATATTAGAGATGGAAGGGGAAAAAAGTCAGGATAACATAATTTAACAGTATTAATGTGGATCACAGGATTTGATGAATTGTTTTCTTTTGTTTCCTTCTGACTCTTTAATGCTGGGACAAGGTTGTGTGCACATCAGTGTTCAGTCTTTCAGTTACCGGTTGTCAATGTACTATTTCAATATCTCCAAAGGGATTTTACTTCTCCTTCAGTAGGAGATTTGCAGATAAAAGGAAACGAAGGCCAGCTCGCTGTTATTGGAGACTTCCTACACACAAAGCCATGTTGACTATCCCTAATCAATCCTTGTCCACCACCGAGGTCAAGCTCACCAGTCTATAGTTCCCTGGCTTGTCTTTACCGCCCTTCTTCAACAGTGGCACCACATTTGCCAACCTCCAATCTTCCGGCACCTCACCTGTGACTATCAATGATACAAATATCTCAGCAAGAGGCCCAGCAATCAGCTCTCCGGCTTCCCACAGAGTTCTCGGGTACACCTGATCAGATCCTGGGGAGTTATCCACCTTTACCTGTTTCAAGACATCCAGCACTTCCTCCTCTGTAATCTGGACATTTTACAAGATGTCACCATTTATTTCCCTACAGTCTATATCTTCCATTTCCTTTTCCACGGTAAATACTGATGCAAAATACTCATTTAGTATCTCCCCCATTTTCTGTGGCTCCACAAAAAGGCCGCCTTGCTGATCTTTGAGGGGCCCTATTCTCTCCCTAGTTACCCTATTGTCCTTAATATATTTGTAAAAACTCTTTGGATTTTCCTTAATTCTATTTGCCAAAGCTATCTCATGTCCCCTTTTTGCCCTCCTGATTTCCCTCTTAAGTATACTCCTACTTCCTTTATACTCTTCTAAGGATTCACTCGATCTATCCTGTCTATACCTGACATATGCTTCCTTCTTTTTCTTAACCAAACCCTCAACTTCTTTAGTCATCCAG
>NC_057710.1:26294847-26313559 GCF_004010195.1 Chiloscyllium plagiosum | reverse complement strand
TTCCATACACCAGCTCCTCAGCCATGCATTCATCTGTTCTATCCTCCTATTCCTGCCCTCACTAGCTCGTCACACTGGGAGTAATCCAGATATTACTATCCTTGAGGACCTCGTTTTTAAATTTCTGCCTAACTCTCTGTAATCTCCCTTCAGAATCTCAACCTTTTCCTTTCCTATGTTGTTGGTTCCAATGTGGTCAATGACCTCCTGCTGGCCCCTCTCCCCCATGAGAACATTCTGCACCCTCTCTGAGACATCCTTGATCCTGGTACCAGGGAAACAACACACCATTCTGATTTTTCTCTGCTGGCCACAGAAACGTCTGTCTGTACCTCTGACTACATAATCCCCTAACACAATTGATCCCTCGGAAGCCGACGTACCCCTTGTTGCATTAGAGCCAGTCTCAATACCAGAAACCTGGCTGTTTGTGCTACGTTCCCCTGAGAATCCATCACCCCTTACATTTTCCAAACCAGCATACCTGATTGAAATGGGTATATCCACAAAAGACTCCTGCCCTAGGTGCATACCTCTCTTACCTTTCCTGGAGTTAACCCATCTATGTGATTGTACCTGAGACTTTTCCCCCCTTCCTATAACTGCCATCCATCACATACTGTTTGCTGTTGCAAATTCCTCATCGCTTCTAACTGTCTCTCCAACCGATCCATTCGATCTGATAAGATTCCCATCCAACAACATTTATGGCAGATATAATCCGCAGTAACCCTTAAACTCTCTTTAAACTCCCACATCTGACAAGAAGTACATATCACTGCAAAGGCCAGTTTTGCTCCTTCACAATCTACAGACCCAGAAAATAATACCGTTTTATTCCTCTGCAAAAGATTGCACCAGGATAAATTAATAGCTATGGCTTATATTTTAAGTTTAATCAAGAGACCTATCTCCAAAAACATATAATCAAGAAACATTAATATAGCCTTTCTATTGGACAGACTTAAAACAACAATTAACTTATCTGATTCTGTTGTGAACTTCGCCCAACAGGTTCCACCAAGATCAGTTGTGAAATTCACTGTTTCTTAATTTTCCCAGACGCACTCCGATGTCCGGCGATACGTGAATTCAAAAACAGCAAAGGCAGTAACTGTGTAGGTTCTCTCTCTCTCTCTCTCTCTCTCTCTCTCCTGCACTGTCCTCACCATGTGTTTCCTTTGTCTGCTCTTCTCCCTTTTAAAACTGCTGTTGTTTTGACTTTTTTTCCCCAAAGTTCCAAAACAATGCAACAACATATAACACAGTAATTGCTGCTCCTGGAATTTGAGGAAATCACCTCCAGCACCTAAAATACCTTTAAATTGCAGCTATATGTTTACATAATCTCTTCGATTTAAAGCAGTATCCTTCTTTTTGGTACCATATGCAAAATTAAAGGAAATGAAAATATGTGATCTTTTTAGTACTGCATTTGATTTGATTTTACTATTGTCACATGTACCAAGAAACAGTGAAAATCTTTGTTTGCATGCTAGCCAAGCTAATCATACCATACATAAGTATATCAGGGTAATAGAACAGAATATAGTGTTACATGTAATAGCTACAGAGAAAGTGCAGAGATAGATCAACTATAATGTCTGAAAGGTATGTTCAAAAATCTAAAAAGAGCAGGAAAGAAGCTGTTCTCAAATCTGTTGGTATGTGTTTTCAAATTCTGACCGACAGAAGAGGGTGAAAGAGAATATAACCTGGGTGGGAGGAGTCTTTGATTGTGTTCGATGCTTTCCTGAGGCAGTGGGAAGTTTACTTGCAGTTAAAGGATGGAAAGCTGGTTTGCATGATGGATTGGGCTGCATTCATAACGCTCAGTAATTTCCTGCGATCTTGGGCAAAGTAGTTTAGATTAGATTAGATTAGATTATTTACAGTGTGGAAACAGGCCCTTCGGCCCAACAAGTCCACACTGACCCACCGAAGCGCACCCACCCAGACCCATTCCCCTATGTTTACCCCTGCACCTAACACTACGGGCAGTTAAGCATGGTCAATTCACTTGATCTGCACATTTTTGGGTTGTGGGAGGAAACTGGAGCACCTGGAGGAAACCCACGCAGACACGGGGAGAATTTGCAAACTCCACACAGTTAGCCGCCTGAGGTGGGAATTGAACCCGGGTCTCTAGCGCTGTGAGGCAGCCATACCATATTGTGATGCATCTGATTAGGACGCTTACAATAGAGCATCTATAAGAACTGGTAAGCGTTGTTGTGAACATGCTGAATTTCCTTAGCCTTTTGAAGAATTAGAGACATTGTTATGCTTTCTTAACTGTAATGTCGACGTTGATAGACCAGGACAAATTGTTGCTGATCTTTACTTCTTGGAACTCGAAGCTCTCAATCATCTCCACTTCAGCACTAGTGATACAGACAGGGGTGTGTTCTCCACTCCGCTTCCTGAGGCTGATGACCAGCTGCTTCATTTTGCTGACATTGAGGGAGAGAATGTTGTCTTTTTACCATGCCACTTAGCTCTCTATCTCTTTGTCTCATCTCTGTCTCATCATTGTTTAAGAACCGATCCTCTTATGGTGTTGTCATCACCACATTTGTAAATGGAGTTAGAATAGAGTTTGGCCGCACAGTCATGAGTGTATAAGGAGTATCGTAAGGGATTATCATGGAGGAGCTGTTGTCACCTATCCTGACTGATTGTAGTCTGTGGGTCAGGAAGTTAAGGATCCAGCTGCAGATGAGGAGCAGAATCCTAGGTCTCAGAGTTGGAATTATGTCATTGATGGCAGAGCTATAGTCAATGAATAGGAGTCTGATGTCGGTGTGCTTGTTATCCAGATATTCCAGGGATGATTGTAGGGCCAGCGAGATGGCATCTGCCGTGGACCTGTTGCGATGGTAGGCAAATTGCAGAGGATCAAGACAATCTGGGAAACTGGAGTTGGTGCATGACATTACTAACCTGAATGAATGAATGAATGATTTTATTGTCATATATATTCAGGAAGATATATGAATAGTGTATTGTCGTCACAATCTAGCACCATTTTGACTTACAAAAAGAATAAAAAGAAATTACTGAAATAGAGTTCATCTTATGTTCAAATGGAGTCTCAAACATGGCTCCAGGGCTTCTGCAAGGTCTTTGGATTTATGGACTTTTGGTCAAGAATATATGATGAGAACAACACAACTGTCACTATCACCCTTCTAAATTACTCGTCATATTGATTTGGGCTTGTATGTTTGTTCACTCATTGTTGCAGGGTGAATATCCTGATACTCCCTCCTTTAGGGTATTTAAG
Organism: Chiloscyllium plagiosum; assembly: GCF_004010195.1. NCBI lineage: Eukaryota > Metazoa > Chordata > Chondrichthyes > Orectolobiformes > Hemiscylliidae > Chiloscyllium > Chiloscyllium plagiosum. The sequence goes on along the minus strand of NC_057710.1, from coordinate 26,310,273 downwards.
TTGTCATTGGATAACATATGGATGATAATGGAATAGTGTGGATTAGATGGGCTTTAGATTAGTTTCACAGGTCGGCTCAACATTGAGGGCCAAAGGGCCTGTACTGCACTGTAATGTTTTATTTTCTGTAACAGCACTGTGTATCCACATCATACAGCCTCCATGCAGTGTGGTGTGTGGCATCATCATCATCATCACCACCTTACAGACCATCAGGAGGGCAAACACCTTGTGCACAGTCTTCTGTCTACAGTTCAATGCACCAGACTCTATTGAGTGACATTAAGTTAGTCTAATTGCAGAAAAAAATCAAGTCTAGGGCAGTCTAATTTTTGAAAATTCTAATGATGCTTTCAGGCTTAGGACCTATGGGTCTGTAGGAGAAAGTGAGGACTGCAGATGTTGGAGATCAGAGTGTGTTGTTGGAAAAGCACAGCAGGTCAGGCAGCATCTGAGGAGCTGAAAAATCGATGTTTCTGGCATAAGCCCTCCATCAGGAATGATGAAGGGCTTATGCCCAAAACATCGATTCTCCTGCTCCTTGGTGGCTGCCAGACCTGCTGTGCTTTTCCAGCACCACGCTCTCGACCTATGGGTATATGAATAGGAAAGGTTTTGAAGGATATTGGCCAAATGGTGGTAAATGGGACCAGGTTAGATTGGCATATCCAGTTGGCACAGATGAGTTTGACCGAAGGATTTGTTTCCGTGCTGTATAACTCTATGATTCTGACACCTATCCTTAATCGAAGTAGGTGATAGATTGAGAATGCATATGGCTACTACTATAACAGATATCTATTTGGAGACCTTCTAGTTTGATGGGAACAGTGGTTATGGTTCTGGTTGCAAATTCAAACACACACATATATATGAATATGCAGTATAATTTTTCTAAAAAAAGAAGTATATTCAGTGGAGCTGACAAGCAATTTCCAGAAATTTGGCAAATTCATTTCACAGGAATTAACAAGTGTTACCTCAGTACCTTGTGGTTTAATTCTATGATTGATTTTGTTGCAAAAGTGTGTTTTTGACAATGTGAATTAATATGTGTATATTTCAGTAACTCAATGTAGAACAATATGATCCCCTGGCACATTATTTGGGTTTTCCAGTTCCTCAATCTTCAGAGATCATTTAATATTCTGAAAAGGGTCATTGGACTCGAAATGTTAACTCTGATTTCTGTGCACAGATGCTACCAAACCTGTTGAGAGTTTTCCAGCAATTTCAGGTTTTGTCTCATGACATTGATTCATTCCAAAACTGATACATCAGTTTGACACGACACCATTAAAAAAAGTACAGTATATTACAAACCTGAAGAATGGATGGATCAATCAATTCTAGCATTAATACAATTAGAAAACAAATAACATGCATTTTCTTTTCTTAGCAGGTGAGGAAGAGCTGTTGAAGCTTCTCAGTACACCATATCAATTGGATCTGTGTTTTGTTTTCCTCGGAGTCCTGCAGTAGGTGTGGCAACAACTTTTGGCCCTTCAGTCCTGCCCTTGTGTCCCTCATGGACAAACATAAAGTAAAACGTCTGCGTCTAGATCGACTGTTTGAAGGTTAGATGATCAAAATGATAAAACTAGGTGTGCATAAAAGTAATTAGCTGTTTTAAGACTTGCAATAATTGTGCTTATCATAACTGTTCAAAATCCTTCTTGCAGCATCTGGCTACCTCAAGATGCGTACATGTGACTGTACTGCAATAACTTAAGTAGAACAATCTGTTCAAGTTCAAATGGTTAAAACAAGGATATGTTCTTTAAAGATTCCATAAATAACACAGGTTGATTGAGATGACAAGATGTTTTGACAATCAGTTTTCATATAACTTTCTTTCCCAGATAAACCACAATTCTTTTAATACTGAAGCTTTGATTGTCAAGAAATAATTTTTATGAATAATGTCTGTCTCCAGAGTAATCTCAGTTCTCAGATGGGCACTTTTGAAAAATGCAATCATTAATTCAAATCTATCTGGATGATCCATGGACTGCAGCAGTTCACGAAGACCATTTACCACTAGCTTCTCAAGGGTAATTAAAGATGGGAAATTAATACTGGTTTAGCTAGCAACATGCACATCCCATGAAGTTATAAACAGCCACATGATGGTTAAGAATTGAAAGGTCCAGCATCTATTTTGTGATATGTGCATGATATCACAGGTTATTGCAAATCATTTCCTATATCTATTATTAATGCTTGCAATTTGTTTTCTGTTTGTTTATTATTTTACTACTTTTTCCCAATTTGTTCCCCTTCCTTCCCTAAACACCATGGTGCATACAGGATGGAGTTTCATGGGAACTCCACTCTGCTACATTGTGCAAGTGGTCATTATATATTCCATGGATAGTGTGCCCTCCCCGATGAATTTTTACTTGGTGGTAGAATGTACTTATTCTGGATGTTTTGAAATAACATTTGAAATGTTTGTCACTGCTCTTTTCCTGATTGAACTCTTGTCTAATATCTTAATTTCAGTCAATTCAGCTTTTATGCCAATACACACATTTGCCATTTTACGAAGTTTAATATGCAAGCCTTCGACTCATTCTTCTTGCCTTCAGACTACAAATTCAGTCACATCACACTCACTGCTACTGAGAGATGCCTTTACTCTGAGGTAATTAATTGACACTGTCACATGACTCAATATCAAATTATGTGCAGAGCTTGCTGTTTGGTCCCAGAACATGTTACTCCAAGAAACTAACTTGAAACTATCTCAAAAGCATTTAATGATCTCCTCACCAAAGCTACTATTGCTAATCAATTTTTTCCAGTTTTTTTGGAGATTAAAATAATTATTGCTAGTCGATTATACCAGGCACCCAATATTGCTTCTTATGTACTTCTTCATAAATGTGGTTACAGTTTGGGGACCTCTGGATCACTCCTATTAGTGACTTCTTTCTCTCAATGTTTCTTATCTCCACCAAAACCAATTTTATAACCAGATCTCTCCTGAACCAAGGTAATCTCTAACTATTGTACCAAACCTTTTGCACTTATTTATCTTCCTAGTCTTCTCGAGTGACATATATCATTCAATATTCAGAATTCAATCCTTGTTATCCTGCAGCCATATCTCCACAATGGCTATCAAATCAGTATGTGCTATTAATTCATTTACTTCATTATGAATACAATGAACATACAGAGGCAGAACCTTTTTTATGTTATCTGCGTAGCATCAAACCTTCGTGGCTAGCATATTTATAGGATTTTCTTTCCTCTGATCCTTCCTAACAGTCTCAGACCTTCATTTTCTACTTTGAATTTTGCTCTCTGACTCGACTGTACCCCTTGATTACATTTTTGCTTGATTCCTCACCCCTAATACAGAATTATCGAGGCATACAGCATTGGATCAGACACTTCGGGTCAACTCCTCCATGCTGACCAGGTTTCCCAAACTGATCTCATCCAATTTGCCTGCTTCTCGCCCATATCCCTCTAAACCTTTCCTATTATGTACCTGTCCAGGTACCTTCTATGTCCCTTCTCTGTGCCAGGGGCAGCACGATGGCTCAGTGGTTAGCACTGCTGCCTCACAGCACCAGGGAACTGGGTTCAATTCCAGCCTTGGGTGACTGTCTGTGTGGAATTTGCACATTCTCCCCGTGTCTGCATGGGTTTTCTCAGGGTTCTCCGGTTTCATCCCACAATCTAAAGATGTGCAGGTTAGATGAATTGACCATGTTAAGTTGCCCATAGTGTTCAGGGATGTGTAGGTTAGGTGCATTAGTTAGGGGTATATGTAGAGTTCTAGGGCACGGGTATGGGTCTGGGTGGGTTAGTCTTCAGAGGGTCAGTGTGGAATTGTTAGGCCACACTGTAGGGATTCTATGATTCATTTGTTGTACCAATTCCTTTGGCAGTTTGTTCCAATTACACACCTCTGTGTGTGAAAGTTGCCCTTCAGGCTCTTTCTAAATCTTTCCCTGCTTACCTTAAACCTTTGCCCTCTAGTTTTGAATTCCCCTACCCTGGGGAAAAGATTTTGGTTATTTACTTTATCTCAACTTCTCTGGCTGTGCAGCTTGTATGAACACCAGTCCCAGCATGATTCAGGTGTATGTCATCCCACCAGTATTTGTGCCACTGCCCACAAATCACACCCACCTTTTCCACACCAGTCTTTGAGCCACACTTTAGATTAGATTAGATTAGATTTTTGCAAGGTTTGTAGATTAGATTACTTACAGTGCGGAAACAGGCCCTTCAGCCCAACAAGTCCACACCGACCCGCCGAAGCGCAACCCACCCAGACCCATTCCCCTACATTTTACCCCTTCACCTAACACTATGGGCAATTTAGGAGAAAGTGAGGTCTGCAGATGCTGGAGATCAGAGCTGAAAATGTGTTGCTGGAAAAGCGCAGCAGGTCAGGCAGCATCCAGGGAACAGGAGAATCGACGTTTCGGGCATGAGCCCTTCTTCCTGAAGAACACATTTTCAACTACGGGCAATTTAGCCTGGCCAATTCACCTAACCTGCACATTTTTGGATTGTGGGAGGAAACCAGAGCACCCGGAGGAAACCCACACAGACATGGGGAGAATGTGCAATCTCCATGCACAGAGTCGCCTGAGGCGGGAATTAAACCCGGGTCTCTGGCGCTGAGAGGCAGCAGTGCTAACCACTGTGCTACTGTGCCGCCCACTTTATCTTCTGTAATTTTATTCTTTGTATGCCAATTTGCAACATGGTTCAGATGGTAATCCAGAGAGTATTACAGAATGAATCACAGAATCACAAAATTGCTACCATCCAGAAGGAGACTATTCAGGCCATTGTGTCTGCACCTGCTCTTCCAACGAGCGTCATTACCAAGTGATGCTCCTGCTTTGTCTCCATACCCTTGCACACTATTTCTTTCTAAATAATCATCCAATGCCATCGTGAATATCTCAGTTCAGCCTGCCTCCACGACACTTCCAGGCAGTGCATTTCATATCCTAAGTACTCACTGTGTGAAAAAATGTTTCTCACATCACACTTGCTTCTTTTGCGTGGCACTTTAAATTTATGCCCTCTTGCTCTTGTTCCTTGTACAAGCCTTTGATTCTGCTTCTGAATTTAGCATCTAATTTTTCAGATTTCCTCAGCTGAACCTCTTTCCATATCTACCTATGTCATTGGTACAGATATGGACCATGACCACCTGATCCTTCCATTCCCGTTGCATGCTCTTCTCTGCCCCAGGTTACACCAGATAACCTAAGCTCTGAGTAGACAACACAACTGTGTGGACTCAAGTTCTTTGCTTCAATCACTATTCACCATTACATTCTTTCCTGCGACCCCATGTTGAAAAGCTTCCTTTACCAAGGTGCCATGGCTGGTTAGTTGATCCATCCTGCAACCTCTACCCTCAAGCTGGAAGAGCCACAAACCCTGTTTGCCAATTGCTAAAGCTCCTATGCTTCTGCCCCTGGATCCCATTACCTGGTTAACTGACAGTCACACTCTCTGCATGGAATCAAACCCATGTCCCTGAGGCCGTGATGCAGTGGTGCTAACTAATGGTAAACTGTTTGATTTTAGATATGAAGGTATATGCCATGTATCTTCTATTCTATGTGCACATTCAAGAGGAAATTGTTTGGGCTCAGAAACAAACCCGGAAGCTGAAAGACGTAGGATCTGTTGGATACTTCCCCTTCATTTCTCCTTCACCATCTCCCCTTGGTGTCTCATTGACAGAACAGATGATTTACTTAAAAACTTGATCAAGTAGAGGATGAAGTCTTTGTTTCTCTAATCTGTGATGCTGTGGGTTGAACCACCATGACTAAATAAGAAACAATACTTACGTTTGGAGTGTCACTAATTCAAAATTCTTCATCAGTTTTGCTCAAGTATGAATATGCAATATTGAATTTCAAAATGTGACGTATGAGCTGTCATAATTAGCATATAATGTTTATGTTTATCCTTTTTTAAAACAATTTTTAGGTGGTTTAATGAGGTGTGCACCTTATTAAACGTATTGAATCTAACCTGTATTTATATCTTCATGGAAATGTTCTTCCTTTGTTGGATTTTGAACCGGCATCTGATTCTAGTGTTCAACAGGATAATTCAATCTTTATTTGGAACTCCTTACCACTCAGTCTGCAAGAGATCACTAGAGCCATAGTCGAAGACACCCCTCCACCCTGCTGTTCCAATAAAGTACATGATTTTTATACATTCCATATTACAATAATTACAGACAGCATTGACATCAGCGCTTACCATCTCCCCTCTGACTGTTATGCCCCTCTCAAGACATCTATCAGCTGCATCATACTGAGTGGATGCTGTTTATTACCTTATGAAATTGTGATTGTTTGTTTTTCTGAGGTCATACTGACGAAGAAATGTTTTGCAAATGCCGGCTTAAAATGCTATCTGTTTTCTGGTGTCCTTTCACAAGGTTATCCATTGATATCCTTCATTATACGTCATCAGTTTTTGTAGTGATTAGAACCAGGTGGATCTCATTGACCAAGGGGTTCTTGATTGGAGTTGTTACCCTGGGCCATTCAGGAAACCCTGGCTGACCAACATAAATATGGGATAAATCAAAATAAAAATTTGTATGTGTAGAATCTGATTAGAATCTCCTCCGTTATCGACTAAGAAAAGAATCTCCATGAAAAATAATATAAACAGGGGATTTAGAATCTCCATTGCTCAGGGGACTGACTGTGAGCAGGCTGGCCACAGCCAATGTACTGTGCACAAGTAAATAAAGGATGACTTGGTGAGGGGATACCTGCTTCTTTGCAATTATTTCAGTGACGATGGGAGAAAACAAAACAAACATTCACTCGCAATGGTCATCTTGGATTTAGGGGTAAGCATTTCTGGCATCATGCCTTTATTTGGAAAACTTGACTCGTTTGATCCTGTTGTTGAAGATTGGGCCCAGTCATGGAAAGAATGTGATATTTTTTCCAGACAAGTGACATTGGGGCAGATGAAAAGCGATGAGTAATCTTTCTGACTGCTTGCATACCTGCAGCATTTTCAGTGATGAGGGGCTTAACTCTCCCAGAGGCACTAGATATTAAAACCTTCCAAGAGTTGATGGAGTTGGATAAGTAATGTCACAACCACAAGGATTCTTTAATTCTGAGACGCTATCGGTTTTATTTGATTGTTAGAGAACCAGGGAAATCTGTATAGGGACTTTTGACGAGGTTAAGAAAACTGGCAGAGGCATATGATTTTGGGTTAACCCTGAGTTAGATGCTGAGAGCTGGAAATTTGTTGCTGGAAAAGCGCAGCAGGTCAGGCAGCATTCAGGGAACAGGAGAATCGACGTTTCGGGCATAAGTCCTTCTTCAGGAATGTCACAACCACAAGGATTCTTTAATTCTGAGACGCTATCGGTTTTATTTGATTGTTAGAGAACCAGGGAAATCTGTATTGGGACTTTTGACGAGGTTAAGAAAAATTCCTGAAGAAGGGCTTATGCCCGAAACGTCGATTCTCCTGTTCCCTGGATGCTGCCTGACCTGCTGCGCTTTTCCAGCAACAAATTTCCAGCTCTGATCTCCAGCATCTGCAGACCTCACTTTCTCCTCTTAGATGCTGAGAGACCATGTAGTATGTGGGATTAATGACATAACTATGCAGAAGTACCTAGTAGCTGAAGTCCAATTAGACTTCAAACAGGCACTACAATTGGCTTTGTCATTAGAAAATGTGGCAAGTGGAACATGAGAGCTACAGGGCACCCCCAATAGAAGTGGACGACCTCATCTGTCTGACTGAGCTTGGGGAACACCACTCGAGTATACGCAATCGCAGAACCTCACACAGATGGACTCTAGGCCAGCCCATAGCAGAACCCTACAATAAAACCAAGCCTCAGCCAAGTGGCTCAGAAATTCTTCAGGATCTGGGCTGGCAAGCCATTGTAGTTGCTGCTGGAGTGCAGACTCGTGATTGTAAAGGAGTACGACAAAGCCTCACTTGAGTAAGAAAGCTCATAGGCAGGTACACAGAAGAGTGCACACCTTGGAGAGACCCCCTGCACGTGGGTTGGAACAATTAAATCGCTCAGCAACATCCAAAACAAAACCGATTAAAATGAACTTTTGGTTAAATGGTCATCCAGTTTTTTTTGGAGGTCGATACCAGTGCAGCTATATTTGTTGTTGCAGAACCTGTCTTTAACAAACTTAGCTCACAACTCCAACCCTTAGGTTTGCACAAGACCTCAGCCAGACTAAGAACATGCACTGGGGAATCGTTGTAGATTAAGGGTACGAGTTTGGTCCTGGTCTCCTTTGAGAAGCAGTTGGTGCAGTTACCATGAATGGTAGCAAGAGGCTCAGGCTTAAGCCTGTTGAAGTAGAATTGATTGAGAAAGTTTAATCTAAATTGGCTGAACATATTTTTGATGAGAAAATGTCTGCCTGACTGAAGTCCCAGTGAAATTCCCAGGACTTTTTCAGGAAGGGCTTGGGACATCAAAGGGGCTAAAGCCACTTTACATGTTGACCAGGAAGGAATTCCACGATTTTGCAAGGCCCACCCGTTGCCAGTCACCTTCCAGACAAAACTAAAGGCAGAAATCAGGTGGCTGGAGAGCGAAGGTATAATCACACAGAAGGCAGACTTAAAGAAGGAGCCGACAGTGTCACTCCATACCAAATTGTCCCATTTTTGTTCAATTATAGGACCATCCTCATGCAACAACAGGGATTGCTCCAGCAGAGTTGCTGATAAGGAGAAGACTCTGTACCAGGTGAAACATGATATTCCCAGACCTGAGGGGGGAGGGTGAAATGGTAGCAGGAACACCAATGTTGACAATGTCCCTCCTCGAAGCGAAAAAGACAATGTAATTTGGGGATGAAGTTTGGAGCCAGAACCATGGAAGTGGCCTTGTACGGGTACAAGGCGAGATTGACGCAAGGTCACGTCCCATGACTTACGAAGTTTGGATGGGTGAGGCAGTTCTGAACAAACACGTGGATCACCAGAAAGCTGTTCATTCACAAACTGAGCAGGAGCAAAACATACCTGGCCCCTCCGAATAGTCAGTAGGTTCACCCCCTCCTTCGAGTGTCGAAGAAACTTCGGAGTCTGGGAGGGACACAATCTCAATACCATTGCTGCCGGAGGAAGAGGAGGAAACTCTCTTAAGGAGCTCCGAATGCAAAAGACGGGCTCTGGTCTGATACATGCCGCCCATATCAGAGTTCATATTAGAGTAACCAGACCGAGGGCAAAAACATCGCAGGAAAAGCTACAAGAGAAAGATAGGCCTTTGTTCCTGGACTTAGAGCAGTGAGATGCAGTGATTGGAACCAAGTAGCTCTCATTGACTATGATATCCTTGATTGGAGTTGTTAACCTGGACCAATCAGTAAGGCCTGACTGACCAATATAATCAGGGGATGTGGGTGAGAGCCCAACGGTATGTAGGGGCAGACCGAGAGCCAGAAGGCGGGTAGCCGTCCTCGGCGCTGTCACCCCGGGCAGGTACCCGGGGCGGGCTGCCCTAGAGGTGGTCGAAAGGTGTGTCAGGGCGGACCGAGAACTGGAAGGGGCATGGGGTGGACTGGGAGCGGGAAGGTGCGTAGGGGCGGGCTGCCTTAGAGTGGACGGAAGGTGGGAGGGACGGGGTCTTGCTGGGTCTGTATTGTATGCAGGGGCATGGGGTGGACCAGAGCCGGAAGGTGGGTAGGGGCGGGCTGCCTTAGAGTAGTCGGAAGGTGGGAGGGGCGGGAGCTTGCTGGGTCTGTATTGTCTAATGTACAAATGTCATTGTTGATGTCTCTTTATATTTTTGTGAAACTTGGATTTGAGGTTTGTTCTCATGTCCCTGTAAACTGTTTGAACTGTAGGGTTTGGGGCCTGGCTTTGCTACTCCTCTCCCTTGTAAAATTGCTGTCTCTTGTATGCAGCTGTAAATGTAACTGTTTGTTGTAAACTGTTTTTGTAATTTGTTTAATAAAATTTAAAAAATAAACAGGAAAAAAAAAATCAGGGGATGTGGGTGAGAGCCCAATGGTACGTTGGGGCCCCAAGAGCTAGAAGGCGGGTAGCCATCCTCAGCGCTGTCACCCCGGGCAGGTACTGGGGGGGGCTGTCCTAGAGGTGGTGAAAAGGTGTGTCAGGGCGGACCAAGAACTGGAAGTGGCATTGGGTGGACTGAGAGCCGGAAGATGGGTAGGGGTGGGCTGCCTTGGAGTGGTCGGAAGGTGGGAGGGATGGGGGCTTACTGGGTCTGTATTATCTGCACTTTTGTATGTAACAGTACTGTCTAATGTACAAATGTCATTGTCACTGTCTTGTCATATGTGGAACTGGGATTTGAGGTTTGTCCTCATCTCCCTGTAAAATGGTTGAACGGTAGGGTTTGGGGCCTAGCTTTGCTGCTCCTCTTCCTTGTAAAATTGCTGTTGTATACAGCTGTAAATGTAACTGTTTTTGTAAATTGTTTTGTAACTTGTTTAATAAAATATTATAGTCAGGGGATAAGCATTGCCCCGTCGGACTTTGCTTGTTACTGGTTCCCTGGCAACATGGGGTTTTTCTCGTGGTAATGGAAATACTGAATAAAATTATTCACACAGTGGTGTCTTCACTGAGTGTCTGCACACAAGACAGGTGCTGTAGGAGAAATTAAGCACTACTGTGGGGCTAAGAAAAAGGGAAAAAAACAAAGCAAAGAGAGGGAATTTGGAATCTCCTCAATCTCGGGGACTGACTGCAAGCAGGCAAGGCACGGACAGTGTACTGTGCACAAGTAAAGACAGGGTGACTTGGTGATGGGACACTGGTCCCGGTGCAGTTACTTCAGTGTTCGTACCATTTTTTATTAAATCCTCCCTGCTAATGAACTGGGGCTTATGTACTACCTGAGCCATTTGTCTAAAGAAGGTTTATTCATTCATTTCATTTATAATTTCTGTATGCTTACATGTATAATGTGTAATGACAATTATTTAAAAAGCCTTTGATTATGGTGGGATCAGACTTTCCCTTTTACACTTTACGTGTTTTCTCTTTCTGTGAGGCACTTTATCATATTATCTGATTTACCGTGAGCATAAAGGCCATGATCCTGATTGTGGAAACTGCTGCCTCAACTAACAATTCTCTTCACCCATGGGCAACTCCAACAGCTTCTATGTATGATATTCTACTGAAAACTGTCAATCTGATTCACAGTCATAACTCTTTGTCTGTATGTTCTTTGTATACGGTGGCTCAGTGGTTAGCACTGCTGCCTCACAGCACAGGGATCCAGGTTCAATTCCACCCTTAGGTGACTGTCTATAAGGAGTTTGCACATTCTCCCTGTGTCAACAGGAGTTTTCTCTGGATGCTCGAATTTCCTTCCACAGTCTAAAGATTGGGCAATTTAGCATGGCCATAGTGTCCAGGAATGTGCAGGCTAGGTGGATTAGCCATGGGAAATGAAGGATTACGGGAATAGGGTAGGAGGGTGTGTCTGGGAGGGATGCTGTTCAGAGGGTTAGTGTGGATTCAATGGGCTGAATGGCCTGCTTCCACACTGTAGGGGTTCTATGATTCTTTTGCTTTTTTTTGGGAGGTGAGTTTTGGCACTCAAGAATAATGTGTAATGGGACAATTTATGCAACATCAATGATCCCTTTCCAATCTCTGGCATGTTGTGCTGATGGTGAATTCTGATCTTTGAGCATTTGACTCTGTGAATTAATGATATGAGCTCAACAGAAAGGAATGTCCTAAGATCAGGAAACCACGATTTAGAAGTAAGTTGGGTTGAGATGAGTGTTATGTAAGAGCCTTGGGCTCCTGAAGCAATCCTGCAATGATGTCACGGAGTTGCTTCTCACTGGGCATAAATTGCACAGTCGCCTGGTGTGATTTTTAAGTCCCTTAACAATAACCACAGAGTGGAAAGAAATAATGTGAGGTTGTCAGAATGGAACAGCAATAGTCATGGGACATTTTAATCTATTTATAAATTAGAAAATAAGACAGGTAAAGTTCGTCCAGTTGAGAAGTTCATAGAATATTTTTTGGTATAGTTTCCAAGAACAGTGTGTTCCAGAGCCAACTAGAGAGCAGGGTATACTAGACTTGAATAGGATTAATTATTAACCTCTTAGTGAAGGCACAAATAACTGCCAGTGATCATCACATAAGTGAATTTTACATTCAGTTTGAGAGAAAATAGAGTGGGTTCAAAACTACTCTTACTAAGTTAAATAAGATCAATTATAAGGGCATGAAACAGGGCTAGACTGTCTAAAGTGAACTGCCAAATTAGGTAAGGGGGATATTAACAGAGGTGCAGTGGTAGACATTTAGAGTCATAGAGTCATAGAGATGCACAGCGTGGAAACAGATCCTTTGGTCCAACTCATCCATGCTGACCAGATATCCCAACCCAATCTCGTCCCACCTCCCAGCACCTAGCCCATATCCCTCCAAACCCTTCTTATTCATATACCCATCCAGATGCCTTTTAAATGTTGCAATTGTACCAGCCTCCAACACATTCTCTGGTAGCTCATTCCATACCCGTACCACCCTCTGTGTGAAAATGTTGCCCCTTAGGTCTAAGTTTCTCCAGCAATTTCTTCTTTTTATTTGTTTCAGATCTCTAGCATCTTCGGGTGGCATGGTGGCTAAGTGGTTACAGTGCTAGGGACCTGGGTTCAGTTCTACCCTCAGGCAGTTGTCTGTGTGGAGTTTACACATGCTCCCCATGTCTGCACGGGTTTCCTCCAGGTGCTCTGGTTTCCTCCCACAGTCCAAACATGGGTAGGCTAGGTAGGTCAGCCATGCTAAATTGCTCATTGTTCAGGGATATGTAGGTTCAGTGGATTAGCCATGGGAAATCCAGGGATAGGGTGAGTCAGTGTAGATTTGATGGGCCAAATAGCCTCCTTCCACTCTGTAAGGATTCCATTATTCTATCCACAGTTCTTCATTATATTGAAGTAGTTTAAAGACTTCTTGCAACTGATGGCTTGGACATTGCTTCCTAACTCTGAAAGCCTGGATATTTCTACTTACTGGCTGCCAGGAGTCTTTTACAAACTAAATTTGCAGAGTTTCCAGACTTCTACATCGCTAAAAATATTGCCTTTTTGCTCAGACTTTTCTTCTGGTCTCAATCTGCAGAAGGCCCCACTGCCATCTGCTTCTTTATCGTACAAATATGTAAAAACATTCAGCAATTAACCATCTAGGTAGCTAATCAAACCATTTAACTTTCTTGGAAAAACTATTTCAGTTCTCTACTCAAAATGGCTTTCATCTGTTTAAAAAAGAATGTCACCTTCACAAATCTGAAAACTAAAATTTATTTTTCCTCCACCTTCATATTCAAGTTCAGAAATAAAACCAAGGTATGGGGCTCCCTAAAATACAAATTTCTGACTTATGAACACTTGCATTTGTGAACGTGATCTCATCCATTTATGGGAATAGTTCAGAATACACAGAACAGATAAATTCCAATGAGAAAAGAATTTCAAAGGAAAGACTGACCATCTGTGGTTAACTAAAAAAAATGTAAAGATCGCATCAACTCGAAGAAAGAATTCGTATTTACATACAGATATGCAGCAGGGCAGATGATCGAACAGAATATAAACAAAAGCCAAGAATGACTGACAGGTTAACAAGAATTAGACTACAACAGAAAGTTAAATAGAAATATAAACTCTGATAGTAAGATTTTCTTCAGATATTTAAGATAGAAACAAGTTAGCAAAGTGAGTATTGATCCTACAGGAAAATAAGGCTGGAGATCTAATAATGGAAAGTAAAGAGACAACAGATAACTTAAACAGATTTGCTCTGATTTGCACTGTTTTGCAATGGTCTTCACTATAGAGGATACAAGTAACAGTCCAAAAAAAATCTAAAAATCAGGTAATATAAAGGAGGAAGGATATCAAGAAATGCTGATCACTTTATTGATACTCTGGGCTGAGAAGTCCCCAACTTCTTCTGGAGTTCCTCCTAAGATCTTTTTTAATTCCAAATAAATGGCTCGCAAGTTGGTTGATGGAGTGCATTGATTTTAATTTTTCAAAATTCCCTCAATTCAGAGAAGGCTCCATTAGACAGGAAGTTAGCAAATGTAACTCCTTTATTCGAAGGGGAAAGTAGACAAAGCATGGAACTGGAGGCCAGAAGGCTTAACATTTTCTCCATGATGGATTTAGAAGATATCATTAAAGTTGTCAGTGCAGGACACTTAGATGAAACCAAGGTAATCAAAAGGAGCCAACATAGTTCTGTGAAATGTAAGTTACGTTTAACCAATGTTTTTGGAGTTCTTAATTGAACTAATATGTTGGAGACAGTGGGGAACTGGAGGATGAACTATACCTAGATTTGCAAAAAGCATTTATTTGGGCACCATATCAAAATTATTGTAGGAAATGAAGGCTCATTGTGCAGGGGAGTATTATATTGTGATGGATAGAAAGATTGACTAGCTAACAGAAAACAGAATAGCAGGTATAAATGGGTCAATATCTGTTTTAGATTACTTACAGTATGGAAACAGGCCCGTCGGTCCAACAAGTCCACACCGACCCTCCAAAGAGCAATCCACCCAAACCTATTCCCCTACATTTACCCCTTCACCTAACACTAGGGGCAATTTAGCATAGCCAATTCACCTATCCTACACATTCTTGGACTGTGGGAGAAAACCGGAGCACCCGGGGGAAACCCACGCAGACACGAGGAGAATGTGCAAACTCCACACAGACAGTTGCCGGAGGCAGGAATTGAACCTGGGTCTCTGGCGCTGTGAGGCAGCAGTGCTAACCACTGTGCCACTATGCCGCCTAATTGGCAAGATGTAATCATTGCTGTGCTGCAGGGCTCAATGCTGGGGCCTCAACTTCTTGGAATTGATCTAAGTGATGAACAAAGAGCCAGATATATTGTTGCTAAATTTGCTGATAACAGAATGGAAAATGAGCAAGTAAGTTATGAAAAGGATATAATGAAATGACATAGGTTAAGATGAAAAGACCTGGCAAATGAAGTATAATGCGGGAAAATGCAAAATTGTCAATTCTGATCGGAAAAATACAAAAGAAGCGTATCATGTGAATAGCGAGTGATTGCTGAACTCTGAGATGCTTGTGTCCTGTGCCTGAGCACATTTTGAAAGGGTAACTAGGGAGAGAATAGGGTCCCTCAAAGATCAGCAAGGCGGCCTTTGTGTAGAGCCGCAGAAAATGGGGGAGATACTCAATGAGTATTTTGCATCAGTATTTACTGTGGAAAAAGATATAGAAGATATGGACTGTAGGGGAATAGATGGTGACATCTTGCAAAATGTCCAGATTACAGAGGAGGAAGTGCTGGATGTCTTGAAATGGGTAAAGGTGGATAAATCCCCAGGACCTGATCAGGTGTACC
>NC_057710.1:26285177-26294111 GCF_004010195.1 Chiloscyllium plagiosum | reverse complement strand
ATTGGTTAGGCCACTGTTGGAATATTGCATGCAATTCTGGTCGCCTTCCTATCGGAAAGATGTTGTGAAACTTGAAAGGGTTCAGAAAAGATTTACAAGGATGTTGCCAGAATTGGAGGATTTGAGTTATAGGGAGAGACTGAACAGACTAGGCCTGTTTTCCCTGGAGCGTCGGAGGCTGAGGGTTGACCTTATAGAGGTTTACAAAGTTATGAGGGGCATGGACAGTATAAATAGGCAAAATCTTTTCCCTGGCGTTGGGGAGTCCAGAACTAGAAGGCATAGGTTTAGGGTGAGAGGGGAAAGATATAAAAGAGACCTAAGGGGCAACATTTTCATGCAGAGGGTGGTATGTGTATGAAATGAGCTGCCAGACAAGTTGTGGAGGCTGGTACAATTGCAACATTTAAGAGTCATTTGGTTGGGTATATGAATAGGAAGGGTTTGGAGGGATATGGGCCGGGTGCTGGCAGGTGGGACTAGATTGGGTTGGGATATCTGGTCGGCATGGACGGGTTGGACCGAACGGTCTGTTTCCATGCTGTCCATCTCTATGACTCTATGTTCAAGGTGTGACATTACTGCAAGTTATTTTTGCTGAGTTTCGATTTCACTTATTTTTGTGAAATTGTTCCTGTGGGTAAAAGAAATTAAGCCTATTTGGATTCTTCCAGGTTCAACATTCTAAAATTGTTTCTGTTGCTAAATTGTATTCCAGCTGCAAGAATTGATCCACTGTTCATTATTTAATAGTTCAATTTTCACAACATGTCATTTTCAGCCTGATATATTTTTTAAATGCTGATTTTACAGATCTTTGAATCTATGGTTAGGAATTTTGTGGTTTCATGACAAACGGTTGAGAAAATATTAATTATGACAGTGGAGAATAATAGGAAGCAGATTTGTGAAACTACATTTTTTTTGCTTTGTACAAACAGCTGGAGACTTGGAAAACTGGTTGGAGGAGTGTGAGAATATATCCCAGACACAATTTCTCCCATTCATCACCATTTGATCATTTCTTCCATTTTCCAAATAGCTCTCCGTTCAGTAAGCTATTTTTTACACCTTTAAAAGCCAGCAATGTGGAAAGTTTGATC
The DNA here is from genome assembly GCF_004010195.1 of Chiloscyllium plagiosum. NCBI lineage: Eukaryota > Metazoa > Chordata > Chondrichthyes > Orectolobiformes > Hemiscylliidae > Chiloscyllium > Chiloscyllium plagiosum. The sequence goes on along the minus strand of NC_057710.1, from coordinate 26,293,008 downwards.
GAATGACTTCTGAAAATTTTATCCACTGAATAAATCTTGTCCACATGTTTAAATACTTCATGCTGACGAGATACATCATTGAAATTCAGCTGGCTTCTGTTGTTTATTTTCCCGCAATGATAACAATTCTAATAAGCATTTTTCCTTAAAATGTATTTGATAAACAAATCCCAAATTCAGAGGTTTTCACGTTTTCTGTTCCAGATCAGCCATAACTGACTTTAATTTCCACATGCTCTGAGCCAAATTATGACATGCTGAGGCCCTAAAATATGTGGCTAAAGAGGTCCCATATCATCACCAAAAATAAACCATAGAGACATATCGAGATGTACAGCATGGAAACACACGCTTCGGTCCAACACATCCATGCCGACTAGCTGTCCCAACCCAATCTGGTCCCATCTGCCAGCACCCGTCCCGTATCCCTCCAAACCTTCCTATTCATATACCCATCCAAATGCCTTTTAAATGTTGCAATTGTACCAGCCTCCACCACTTCCTCTGGCAGCTCATTGTATACACGTATCACCCTCTGTGTGAAAACATAGCCCTTGAGGTCTCTTTTATATATTTCCCCTCTCACTCTAAACCTATGCCTTCTAGTTCTAGACTCCCCAACCCCATGGGAAATATTTTGTCTATTTACCCTACCCATGCCTCTCATAATTTTGTAAACCCTTATAAGGTCACCCCTCAGCCGACGTTCCAGGGAAAACAGCCCCAGCCTGTTCAGTCTCTCCCCATAGCTCAAATCCTCCAATCCTGTCAACATCCTTGTAAATCTTTTCTGAACCCTTTCAAGTTTCACAACTTGCACCAGAAGGAGACCAGAATTGCACGCAATATTCTAACAGTGGCCTAACCAATGTCCTGTACAGCCGCAACATGACCTCCCAACTCCTGTACTCAATACTCTGACCAATAAAAGAAAGCACACCAAACGCCACCTTCACTATCCTATCTACCTGCGACTCCACTTTCAAGGAGCTATGAACCTGCACTCCAAGCAACACCACTCTGTCTTCTACCTTTGAGCCAGTTCTGTATCCAAATAGCTCGGTCTCCCTGTATTCCTTAGATCTAACCTTGCTAATCAGTTTCCCGTGGGGAACGTTGTCAAACGCCTAACTGAAGTCCGTGTATGTCACTTCTACCACTCTGCCCTCATCAATCCTCTTTGTTCTTTCTTCAAAAACTCCATCAAGTTTGTGAGACATGATTTCCCACGCACATGCCATATTGACTATTCCTAATCAGTCCTTACCTTTCCAAATACATGCACATCCTGTCCCTCAGGATTCCCTCCAACAACTTGCCCACCACCGACGTCAGGCTCATTGGTCTATAGTTCCCTGGCTTGTCCTTACCTCCCTTTGTAAACAGTGGCACCATGTTAGCCAACCTCCAGTCTTCCGGCACCTCACCTGTGACTATCGATGATACAAATATCTCAGCAAGAGGCCCAGCAATCACTTCCCTAGCTTCCCACAGAGTTCTAGGGTACACCTGATGAGGTCCTGGGGATTTATCCATCTTTACCCGTTTCAAGACATCCAGCACTTCCTCCTCTGTAACTGGACATTTTACAAGATGTCACCATCTATTTCCCTACATTCTATATCTTTCATGTCCTTTTCCACAGTAAATAATGATGCAAAATACTCGTTTAGTATCTCCCCCATTTTCTGCGGCTCCACACAAAGGCCGCGTTGCTGATCTTTGAGGGGCCCAACTCTGTCCCTAGTTACCCTTTTGTCCTTAATGTATTTGTAAAAACCCTTTGGATTCTCCTTAATTCTATTTGCCATGTCCCTTTTTTGCATTCCTGATTTCCCTCTTAAGTATACTTCTACATGTGTTTTTAACAGCAAGACAATGAAAGTAGAGATTTCAAGGTTGTATATTTGCACATATACATTGGTGCAACAATAAAACAATCTCATTAAAATATATATCTTGCATTAAATCTACTTGCATTGTGACAATCTTTCAAAAATAAAAATATGTCTTCTTAATTAGTATGAAAACTTTTAATCTACATCATTGCTAGAGTAGTTATCCAGATTAGTATGTATGAAATAGAAGCAACAATATAACTTGTTTTATATTTGATTTTTTGGACATCAATGGTTTCCTCAAATAATGAACATCAAAAGCTACAAAGCTCTGTCTGTGCACATGATGCTTTGTGCAGACAGCTTTTCTTGAAGCATTGTTTTCCTCAGTTCATTCTTGGTGTTCTTCAGCCATATCAATAACCCTTGTCCTCAGCACTTTATTACTGTTAGTCTCAAAATGAGCTGCAAAATTGCTCCTGCATGAGAAAAAGCTGACTGAATCTCACCTTGGATGATGACTTGATGCAGGGCCTGATGGCATAACTGTCTTTAATGAAGAGTATCAACTACTGAAACAGAGCACACATCTATATGCATGTGCTTTCCAACTAGCATCTGAGAAATGTATTTGTACAGTGGAATAAGGGCCCAAAATAATCTGAGTCCTGTCCAACCTTTAACAGAGGCGAAGAAGAATATGTATAATTGTACCACTATAGGGAAAAAAAATCTGCATTTCAGCCACAATCAACAGTCGCACAGCTAACAGGATTCAGTGTGTCCAACCTGTGGACTATATATGGCATAGGTATTTTTCTGGAGAAGGTTTTGTTTACACCTGCATGCCGTAGAAGTTGCATTGTCATATAACTGTCCTCTGCACTTCGTGAAATCAACTCTGCAATCATTACCTGTATCATCCAACACCATGTTGATTATACTTCACTACCATGTTTTTTGAGTTCAAGGGAAGTTAGAAAGCACTCAACTTTGATTTGATTTATTGTTGTCACATATACCTAAGTACATGTTTTGTTTTCTGAGGCAGATCATAACAGACAAGGACATCCAGATTTTAGGGTGTTTTGACAGAGCAAGGCGTACAAGGTTATGGTTGTACAGGAGGTGCACAAAAGCAAGCTCAACATTAGATTTGAAATTAGAGAGGTCCATTCAGTAGTCTAATAACAGCAGGGAAGAAGCTATTCTTGAGTCTGTTGGTGTGAGTGTTCAAGTTCCTGTATCTTCTGCCTGACGGAAGAAATTGACAGGGAGTATTATTGGGATAGGAGGGGTCTTTGATGTTAGCAGCCTTCCTGCAGCAATGATGGAATGTATATGGAGTCCATCGATGGAAAGTTGGCTTTTGTGATGGTCTGGGCTCTGTAGTTTTTCGGCAGAACAATTGCCCTCACAAGCCGTGATACACCCAGATAGAATGTTCGCTATAGTGCATCTGTAAAAGTTGGTGAAGGTCGTTATGGACATGCTGAATTTCCTAAGTCTCCTGAGGAAGAAGAGGTGTTGTTGTGCCCTCTTGACCATAGTATTTATGTGGGAGATTCAGGACAGATTGTTGGTTATCGTCACTCCTAGGAACTTGACACTATCGACCCTCTCCACCTCAACTCCATTGAAAAGATTGAGACATGTCCTTCTCCTTTCTTTCTGAAGTCAGTGATCAATTCTTTAGTTTTGCTGACATTGAGAAAGAGATTACTATCATTGCACCATGACACCAAGCACTCTATCACCTTCCTGTATTCTGACTCATCATTGTTTGATATCCAGCCTACAATGGTGGCTTTGTCAGTTAACTTGAACATGGTGTTCGTACAAAATTTGGCCATACAATCATGAGTGTACAGGGAGTAAGTAGGAGGCTGAGTATGCATTTTTGTGGGGCACCAGTGTTGAGAATTTTTGTGGAGTTGTCTATCTCCACTGATTGTGCTCTGTGAGTCAGGAAGCTGAGGATCCAGTTGCAGAGGGCAGAGGCCAGATCCGGGTCTTGGAGTTTTGGGATTAGTTTGGGTTCAATGGGAAAACTATCATTGGGTGACAAGTGTATTGCGACATATGAATGGGGAAAAAAAGAAAAACTGGAGCAGCCTACATTTATCAAATTATCCAAAATAGATTATTTTACTGTTTCCAACCGTAAACTGGATGAGTTCATCACATGTTCATCACTTTTGATAAAGTGTGAAGGTTTCCCAGAACCTGTTTTATATGGTTGGCAAGAAATGGATCAAACTTGACAATGAGCTTGATCAAGCCAAGAAAGTTCACATTACGTGGTGAACTAAGCTTTTCACTGCCTCCTATAAAAGCTAGTCTGTGTTCTTTCTGTTAGTGCACTTATGACCATAATAACATGTTGAACAAAAGCTTGCAGCACACTTGTTCATTTCCCATCTGTTCTCCCAGGTGTGAACCCAAAGTTAATTCACGTTGTCCCTTCAAATTTGTAAACCAAGCTTTTCTGTCACCCTCAGACTCATGATTTTAATTCCCAACAGGCCTTCATAGAAACATAGGAACTAGGAGCAAGTGTCGGCTATTCTCAGGGAACAGGTTTAAAGAGAGATGGAGATGTGCAAAGCATTTTTTTATGCAGACTTCTCAAAATCTGAATAAATCTCTATTCATTCTTGAATATAATGCAGTGACATGGCCTCAACAACTTTCTGAATATAGAATTCTACAGTTTCTCTACCCTTTGAGTAAAGAAACCTTTCCCCATCTCAGACCTAAATGGTCGACCCCCTATCCTGAGACTGTACCCCTTGCTTGTAGACTCCCCAACCTGGAAAACATTCTCTCTACTTCTAGCCTGTCCAGTTTTGGTAGAATTTTACATGCTTCAATCAGATCCCTTTTCATTTTCCAAAACTCTGGTGAGTACAGGCCTCATTGAACCAGTCTCTCATTACAAGCCAGTTCTGCCATCTCTGGCATCACTGTAATGAACATCCACTGCATTCCCTCTATAGCAAGTATATCCTTTCTTAGATAAGGAGTCAAAAATTGCATGGAATACTCCAAGTCTCACAAGTTCCTGTGTATCTGCACTAATATATCCCTACTTCTGAACTCAAAACTTTTGCAATGAAAGCCAACATATTATTTGCCTTTCAACTGCTGCACCTGCAGTTTATTTTTAATGACTAGTGAAAAAGAATGCCCAGATCCCTTTTGTAGTGAATGGAATGAGATCAGCCAGATGGATATCATAGAATGTGAGTTCCCTGAGTGGGGCTGTTAATGTGGTACAATCATGAAATCCTGGCTGACAGATATAAACAGGAGTGTCAAAAGTTCTTTTCACTCTAGGAACTGGCTCTGTGCTTGTTGGGTCAGTGTTATGTACGAAAGAGTAAATAAAATGTGACTTGGTGATGGGATACCAGCCTTCATGGAATTATTTCAGTGGTGACAAGAGAAAAGCATGCCGCTGAAGAGATTCACTTACAACAATCGTCTCTGAATTGCAGTAAGCATTTCTGGCACCATTCTGCTGTTTGGGAAGATTGACATGTTTGATCCTGCTGGACGCAGTATTTGGAAAGAATGTTTTTTTTTCTGGGAAATAACATTAGAGCAGACAAAAAGCAATGAGTGAAAGTGTGTGGTCCCGCTACTTTTCCCATTATTAGGAACCTGACATTCCGGGAGGCACCAGATACTAAAACCTTTCAAGAGTTGATGAACTTAGCAAACAAACCCAAGCCTCCTCTAATTCTGAGATGCTATTGGTTTTATTCAGCAGTTTGAGAACTAGGAAAATCCACGTCTGAACTTTTGACGAGGTTAAGTTGTCTGGCAGAGGCATGTGATTTTGCGTGAGTGAGATGCTTAGGTATTAATATGTGGGATTAATGATGTGACAATGCAAATTACTTGAAACCCAACTGGACTTCAAACAGGTGCGACAACTGGCTTTGTCATAAATCCCGATATTGGGGATGCAGGCCATTCAGCCCATCACATCACACCCACCCTCCAACGACCATCCCACCTGGACACTGTGCAAACTCCACACAGTTGCCCAAGGATGGAATTGAACCCGGGTCCCTGTTGCTATGAGGCAGCAGTGCTGGCCATTGAGTCATCATGCTGCACTTATTATTAGAAAATACAGCAAGTGGACCTGATGAGTTACAGGGTATGCCATTGGAAGTGGACCCCCTCGCCAGGCTAACAACTTGGGGAGCACCACTTGAGTGAAGACAATTGCATAACCTCATTCTGAACAGAGGGACTTTAGCTCAGCCCACAGCAAAACCCAAAACAAAGCCAAGCTTTGGCCAAATGATTACAATTTTCTTGAGAATTGGGGGCCGGCAGACTATTGTAGTTGCTGCCACTATGTGGATTCAAGATAGCCAAAGAGTCCTACTAGGCCTGAATTGAGTAAGAGATCTCATCGGACGTAATCCAGGAGAATGCACACCGTGGAAATCCCACGGCTAGCTGGTTTGGTCCAGTTAAATTGCTGAGCAGCATTCAAATCAGGACTAATCAAAATATACGTTTAGTTAAATGGACACCTAGTTCTAATGGAGGCTGATACCGGTGCCGCTGTATCATTGATTGTGGTACCAGTCTTTACCAAAATTTGTTCTGGACTCCAACTCTTAAGTTTGCATAAGACATCAGACAGACTGTGAACCTATCCTGGGGATCTCCTACAGATTAAGGGTGCAACTTCTGTTCCGGTCTCTTATGAGTAGCAGCTGGTCCAGTTACCACTGATTATAATAAAAGGCTCGGAGCTAAGCTTGGTGGGGCAAAATTGGTTGATTCAACTTGATTGGCTTTATATTTTTTGATTAGAAAGTGACTGCCAAGTGAAGTCCGAATTAAATACGTGGAAATGTTTCAAGGAGATCAAGAAACTATTAAAGGGGCTGAGGCCACTTGACATGTTCGCCAAGAAGCAAGGCCTGCCATTTAAATTATGTGCAGAAGTCAGAAGGTTGGAAAGCGAAGAAAACATTAAACCAGTGCAGTTTGTGGAATGGGCAGCCCCAGTTGGATGATTATGGAGTCTGATGGGTCCATTCATCTTTGTAGGGATTTTAAACAAATACTGAATGGCTTTTCACAGCTGGATGAATACCCAATCCCTTGCAAAGAGGACTGACAGGGAGGTGTTCTTCACAAAGCTGGACATGAGTCATGCGTACCTGCAATTGTGATTCGATGAAGATTCCCAGAAGTATGTTGCAATTAATATCCATTAGGATTTGTACCAATATACGAGACTTCCATTTGGGGTATCAGTAGCCTGTGCCATTTTCGAGTGGAGGATGGAGAACATTTTACAAGATTACCCCATGCTGAAGTTATGTCTGGTAACTAGGACTGGATGCTGACATAGCTGTGTTGGTGGGGCAGTGCTCAGAGTGCCAACAAGGACAAAATTTGCCATCAGCAGGACCCCCACATTCATGGGAATGGCTGGGGAAACATTGTACTCTGTTACACATTGGGCGGTGCTTTCAGAGGTTCGATGTTTTCGGTAATTGTGGACACCCATTCACAGTGGTTAGGTATGCAAAGGGTTCATGCGTCAAACATTTAAATAATTGAAAAGTTTCAAGCATCTTTTGCAATGCACTGACTCGCGGGAATGTTGGTCACAGACAATGGGTTATCATTTATCAGTAGGCAATTTGAGAATTTCCTAAAGTTGAATAGCATTTGGCATGTAAGGACAATCCATACCATGCATTGTCCAATTGTCTGATAGAAATAGCAGACCAAACTTTGAAGGCAGGCTTAAAGAAACAGCCGACAGCTTCAGTCATAGAAATGTACAGCACGGAAACAGCCCCTTCGGTCCAACCCGTCCAGGCTGACCAGATATCTCAACCCAATCTAGTCCCACCTGCCAGCACCTGGCCCATATCCCTCCAAACCCTTCCTATTCATATACCCATCCAAATGCCTTTTAAATGTTGCAATTGTCCCAGCCTCCACCA
>NC_057710.1:26252960-26285090 GCF_004010195.1 Chiloscyllium plagiosum | reverse complement strand
TTTCTGAATCCTTTCAAGTTTCACAACATCTTTCCAATAGGAAAGAGACCAGAATTGCACGCAATATTCCAACAGTGGCCTAACCAATGTCCTGTACAGCCGCAACATGACCTCCCAACTCCTATACTCAATACTCTGACCAATAAAAGAAAGCATACCAAACGCCTTCTTCTCTATCCTATCTACCTGCGACTCCACTTTCAAGGAGCTATGAACCTGAACACCAAGGTCTCTTTGTTCAATATCAAACTGTTCTGGTTACTGTCTGATTATGTGGGGAGGAGACTCCACACCAGGTTAAATCTGATCATCCTGGACCGCAGGGTCGTGAGGTGGGGCGGGGGAGTGTTGGTTGAGGGAGGGATTGTTGACATGATATCAGGAATGTCAGTGCTGGACACAAGACTCTTCGAAGCAAGAGGGCAGTTTACTTAGGGGACTAAGTATGGTGTCAAAACCACGGGAATTGTCCTGCATGGATAAAAGGCATGGTTGACGCAAGGTCAGGTCCTTTAACATACAAAGTTCCGGTAGGAGAGGCAGTCCTGAATAAGCACATGGACCACATGAAAGCTGCCACCTCACAGGAGCAAAATGTACCCTGCCCCTCAGAACATCTGCAAGGCTGTCAGAACCTGTGGGTTTTTTACCTTTGCCTAGCACTGAAGAAACCTCTTAGGTCGACATGGATATGGTAGATGTTGCAGACTCCACACTGTTATCATCTGAAGAAGGTGAGTTTCGGTTGAGACATTCCAGGCGCTAGAGGTGGGCTACGGTTCAGTACATGCCACTAGTATCCAAAACAGAGTTGGAGAAACTATACCTGGTGTGAAAATTCCCCGAGAGAAGCTACAAGAAAATGAATGGGCCTATGCCCCAAGTCTTAGAAGGTGATTGGAATGAGATCAGCCAAGTGGATCTCATAGAATATGAGTTCCTGATTTGGTCTGTTAACCTGGTCAAACCAGGGAGCCCTGGCTGACAGCTATAAACAGGAGCGTTCGGGATTCTGTTTATTTGGATTTTTCAGAATGTTTTTGACTCGTACTAACTGGGTCAGTGCCACATACCATGCACATATAACTAAAGGGTGACATGGTGATCGGATACCACCCTTCATGGAATTATTTCACCCTTGTACATTTTGCAATGTGTCAAATAATAGTTTTGCTTTCTGTTCTTCACACTGAAGTGTATAACTTCACATTTATCCAAACTATACTGTGTCTGCCATGTCTTTGCCCATTCTTAACTTGCATAAATACCTTGAAGCTCAGAATTCGCAATCCTGACCAGTTGTCAACAAAATTTGCATTTGGTTGTCTCATCCCTCATTTATCTATATCCTTGTAGTAGTTCACTAGTCACTGCCTACCACTTGAAAAAAGATCCATTTATTTGCACAATGTTTGTGGTCTGTCAACTAAGTCACACCTAATCTTTGCCGATATGGCTTTCTCGATTCCATGTGCTTAATTTTGCCCAGTAATCTCATGAGAGATCTTGTCAAAAACATTCTGAAAATCCAAATACATCATATTCACTGGTTCTCTCATATGTATTCTACTAATTTCACCTTCAAAGACCAATGGTAGATTTGTTAGATATGATTGACCTTTCATTGTTAGAATATTTAGAATCGCTACAGTGTGGAAACAGGCTATTTCATCCAACAAGTCCATATCGACCCATCGAAGAGTAACCCACCCAGTCCCATTCCCCTACTACTCTACATTTACCCTTAACCTATACATCCCTGAATACTGTGGGCAATTTAGCATGGCCAGTTCACCTAACCTACACGTCTTTGGATTGTGTGAGGAAACCAGAGCATTCAGAAGAAGCCCACACAGACACAAGAAGAATGTGCAAACTCCACACAGTCAACGAGTCTGGAATCGAACCCAGGTCCCTGGCACTGTTAGGCAGCAGTACTAACCTCTGAGCCACTGTGCTGCACATTTGTCTAACCTCATTAGTGCTTTCCATGTTCTATTCTCACGTTTTTTTATAATAGACGTAGCATATTTGCTACGATTGATATTCGGCTAACTGGTCTATCATTCTGTCTTTCTTTTCCTCTTCCATCACCTTTTTAAGTGGCAGGGTTACATTTCCTTCTGTCCAACCTATAGGAGCTTCTCCAGAGTTTGTAAAATTTTGGCAAATGACTACCAGTGCATCAAAGGGCCACTTCCTTAGTACTCTGTGATGTAGATTATCGGGCCCGAGTGACTTGTCAACCTTTAACCCCCTTAATTTCCCCAACACCATTTTCTCACTGGTACTGATTTTCTTCAATTTCACCCTCTCACTTGTCCCTTGTTTCCTAACATTTGTACAAGATATTTCTGCCCTCTTTTGTGAAGATAGAACCAAAGCATGTGTTCAATTCTCCTGCTATTTCTTTGTTTTCCATTATAATTTCTCCACCTTCTGACAGTCATCCATAGAACAGAGAACATAGAGCAGTACATCAAAGGAACAGACTCTTTTTCCCACCATGTCTGCACTGACCATGATGTCATTCTAGAATAATCTATCTGCACATGGTCCAAATATTTCCATTCTCTGTCTGTTGTGGTGTCTGTCTAAATGCTTCTTAAATAATGCTTTCATATCTGCTTCTACCACCGCCCCCCCTCTCCCCACCGGCACAGTGTTCCGAGTCCCTAGCACCCTCTGTGTAAAATCAGCTTGCCTCACACATCTCCTTCATACGTTTTCCCTCTGCTTTAAACCTGTGCCCCTAGTATTTGACATTTCCACCCTGGGAAAAATATTTCAGGTCTGTCATAATTTTATATATGTCAGTCAGGCCACCTTTCGGCCTCTGATGTTCTCGTGAAAACAGTCATTAAACTCATCTCTATCTGTGCTGTGAATGATATTAAGAAATATTTGTGGACAAACTCTTTGAGGTAGATAATAAACATGAGCAGTTGTTGGAGAGTATACCAGTTCCTGCATAAGTCATACAGCACAGAAATAGACCCTGCACAACATTGAATGAAATAAACCCTTTTAATAATATCTAATTTATTTTGTTAGTGATAGTTTTGATTCCTAAACTGTACTGTTACAATGTTGACACTCAAAGGGACATTTCTGAAAATAACAGTGAAGTAGTTGAGGCTCCCTCATTGAATGTCTTTAAAGCGAAGAGAGAGAATATTTTGAAGAGTAAAGGAATTAAGGGTAATGATGAGAGGGTGGGTAAATGGAGCTGAGGCCATGAAAAGATCAGTCATGATCTTATTGAATAGTGGAGCCAGCTCGAAGGGCCAGATGGCCTAGCCCTGCTCCTGGTTCTTATGTTCTCATGTTCTTATCATTGTCAGTTAAGATATTCCAGAAACCAAGATCATTGGAATTTGTGTATCTGCTTTTTTTGGGTGGGATTTCAAGGTCGGGTGCAGTAGGAGCATTCATATCAGTATCAATTATTTTAGTGGAAGAGTTGGATGCTGTGGTTGTTGTGGACCTGGCTAACCCTATTGAGTATGAGGTCCCTCATTTTTTATTATCATGGAATACCTGTCAAATTTTGGTCAGTGTTTTTGCCATCTATCACACTTAACTTTAAATAATTCTTTTGTAAGTATTACTGTCCTTAAATCTGTATAAACACTTTTACTTAGTTACTATGTAAGTTAGCTCGCTGAGCTGGGAGGTTTGTTTTCAAAGGTTTCATCACCATGACTCGGTAACATCGTCAGTGAGAGTCTCCAGTGGAGCGTTGGTGGCATGCCCCTCCTCTCTATTTCGAGGCCTTGGTTTCTTCAGGTCGGTGATGTTATTTCCGTTTTTCTTTCAAGGGAAGGTAGATGGGATCTAAATCGATGTGTTTTTTGATGGAGTTCTGGTTAGAAAGCCATGCCTCTAAAAATTCTCATGTGTGTCTTTGTTTTGCCAGTCGAGGATGTGTGTGTGTGTAGTCCCAGTCAAAGTGGTGTCCTTCTTTGTCTATATGTATGGAAACTAGTGATAGTGGGTCATGTCTTTTGGTGGCTAGTTGGTGTTCATGTATCCTGGTGGCAAGTTCCCTGCTTGATTGTCCAATGTAGTGTTTTTTTACAATTCTTGCATGATATCTTGTAAATGACGTTAGTTTTGCTGGTATCTAATGGATCCTTTAGGTTCATTGGTTGCTGTTGAAGTATGTTGGTAGGTTTGTGGGCTACCACGATGCCAAGGAGGCTGAGTAGTCTGGAAGTCTATATGTCTTTGATGTAAGGTAATGTGGCTATAGTTTTTGGTTGCGTTGCGTCTGCTTGTTTGGGTTTGTTTCTGAGGCAGATTATGTTTATTGGGGATGTGTTTTTCTTGAAAACATTGCATAGATATTTTTCTTCTGCTGTTTGTTGTTCTTGGGTGCTGCAGTGTGATGTAGCTCATTGAAATAATGTCTTAATGGGTGTAGGAATGATTGTTTTTGAAGTTAAGTATTTGGTCTGTGTTGTTGTTTTTCTGTGGACACTGGTTTGACGTACCACCAGCGCTTCACCGGAGACACTCACTGATGATGTTACCTGGTCACAGTGACGAAATGTCTGAAAACAAACCTTCCAGCTCAGCAAGCTAACTTACATTCTTATCATCAATCTGAGCTACAAATCTTGTCAAAAATTGCTAACTTTTATTCAGTGACTGAAATGTCTAAATAGAAAATGTGACTCAGAGGTCAAATGAGCTTGTATCATTGCACTGCATTTCCTTAGTGTTCTCTCCAGGAGTATGGGAATCTTGAGTATCACATTTCTTGAATGGAGGCTGAGAGTAAATCAAAGCTTTATGGTCATGTTTAATATTCATGCAAGGCTGAGTTATATCAAGATTGTGTGGCCATTTAGCAATTGTCTGGCTATTTCAGACTAGTTTTGTCAATATCAGAACAAAAATGCCCACTTTAGAAAATCTTTTTTTCTCTCTGCTTTATTTTTCAACCAATTTATGTAAAACTTGAGATTGGTCTTTTCATTTTTCAAGGACCACCATAATGTGAGACCCTAAGCCATAGCTCACTTAGCTTATGTCTACATCAAGCACTGCTCCAAGTACATATTTTCTAATTTCAAATGATATTGGCTGATGCAGCTAACTTTTAGTACTGTTGAGGTCTTCAGACACAGATACAGTATTCTCCACAAATTTTAATGAAATTATTTCCTTTGTTCAGCTTCTACTTACAGAAAGAAAATAGCTGACAAAAATAGCTAGCTTTCTGTAGCTTTGGGAAATTTGCCATGTACCAGATGCATTGTATTGCATGATTAGATTTTTTTCTTCCTATTTTTGACAGTCTGACATCAATCCTCCATTTTCTTTATGTATAAAATGTTGCAAAGAATCAGTTCATTTATCAACAACTTGGATATGGACAACCAGAAACAGATGTCACATATATTTAAGTTTATCTGATGACTGAGGTTTGTGAGCAATTACATGACCATGCAAACTTATTTTAAACTTAGTTGAATGATTTGATACATGAGTTTTCCTTTCCAATGGAAAACATTCTTCCTCCGGATATAGATGTTGTGACTATGTAAATGCCTGCTGTGTGAATAGAGTGTATCCGGTGCAAATGTTTATAGGTTCCTGCAATTTTTAACTGGAAAGATAGATTTCACAATAACACAGTATTCAATGCTTGCAAGAAAGAAATTACTTCAGTTTCTCACAATGACCTTCAGCATTGGATATACATCAGGCCAAAAAATCAAGTATAATTCTGATCTGACACTGTTGGATAACTGCTCTGCTTAACAATAAACTTTCTTGGCAGGAGGAAAGTATGGGGAGGTTATGTTTGGTGAAGGGCAAAGAGTGAATTTGGAAGTGGTATGTCATTGATAGGCACAGGGGACTCACTAAGGAGGTTACACCACTCCCTCTCAACTCCAGCCAGTGGAGCTATGCACTCAGTGTGGGCTTCACCTTGCCATAGATGAAATGGGGATAGGGTGAGTCCCTTTAATGACCATTAATTGGACATTTGAGAGCCTCAGTTAGCCTCAGGTCAGATTGGTCACCCTACACCACCACTGTCCCTGCCATAAAATTCCACACTGCTTGAAAGTGAGTGGAGAGTCAATGAATTTTATCGTCCTCCCCACCTTCAAACCCATCAGCAGGGGAGTATAAAATCTAGCCTTCACTTGTTTGAAAAATGCTATTCTAAGTAATAAATGATCATTGGCTGGATTTTACAGTCGAGATTAGAGTGGTGCTGAAAAAGCACCGAGTGGATTTTACAGTCCCCAACTGATGGGTTTGAAGGTGGGAAGGATGATAAAATCCATCGACTCTCCATTCACTTTCAAGTGGTAGGAAAATATGCTGATCTAAGTAATAAATGATGAATTTATTTTTGCTTAAATATGTAACAACAGTGACCACACTCTGATAATGATTTTCACAGAATGCTTTACAGCATCTTAATGAAGTGATAAAGAGAACATTCTCATTCTTTCAATTTTAATGCTATCTGTGGATTGCTGTATTTAGGCAAGGTGATTAACTGGTATTGTCCTCAGTCATTTATATTCAATTTCACTTGTTTGCTGTGCAAAAAAAAATTGAGATACTGTCTTTAGCTGATTGATTGACATAGTCTATCTGTTTGAGTAAATGCATAAAATCCTTCTGCTCCAGATATCCAAGATGAGTGTTTAAAGGCAGAGGCAAGGTATTTGGTCTTATAGGTTAACTTAAGAGTAATGGCTCACAAAGTGGATTTTGCCCAAAGTAATGAGATCAGCTGATCACAACAAATTGGACAGCAGCCTTATTTGTACTGACCAGTCACAAGTTCAGTAAACAAGTTTCTGGAATTAGTGGCACGTAGTTAATACTTTAAGATCATGTCACTCAGACAGTGGTTCATGTCCTTGGCAAATCCAAGGTGAAAACAGCTGGGAGTTGGCTGGAGACCATCAATTTAATATGTAGACTGGACAAGCATTCCATTTTTAGATGAGATTTCAAACAGGCATGAAGCTTCCCTTTTGCATCTTCTTCATAGGATCATAGGAATTAGGAGCAGGAATGGGCAATTCAGCCCTTCAAACCCACTCTGCCATTTAACATGATCATAGCCAATCTTATACTGGTCTCAAGTGCATTCTCTGGCCCACTCCCCATGACCCTTTATCCCGCTTTTCATCAGAAACATATCTATTTCTTTCTTGAATCTGTTCATTTATTCTGTCTCCACTGTACTCTGAAGCAGTGAGTTCCACAGATACACCAGTGAGTTCCACAGATTCACATTCCTCTGAGAGAAGTCATTTCACCTTACCACAGTTTTGAACCTGTCTCCTCTCACTCTATATCCACGATCTCTTGTTCGAGACTAGGAGAAAAGGAGGACGGCAGATATTGGAGATCAGAGTCAGAAAACGTAGTGCTGGAAAAGCACAGCAGGTTAGGCAGCATCTGAGGAGCAAGGGAATCGATATTTCAGCATAAGCCCTTCACATTCCTGATGAAGGGTTTATGTCAAAATGTCGATTTTCTCCTGATCCTCAGATGCTGCCTGTCCTGCTCTGCTTTTCCAGTGCCATGCTTTCCAACCTGTGTTCGAGACTGTCCCACAAGGCGACCATTTGTTCAACATCCACCTGATCAATCTCCTTGAGCATTTTATATATCTCAATTTGATCTCCCCGCCCCCCCCACCCCATTCTTCTGAATTCCAGCGAGTACAAACCCAAGCTTTTCAACCGCTCCTTGCATGACAGCGCATTCATCCCTGGAATCAATCTGGCGAACATCCTCTGATCTGCTTCCAGTGCCATCACATAATTCCTTAAGCAAGGAGACCAAAACTGGACACAGTATTCCAGGTTTGGTCTCACCATTACCTTAGGTAAAAACAAGGACTGCAGATGCTGGAAACCAGAGTCTAGATTAGAGTGGTGGTGGAAAAGCACAGCAGTTCAGGCAGCATTCAAGGAGCAGGAAAATTGACGTTTCGGGCAAAAACCCTTCATCAGGAATGGAGGATGAAGGGCTTTTGCCTGAAACGTCGATTTACCTGCTCCTCTGATGCTGCCTGAACTGCTGTGCTTTTCCAGCACCACTCTCACCAATACCTTACATAACTGTAACAACACTATTTTATTTACATAATCTAGTCCTTTTGCAATAAATAACAGGATTTTACTTGCCTTTCTTATTAGATGCTGCACCTGTATACCCACCTTCTGTGATTCATGCATAAGGACTCCAGATCCCTCTGCATTGCTGCAGTTTGTACCTGCTTTGCATTTAAATAGTGATGTGGAGCTGCTGATGTTGGATTGGGGTAGATAAGTTCAAAAGTCACATGACAGACTTATTTGATATCACAAGCTTTCAGAGCGCTACTCCTTCATGATGCGAAGTCTTCACCTGACGAAGGAGCAGCACTCTGAAACCTTGTGATTTCACATTAGCCTTTTGGACAATAACCTGGTGTCGTGTGACTTCTGACCATTTAAATAATAATTTGTCCATTTATTTTTCCAGCCAAAATGGACAAGATCACACCTATACACATTAAACTCCATCTGCCAGATTCTGGTCCATTTCTCTAGCCTATCAATATCCATCTGTAAACTCTTTATCTCCTCGTCGCAGTCTGTTTTTCCAATTATTTTAGTATCATCTGTGCTGAGTTACACTCTCTGTCCCTGCTTGCAGATCAGTTATATAGGTTGTAAATAGTTGCAGTCAGAACTGAACCTTGTAACACCCCACTAGTTACAGTTCATCATCCAGAGAAATGGATCCAGAGAAATCAGACGTTTGCCTGAAACGTCGATTTCGAAGCTCCTTGGATGCTGCCTGAACTGCTGTGCTCTTCTAGCACCACTGATCCAGAATCTGGTTTCCAGCATCTGCAGTCATTGTTATTACCCGATTTATTCTGAGCCTCTGCCTTCTGTCAGCCAACCAATCCTCTGTACAAACCAATACTCTACAATTAACTCCTTGGGATCTGACCTCAGGCTTCAAGTCACCTGTTGTTTTCATTGTCTCCTCTACTGCCATTCTGATGTACACTGTATTGGCTTCCTGCACTATTCCAGTGAAGCTCAATGTAAGCTAAAGGAATCACAGCTCCCCTTTTGATTAGGCACTTTACAGCTTTTCACTCTCAAAACTAAGTTCAATTTCAAATCATAACCAACTATTTTTCAGGAAAGCAGTTATTGGTAAGGATTCCACTGTTGCCACTGTTACCTTCTTTTGACCTACCTTTTGCCTATTTGCCTACCCTGTTAGTACCTCCTTGTTCTTTGTTACATCATCTTTTTTTGTAATCTATTCGTCCACACTGTCCACCCTGTCAGAGAACTTTCCTTTTCTTCATTCCATCATATGTTCCCTGCATCTGAACTTGTTAAAATCTTTCTACATCTCCAAACCTTTTCCAGTTCTGATGAGTGATCATAAACCTATATTTTTAATTCTTTGTTATGTTATATGAACAATTATACTGATGCTGCCTGACCTGAGTACTTCCAACAAATTCTCTTTATTTCAGCATTGTTGTATTTTGTTTTTACAATAATTTTGTTTGGTGTTTGGCAAGCCTCATATGTTAGAATTAAGGTGAAGTCACTGTCATCTTACCAGACCATAGGGTTCTCTCTCATTAGAAGAGAGAGATGGCTAGTGGTGATTTAACGTGAAGGCCACTACACTTTGGGCAAAGGGAGGTGTAGAGTAGGGGAATTTTTTATGTTTACCACAACTGGTGCAGAAATTGAACTTCGCAACAATTTATATGACGGAGAAAAGTGTCCTGATGGTTTGACAAGTTGATTCCGATTGCAATATTGCAATGGAGAAAGCAATGGGGATCTTTAAAATCACCAAGTTCTGAAGTAATTCAGAAAAGATACAAGACTTAAAAATATTTATTTTGTTGGCATAGACTGGAACCCTGTATAAAAGTATGTTGCTTCTAACAAATTAAAATGAGCCATGCTTAGAAGCATGACTGATTGTATTAAATTGGTTGTCAGTGTAGCACACTCGGCACTGTTAAGAAAGTGCTGCCCAATTACAAAATCATTTGTAACAGTCAACATTTTGGTTTTAGTTTTTCAAGTATTGGTGATTGAGTACAATTTATTATGAAAAGCCAAAGGAATACTCTAACCAGTCACTGGGATGTACAACCCCCATGCCTTGCATTGTACAGTACTGGGATGCACACACATTGTTAAATTGTATGCACAGCACACTGTAAGGTATTCATGTTCATCAGTTGCATTTGGTCTCAGTCTCTGCTTTGTGATAACCCTTAATACAAAAGCATTTTATAGAGTCATAGAGATGTACAGCATGGAAACAGACCCTTCGGTCCAACCCGTCCATGCCGACCAGATATCCCAACCCAATCTAGTACCACCTGCCAGCAACAAGACCCATTTTCCCTTTTTTTTTTCAGTTGATCACCTTCAATCACCAATCCCTAGTTGTTGACTGAGCAACCAGTGAGAATAATTTTTTTTCTTAAAGACCTTCAGAGATTAGAGTAGAATAGGTGCAGTTTTGTTTTTGAGGAGTAACAACTCAATCTTTCTTTATCACTGTTTTCATTCAAGTGAATCTCACTGTAAATATTCTTTCCAAGGCCTTCATATCGTTCCTGTAATAGGATATGAAAACTACACACAGTGCAGTGCTCCTGATTGTGGCCGGAATGATGTCGTGTAGAAATTAATCAGTGGTTCCTTGTGTTTAAACGTAATTGTCCTTGTATATAAAACCCACAATCTGATTTTGTCTTTCTTTGGATTTTCCGTTTGCACTTTTACAGATACATGAACCTGGTTCCCTATCTCTGCACTCTGTTAAGAAAGTTAACAGACTAGCCTTGAATTTGTTTTCCCCAAAAATGTACTCTTTCACCTCCACTGCTAACTTATCTCTAACCTCCTGCATGGTCCCAGTCTTGATATCCTTCATTAATGTTTATACTTATTCTTTTATGTGATGTGAGTGTTGGTGGCAAGGCCAATGTTTGTTGCCCATTCCTGATTGCTCTTGAACTCCAGCAGTTTAGAGTTAACCACATTGCTGTGGGTCTGGAGTCACACCAATAAGAATGCCAGATTTACTTTTCCAAAAGACATTAGTGAATCAGATGGGTTTTTACAATAATCAATGATAGATGTCATGGTCACCATTACTAAGATTAACTTTCTATTCCAGATTTATTAAGTTAGACTAGTTGCCTTGTGAAAATTGGACCCATGTTCCCAGAGAATTAGGTTGGTTCTCTGAATCTCAACATCAAGGACATTATCATATGCCACCATCTTCAAAGTCAACTTCACCATTATTGTTATGGATCAGGCCGGACCCCCTCAAAACATTTCAGGAAAGTAGCCCAGACCCTAACTTTGCTAGTTGCTTTAAGCAGGTGTAGAGTGGATATTCCAGGAGTGATGCAGCTGACTCAACCACATAGTTTTAACAAAACAGAATTTACTTGCAATATTACTGAATGAAAAACAAACAGAGAACAGAATATAGAATTGGCTTAACTTAACTGAAAACTCAACAAATTATCCCAACTTAATGATGCTGTTCCAAATTCCTGCAACAATCCCCATAAACACACCTTGGCAAAAAGGGAAAAATCAAACACAAGGTCTTACAGGACAGAGAGACAGAGAGAGAGAGAGAGAGAGAGATGGCAGAGAGATTCAGCATGGAACAACCTTTTCCATGAAGCTGTTTCTTGGATCAGCAGCCTCAAAACTGACTGCCTGCTTTCCGTGAACAGCCAGACTGCTAACATAACCAAACCAAACCAAAGAAAAGCTGAGCCGGGAGAACTGGCCACACCCTTTTAATTGTATAAGTGTTTCTTTTTAAAGCTTCAAAGCCTTTTGCCTGAGGCATTCTCTGTTAGTTATAATCAAACTGGCCCTAAAGCCCTTCAACCTAGACTTTTTGGAATCACTGCTTTTACGACCTCTCTGAAAAAAAAGCTAAGGACGGTATAGTCTCATTAAAGGAGCAGCATCATCACATTATTCCTTTTGTGTCTATAAATACAAAACAAAAGCTGCACAACACGCATCCCTGGAACAAAAGTATGTCCCAAACCAATAATCTGAAAAATATCTACTGAACACATTCATTGCTATCTACTTCCCAGTTATTTTTTTTCCCATCCAGGTAGTTCCATTTTCTCTGATCTGGTCTGATCAATGGATACATGAGATCTTATAGAATTCATGTTCACTTTACTAATATTTTTTAAATGAGTTGAGCCTGTCTCTCACAAATCAATTTCTCTGTTTAGCTTGTGTGTTATTAAGCATTCACAATTTTATCTGTAATGAGACTTCTCAGAGTTTATCTACAAAGCTTTTATCAGGTGCTTTGATGTCATACTCTAAATTTAGGTTTAAAATAGATTAGTCAATGACAAGGCAAAGTCAAGAATTGTCTTCAGGCTTATTCTTAAAAAAAACGCTTTATTATACACCAATACAGAATATTGCCATACATAGCATTTATACATACATCAGGCTCTGATCTTATAGTTACATTACTGAGGTCCACATTCATGCCCATGTCCATGTGCTAGTCTGTTCTAACTCCAACCACACTGCTACATCAAGCTACATTCCTTCGGGTAAGATGGTAAGATGGTGGAGCAGTCGGGCTCCTGAGTCCTTGGGCTTGTCCGCCCCGTCCACTTTTCTTTTTGTTTCTTTTTATATTTTCTCTCTCTACTCGTTCTTTCTATCTTGTCAAGGAGCTCATTTGTGGCGATAGCATCGGCAGCGGTAAATGGTCCCAGTGCAGTCTCAGAGTGAGCCCAGCACTTCTGCATCGACAAAGTGGTCCTCGCGCCAGCTCATGCCTGCTGCAATGGTGGCAAAGTTTGGTTCCTGGCAGCATCTGCATCCACAGCAGGTTCCTGAAGATGGCAATAGGGACAGGTTTAGGCCGAGTACAAGGCCCGGCGGCATCAAAAGAGGCTGCATCGGTCAGGTGGGTCTGAAGCGGACTTATGGAGGTAGTGGAGTTGAGTTTGGGCCAGTGCAATCCTGGCAGCACCGGTGGGGGCTGCATTCGCAAGGTCCAATGAGCTCTGAGTGATAGGGGGTATCAGTGGGAGGCGAGGTGGCACTGAAGAGTGGCAACTTTTGTTCCACTGGTGCAGCGAAGAGGAGCGACCAGGCCCGTGGCCCATGGTGGAGCACTTCACAAGGAGGACTGGAAAGTTCAACATTATTTATTTATTTTTATGGCTTCTTATTCTATGTTTTGGTTTCTTTTTCTGTGTTTTACAATGGTGCTGGAGAGGGGTGACACTGTACAACAATTTTCACTCTGGTAAAAACAATGACTGCAGATGCTGGAAACCAGATTCTGGATTAGTGGTGCTGGAAGAGCACAGCAGTTCAGGCAGCATACGAGGAGCAGCAAAATCAAACGTTTTGTTACAAAATAGATGTGACAATGATAAAAGAATAAACAAACAAATGAATAATTTTATCAGAAGATTGTTCCAGGTTTCTGAAGCCCTTACACAACAGTTAAAACTGTCCTATATTTTCCTTGCTTATCCCTTTCCACTTTTTTTAGGGTTGTAACATTTGCCACCCTCAAGTTCATTGGTCCAGTTCCCATTTCCCATAACCTTTGCTATCTCCTAACAAGCCTCTTCCAAGGACTTGCTGGGCCCTTTGTAAGATTATTTTTGACAATTGCCTCGAAGAATCCAGGGGATGTTATAATTTGAATTTGTTTTTTTATCTTAATATTTTGCAAGTATTCATCAGCATTTGTAAGCATTGCTGAGTAATTTTTTTTGTGGCTGTGTTGACCTAACCTGAAGCCATTGTATAACAGACTCTGAGAAGCAGCTGTATTTTCTCATTTGCTGTATGTCAGCCATAGCGTACTTCACTGAAGCACTCCTATCAAATTGATTCTTTGTTCATGGTTTTGTTACTTAACTCAGAAATAGTCTGGCTGCAGATTGTGGGTGATCTCATTTGAGTTGCCTTTGCAGCTGGTGAATGAGGGAGAGCAAGAGCAGGTGACAGTGAAGGAGGGCACTACTGCCGTAACGAAGGCACATATCCATGGAGCATTTCTCCAAGCTGAACTACACCAGGAGAAACACATGAGGCACCATCACTTCTTCAAGAAGGCTTTGGGTAATATCACCTGCTGCAGCAACGTTGTAGATGTTAAGATCAGTTTTAACTTTTAAGCTCAGTGATCCTCACAGGCTGCAACAGGTGATGTCTTCCCATTCACCACAGATGGATATATGAAGAAGTCACTGGGACTCTATGCTGAGGTATGCTCCATCTCTTTCTCTTCAAGCAAGGCAGGGTCGGGCATAAGGCTTTGATTAGAATCGGTACCACACCTTCTACATATCACTGGTCTGTGATGGCAAACAGCATCTTCCAGGTCCATACTTACCTTCTTGGCATAAGCCAAGATTACTTCTTTAATCCTGTGGCAGTCCCCTCTGTCAGTTTTATTTGATGTAGAAGAGCCAGTGTTGGACTGGGATGGACACAGTTAAAAATCACACAACACCAGATTATAGTCCAACAGGTTTATTTGGAAGCACAAGCTTTCAGAGCACTGCTGCATCATGTGTTTGTGGATAATAAGACCATAAGACACAGAATTTATGGCAAAAGATTAAGTATCATGCAACTAAAATGATATATTGAACAAACCTGGATTGTTGTTAAGTCTTTCATCTTTTAGAATGTTTTGATTCATTAATATGTAAATCCCAGAACTTCTTTTAAGTCACGTTCTCAAGATAACTGAACGTTTTATAACAAAAGGTGACACCTCAACTCAGACAATGTATTAAAGGTCTCGCTGTATCCCAATCTTGAGTCAGACTGGTTTTATATCCAAACTGGAATTTACAAACTATTACATGGATTGACTGCATGCAGATTGTACATTTTTTTGAGCAAATAGAATGTATCTGCAAATATAAGTCTGCAAATGCAAATTCACTTCATTGACATATATGCATGTGCGCATGCGAGAGTGAGAGGGAGAGTGAGTGCGTGCATGTGAGTGTGAGTACACATGAGAGAGTGTGTGTTTATTTGTGTGCAAGCTTGGTAAAGTGTGTGTGTGTGGGTGTGATGGAGTTTAAACCTGTGAGAGGGTGTGTGCATGGGTGAGTGTTGGGGGCTGTATGTGTGTGTGTATGAGAGAGCGTGTATATGAGAGAGGGTCTGCATGGCTCACTAGCAGCTTTGCTGGAGAAGAGAATGTTAGAGTGGTATTAAACTCTGCATACTTGGTCTCTCAAGCCAAATTTGAGTTTCATATTTGCTACTGAGAAAACTGTCTGAGTTTTTATATCAGCCTCCATCATGATGGGCTCTACTGTGGTGTTATAGGTCCATGTCGACAGGTTGATCTCCAGAAGCCCTGGTTTCTGCACACTTGTGCTCAGGGAATTGTTCCATGTGGATATGTTTCACCTTTTATTGAACTGAATTAACCTTTATTGTCAAATGCAATCGAATGAATGCAATAAAAGGTTTGTAATGATACCATTTTGGTGCAATCTTAGGTACAGGGTACTGAGGTACAGATACTTACCTCTCTGTTACAGACGTGAAAGAGTCACTAATAAAAGTTCAGCATGAGAATAAAGAAATCTTCTTTTTAAAAGGTCCTTGAACTTTAGTCTTTTCACTAAGTCCGTGGCAGCACTGAGCTTTCACTCTGCCCGAGTCTCTAGACCACTCTGGGCTTCAAACCTCAGGCCTCGCTTCCAGTCCCCAAGGGCCTCGGCTTCGCTCTGGGACAAGCCTCCCCTCCACTAGCCTCCGCTCTGGGACTCACTGCCCCTCGACGAGCCTCCGCTCTGGGACTCACTGCCCCTCCACTAGCCTTCACTCTGGGGCTCACTGCCTCCATTAGCATTCATGCTGGGACTCACTGCCTCCATTAGCCTCCACTCTGGGACTCTCTGCCTCCATTAGCATTCGTGCTGGGACTCACTGCCTCCATTAGCATTCGTGCTGGGACTCACTGCCCCATCCATTAGCGTTCATGCTGGGACTCACTGACCCTCCATTAGCCTCCGCTCTGGGACTCACTGCCCCTCCATTAGCATTCATGCTGGGCCTCACTGACCCTCCATTAGCCTCCGCTCTGGGACTAGCTTCCGAGACTCGTCGCCCACATGCCAGCCTGGCCAGGGACTTGCCTCTGAGAATCACTGCCCCATGCCAGCCTAAACATGGGACTTTCCTCCAAGATCCATGCGCTGAACTGTACTGATGAAAGTCAGATCAGTTGGCAATATGTTTTCCAGAGATTTTGTACTCACCTCCCTCTACTCATGCATATTTTCAGCAGCTGAAATTAAAAGAAGGGTGAACAGTTATATTATGGTGTGGAGTGAGCATGACAAACAAGTTGATGCTGAAAGCACCTGTAGCTTGCCCTTCACAGTATGTGTGAGGGAGAAGTCAGAAGAAAATTAGGTCAGAGGAATTCCTATATTCTTTAACATTACCTGTGGCCATGGCATCCGCTCTGCCCCTACCTCACATATCCATCAGTTTCTGTTTAAAGAGAGTGACGGTCTACAGACAAATTCTTCTGATGGCAGCCTGTTCCTAATTTTGTGTACCACCTACTTTATTCATTCACAGGATTTGCACATAATTGGCCATACCAGCTTTTAGGGGTCATTCCTTGAGGTGAGTCACCTTCTGGAACTGTAGCAGGATGCAGTGGGTAGCTGCACCCAGAGCACTGTTAGGTTGGGAGTTCCAGGATTCTGACCCAGTGAAAGACTGGAACATGTTACCAAGTCAGGGTGGCTAGTGTATTGAAGGGGATGCAGGTGGTGATGGTGTTTCCATATATCTGCTGCCCTTGCATGTCGACCTGTAGATGGTAGAGGTCACAGGTTTGGAAAGTGTTGTTGAAGAAAGAAATAAGAAACATACAAAGAGTTGCTTGATCATAATAAGGGCGTGTGTTGTTGAGAATTTTGGAGAAATGTGGCTATGATGGACAAGCAACCAAGTATGTAATATTTGTGTTGTGGAGTGAGCATTGTTAATAATGCTCTGTTAATACTTGCCCCCTGCTGCTCAGGCATGGTTATATTTCTGGTCCAATGTATTGGTACTGAAAGTTTGCCATTGTGTGACTGTAAACCAAAAGGACCTTGATCAAACAGACTCTCAAACTGTTTTTATCCATTTCAACATTTATCCATTTTAAGGCACCATTTAATTTTAACATTAAACAACCTGTTCAGAGAGGTTACGATACACCCTTGGAGCAGGAATGACTTAAACACAGGCCTCTTGGTACAAAAGTACGGTCACTCTCACTGCACCACACAACCCCTACTGTTTAGTTGCAATCCAAGTGATTTCAAACCATATCAGTACCCAATTAACCTTGTGTCCTTATGAGATCAGTACAACTCAGGTTTCATGGAAGCATTCGACATGTTAAAATTGATCATATCACAACAGTAACTTACGATCTATGTGACACTGTTAATGTCAATGTCCCAGTATAATTCACAGGGGCTTAATAATGAGTCACATAATGAGATAATAGACACTGAATTATGTCGTGACATATTCATTCATATGAATAAATGCTTGGTCAAACAAGGTGTCTATGGAGTATTTGAGAGGCAAGAGAGCTAGAGAGGTGAGAACATGTGAAGAAAGAATTATAGAGCTCGGAGCTGAGGCAATTAAATACATGACCATCAGAAAGATTAAAATTGGGATTCTCAAAAGGCCCTAATGAGGGGAATGCAGATTTTCTAGGGGATGGTTTGAGGGTTGGTGGAGATTTCAGAAAGGGGAAGGGGCAAGTTTATGGAAGGAATTGAAAGCAACATTGAAACTTTTAGAATCAAGTCATTGCATCCCTGGAGATAATGTAAGTCAATGAGCCAGGATCTTGCTGCAGCTTTTAATACTTAGGAGCAAAGTTTTGGACAACCTCAACTTTACAAAGGATACAATGTGGCAAACCAAGCAGATAAGCATTGGGATCATCAAGTTTAGGTATAATGAAAGCTTGACTAAGGGTTTTAGCAGCAGATGAACAGAGACAGGGTAAAGTTGTGTCGTTGTGTAAAACTGGAAAAAGGCAGTCTTGGTGATGGCTCATTTATGAGATCGGAAGCTCACCTCACACTCAAACATCAAAGTTGTGAACAGATGGACTCACATCTCCAAGAATGCTTCTTGGAAGAGGGTTAAAGTTAAGAGCTGTGGAATAGTGTTTGGCGAGGAGACTGAAAACCTCTTCACTATCTCTTGTTGAAAGAAATTTCTACTCATCCATGTTGGATAAATAATCTGATAATTTAACAACAGTGGAGAAATTAGGAAGTGTAGTACAGAGGTAGGGCTGGGTGTTGCCAACCATAAAAACTAATCCTGTCCAACTGAAACCTTCATCCATGCCTTTAATACCTTTTACACCTGACATTTCTAATGCATTCTCCTGTTTTCGACATCTTGGGGGTTACCATTGACCAGAAACTAAAATGCACTAACTATATAAATACTATGGCTACAAGAGGAGGTCAGAAGTTAGGAGCATTGCAGGAAGTAATTCACCTCCTAATGCCTCAAACCCTGTCCACCATCTACAAGGCACAAATCAGTGTGTTGGAGCATGATTGAATACTTCCCAACTGCCTGGATGGGTGCAACTCCAACAACACCATCTAGAACAAAACAGCTCTGCAGTTCTGTCTCCAGTTCTTCAGACCTGCTCTCTTAAAGGGGCAACACACACTCAACTACATACATAAAACCTTAATTACCAGATTTTGTGTGCCAATTTGCCTTGGACTGAAAAAACAAATTCAACTGCTGATCAACTGCCTAAATCTGAATATTACATGGGCTATGCATGAGTCAGTCAGAAATGTAGAGAACAATCAAAGAGAAAAACAGAAAGAAATGCATAAATTGAAACATAGAATGATGACTTTAGCAAAATTAGAACAGATCAGTAGATTTGGATCAGAGATTGGACGTCAGAAGGCACAGGTCCTAAACAAACTGAAAAGCCACATTTCTGTATTCATCATGTAATACAGTTCACCTGTCCCAGAAGAGACATCCAGAGGTTTCAGGCAGTGAATGGGAGAAGGGGGAAGGGATGCAGACTTCGTTTTAGGAGTGTTGAAGTTAGCTGTAATGCTCGGAAGGCAGCTGACCTACATAGATTCTGTATAGGAGACTCAACATGGAGTCAAGAGGAGTGACAGGACTGTGCTGTCAGAACTGAAGAAGAAATTTGAAGAATTAGTATGAAGTTAAGTGTTCGAGTAAGAGTTCAGAAGAAGTCCTGGGAGCTGAAAAAGTGGGAAAGTTGATGACTCTGTCTTTTGGAACCCAACTGTATCATGAACTGACTCATTGTGTCATTAACATCTGATGAAATTGCAGAGCTGAGTTTGGGTTCCTGGTGCTTGTGTCCAGCTCAGATTCATGGAAGCGGAAGCAGAGACGAGTTTGGGCCCAATACGAGACCCCCCCCGAAGACATCTGCATCAGCGAGGTGCACCTGAAGTGCACTCATGGTGGTGGCAGAGTTGAGTTTGGGCTGATGTGGTACCTGGCAGCATCAGTGGAGTCTGTATCGGTGAGGTCTAGCAAGGACTCGTAATGGTGGGGGTGAGATGGTGCTAATGAATGGCAACTTTTTTGTTTCAGTGATGGTGGCGCAGTGAAGGGGACTCCTGACTGCCTCTATAATTTGTGTTTTAGTTTATTTTTCTGTGTTTTAAGTTGGCGTCGGAGAGTGGCAACATTGTACACTTTTCACTGCATTTTGTAACAAATACACATGAAAGTAAATAAATCAAATCGTAACATCCATGGGATTTACCTTGATCATATTTCCTATTTGATGTGTACTGTGTGATGTTTAATCATAGGCTATTAGTCCCTGTAATTACCACACTTTTGAAATACTGTATTCAATTCTGATCTCCCTATGAAAGGAACAATGTTGTTAAAGTTGAAAGGGGTTCAGACAAGATTTACAGGGGTTGAAGGGTTTGAGCTACAGGGTGAGGCTGATTTTTTTTTCCCTGGAACGTTGGAAGCTGAGGGATGATCTTAGAGAGGTTTATAAAATCATGAGGGGTATGGATAGGGTGAATAGCCAAGGTCTTTTTTTCCCAGCGTGGGGTAGTCCAAAACTAGAGGGCATAGGTTTAAGGTGAGAGGGGAAAGATTTAAAGTAGACCTGAGGAGCAACTTTTTGATATCAATATGGAATAAGCTGCCAAAGGTGGTGGTGGAAGCTGGTAAAATTTTAATACGTAAAACGCATCTGGATGGCTACATGAATAGGAAAGGTTTGCAGGAATTCTGCCCAAATGCAGGCAAATGGAACAAGATCAGTTTAGGATAGCTGGTCAGTGTGGAGGTGTTGGAACGAATGGTCTGTTTCTGTGCTGTATAACTCTATTACTGAACATTAATTGTGGATATTGTACAATTGTATCAGTGTTCTAATATTCTCCAGTAAAGTTTATTTTTCCTTCAAAATCATGGATTATTCTGTCCTTATTCCCTTTGTATGTTCCCTTTGATGTTTCACACTTTGTTGACTTAAAAAATGAAAGTTATTGGTCCCTAGGAAGATTGTGACATAAATTTGGGTGTGCGCTGTGATCGCAAAAACTTGTCTAGAAGTGTAGAACTGGAGATAGTGTTTAACTTTTCCACAGAGTTGTAAAGTTAAAAGCATCTGTTTCCCTATGCATATATTTTTCTGAAACAATTCAGACTGACAAGATTGAACAGTTAAACTTCGCCGAGTTTTAAAAAAGAACAATTTAAAGGGGCCTAGCGGGTGTTAACACTTGGTCGGAGCTCTATCGCAGCAGCCATTGCTGCACTCGAGCCAAAACTCCAGAATTCTGGCTGGTAAACCCAATGAGGGTCATGACTGAGAGTTTTGGAGAGAGACCTTCTCCATCTAGAACAGGCCACATGTTTAACCTAAGAGAGATCCAAAGGTATTCAAAAAGGAAATAAAATCACAAATGAGAACAAAAGTTGCTGGAGAAACTCAGCAGGTCTGGCAGCATCTTGAGTCTCGTGATACAGCTTGCAGGTGAATTCTGATGAAGACTCACAAGACAAGCCTCACCAGACTTACCCGAGTTTTACCAGCAATTTTTGTATTTGCTTCAGATCTCCAGCATCCATAGTTCTTCTTTTTACTCACATTACAAACTACCTTTCCCATTTCAAAATACAAGCACCAGAGAAACACTTTGCTGGAGCACCTGAGATAGGCGAAAGCA
Source organism: Chiloscyllium plagiosum (assembly GCF_004010195.1). Taxonomy (NCBI): domain Eukaryota; kingdom Metazoa; phylum Chordata; class Chondrichthyes; order Orectolobiformes; family Hemiscylliidae; genus Chiloscyllium; species Chiloscyllium plagiosum. The sequence continues at coordinate 26,263,735 of NC_057710.1, read as the reverse complement.
GGAACTACGTGTTTGCTTCTGGGTAAAATGACAATTTTATTAACATGGACGTGCATTTTGTGCCAATATTTGTTTGTTAACTTTACAATACAAAATCCAAAGCTAATCACAATTTATAGTTGCGCGAAAGTGATGACAAGACTGAAGGAAGGGAATCAAGATGGAGGTAATGTGGATGGTGGTAGTAAGAAATGTGGGCTGTTGACGAGTGGATGATGGGAAGGAAAACTTAATTGAAGCACCCTTTGATCAGCAGCTCTCTCTGAGAACTTCAGCAGCTTAGGACTCTTGTAGTTGAAGCCTGTATTCCTTTTTCTTTCTGTTTCACTTTCTCCAGCTGTTGCACCAATTGTTGCTGCTTTGGTCGTAGTAACGGCAAATCCCTCACTGGTGGTAAAGTTATGGAGCAGGCATTAGACAATCATAAATCTGGATTCCTGCTCAACACTGGAATGGTTCAAGCAGCAGGAGCATTTCTGGAGCATGTTTCCAGTTTGCTTAATGATGTTCCTTGTGCTGATATGACTGTCGTATGTCAGCTCTACATCTGTGACTAGTTCCTGGCAAACATTAAGAACTATGTTGGGAGGAGGTAGCAGTTATTTCTAGTTGCCAACCTGTAACATATCTGTCTGATTAAATAAAGGCAGCAAGGAGGACTGACACAGCACAGCATGAAAGCTATGAGTGCTGCCAAGACATTGTACACAGATTTGCATGATGTCAGTGGTTCCATACCAGCTGCATGCTAAAAGAGTATAAGTCCTTATATGCTCTCTACAGAGCAAATCCATCCTGAATCAACAGATCTGATCAAAGCTCTCCAATTCTGTCACATCCATAAGTGAATGGTCAATTAAACAACTAATGGCAGGAGGATGCTTTACAAATGCTTAACAGAAACTGAAACAATCCATATTGCATGCAACATATTGCATGTTCACTAATGTCATTCAGGGAAAGAAATCTGTCATCCTTACTTGGTCTGGCTTACATGTGCGTCCAGACCCACAGCAATGTGGTTGACTCTTAACTGCCCTCTGGGCAATTAGGGCTGGGCAATAAGTGCAGTCACAGTGAAGCAGAACTAGGTTGCTATGGACAGACAGTGAACTTTCTGGATCAATAAAGTGAAGGTAACAAGTTGTCCATGGATTGGAATGCCAAGCCATGAATTAATGTATATTTTACTTTCAATACATTATTCGGTTAGCAGTACATTTACTGATGAGCTCATACAGGGCAAGTCATGCAGTGGGACGGAATGAAATCACGACAAGTACAGGACCCTTATTTAAATATCCCCAGTACTTCGCATAACTCAACATGCTGTGCTGTTATTAAATATCTATGCCAATATGGGAGGCAGTGCAGTGGGTTTGTAACGAGCATGGACATTGCCAGTCACAGTTTTGGTTCCAGAGGCTATTTAGCGAGCATTGTTTGGTCAAATTTTGAGGCCAGTGGGTTACCTAGTCTAGTCTATTTTCACCTGACTGATGTTTTCCTGCTGTACAGAAAGTATATGCTTTGATGGAGCTTTTGTGTTTATGGTGAAGTGCCACTAGCATCAAGTGTTTTGGAGGGATTGTCACCATAAGGCCCAGTGAGTTTTCTCACGGTGTCTTGCCAAACATTAATTAAAATGAAAGAACTGTGAATGCTAGAAATCAGAAACAAAAACAGAGGTTGCTGCAAAAACTTAGCAGTCTCGCAGTATCAGTGGAGAGAAATCAAAGGAAACATTTGAGGTCCAGTGACCCTGCAGTCCAGAACTGTTTATGCTTTGTTTTAATTTCTGTTTTTTTTTAACTGCCTATCCCACTCCTATGGCAACCATTTCATCTGATTCTATCCCTATCTACTCAGAACAATTCACTATACTAGAATTGATCAGCATTCCTGGATCATCATTAAAAGACTATTGAGCACTAACACAAGTGCGATAAGTCTGCAGTTGATCACGCAATTTCTGACATTTGCCCTGGGCATGGCAGACAAGGGAAATTTAACATCCTAGTTTGCAGGAAGGCACCTGGATGGGGTGGTTGGTGCAAAGTAGGATCTGGGGAGGAGGCCATGACACCAGATTATGTCAGCCTGGTCCAAAATTGCCACCCAGGTCAGTGCAACTTCAGCAACCTGCAGGAATGACCTTCTATACTCCAGCAGTGTATGTGCCATCATCCTCTCTCTGATACTTCACAATCACTTTATCTCTGCTACTGTGCTCACCTCCCATCAAGATTCATGTTCTACCACTTTCACTATTGTCTACAACTCACTATCACCCTCCACAACCCTGCATGTCCCCTGCACTACCTACTCACTGTCTCCAACCTGCAATAAAAGTAATATCTGCCAACCATTTTCACTTCCCTTAATCCCTGCCTCACTTTCATTTCATGAGGAAAACAGCCCTCAGTAGGGGAGAAAGAATCAAATGGGTGATGGGTTGGTCAACATTGAGCTCCTCATCTCTTATGTGGACAGCATATTGACTGACACCCCTGTGTGGCCAATTGACTGTGAAAAAGCCACTGGTATCAGAGGATACCCTTCATTTCCTATGCTGGGAGCCCCTGAGGGAAAGCTATCCACCTTGACAAATGAGGACTTTTGACAGCCATTACTAACTTCCTGGCCATCTGTTCGAAATGCACAGCAATGCATCAGTACTGTGAATGTGATGTGTCTGGAAGAAGGAGAAAAGCACAAGGCAGGACATGGCAATGTAAGGCTGGGAATCTAGGAGGGCCAGGGAGAATGAGCAAGTGAACAGACCAGAGATGCACCTTGGTCCAGTCCATGAGTTGGGTGCTTGTCCCTGAGAACAACATGTCCTCTACGTAACATTAGTGGCCAGTGCAGGTTAAAGGTGCATTATTGTGTACAGTTCTGGTCACCGCATTATAAGAAGGATGTGGAAGCTTTGGAAAGGGTGCAGAGGAGATTTACTAGGATGTTGCCTGGTATGGAAGGAATGTCTTACGAGGAAAGGCTGAGGGCCTTGAGGCTGGTCTCGTTAGAGAGAAGAAGGCTGAGAGGTGACTTAATAGAGACAAACAAGATAATCAGAGGGTTAGATAGAGTGGACAGGGAGAGCCTTTATCCATGTAGGTGGGATGGGCTTCAGATTAGTATGACAAGGCGGCGCAACATCGAGGGCCGAAGGGCCTGTACTGCGCTGTAATGTTCTATGTTCTATGGAAGTACAGAAGCATCCTGTAACTGGAAGTGTGTCATGCAGGTTTTTAGAGGTTGGCCCATGTTGGATGCCAAAGATCATGAATATGTGGTGCATGTGGCCAGGTGCCTATAGATGTTGGTGTCCAGTGTCCAACGTGGATCTCATGGGGAGCAAGTGGTAATCTGAAATCACCAGTATCAGCTCTGACTTTCATGTTGAGAGTTCTCAACATCTGACTTGTTCAGCGTGTTTGGTAAGATAGGAAGCTGATCATTAATGATGTGAGTTGTGTGTTAGTAAGGCATTTAACAAGGCAACTTCCTTCATTGTCAAATTGCCGCTCCCAGCAAGAAACTCACCTTGCTGCTTAGCAAAAGCATAAAAGATGCAATGGGCTGCTTCCAACACTGAGAGCAGTCTTTCCAGACTTCTTGTCCAATTTTGCCACAAATTTTATCATGTCTGACATCACTCAGGTCCCTGTATGACTCTGCCCACTGTTTATGTGCTAATACTTGGTAGAGTTGTGTTACGAGCTGAACTGGGAGCTGCTCATGAGTCCACTGTAGAAATGTCTCCGCAAAAACTCATGGACTCGTTACAGTACAGGTGGAGGCCGTTTAGTCTGTCATATCTGTTCAGGCTATCGACAAAACAACACTCTGATGTCACTCTCCACTTTCTTCTGATAGCTCTTCAATTCCTGTTCTGATAAGGATCTATTTCTTTTTTGAAAGCCACAAGCAGTGCATTCCCAAGTCCTAACCACTTGCTGCACAAAAATGTTTTCCTTCATTTCTCTCCCCAACCCCCCACTTCCGGTTGTGCATTCACCATCCCTCCTGACCTTTCGCTGTCCGATGCTGAACATTCTGTGAAGGTCTCAGTTTTATCTCTGTACATCCCCACCTTAATGAGTTTCGAGCATGACATAATGTTGAATTCTTCTTTCATCGCCTGTGCCACAGCGCCCATTTCTTTGGACAAGGATCCTCTTCCTGCCCCACAGACCCCTTAGCCCGGCTTCAATACTGTACCTCCACCTGGACCCCTCCCTCTGGCCTGTTACCTGCACTTGACCTGTTCATTAAGAACTGGCAATGTGATTTTGGTTGACTCAATTTCTCTGACCCCTTGACCCATTTCAATCTCTCCTCCTGGGAACTGACTGCACTTGGTGCTCTCAGATCCAACCCTGTCTTTGTTATTAAGCCTGCTGATGAGGGTGGTGCTGTTGTAGTCTGGCAGACTGACCTCTACATTGTAGATGCTGAGCACCAGCTCTCAGATACCTCCTCCTCCTCTCTCCCTCTGAACACCAGCTCTCAGATACCTCCTTCTCTCTACCTCTGAACACCAGCTCTCAGATACCACCTCCTCTCTCCCTCTGAACCATGACCCCACCTTGGAACATCAGGCCATTGTGTCCACTCTGATCACCGACCCTATTTCATCTGGTGTTGTCCCCCCACCCAGCTGCCTCCAATCTGACAATTTCCCAACCCTGCACAGTTCGCTTCTAAACCCTTCCCAAAATCCATAAACAGGATTGTCTGGGCAGATCCATTGTTTCTGCCTGCTCCTGCCCCACACAACTCATTTCTTCCTATCTTGACTCGATCTTTTCTCCCAGATCCGGTCCCTTACATCCACAATTCTTCTGAAGCTTTCTGCCAATTTTTGAATTTCCAATTTGCAGGCTCCAGCTACCTCCTCTTTACCATGGACATGCAATCTCTTTACACTTCCACCACTTCACCTCCCCCCCCACCCCAGGACGGTCTCAGTGTTCTCTGCTTCTTCCCCATTCACCAGCAGCCTTCTCCACCGGGCTAAGCTTATTCTCATTCTTAACTACATTTTAACTCCTCTCACTTTCTTCAGGTCAGAAAGATGACCATGGGTAACTGCACGGGCTCCAGTTATACCTGTCTCCTTGTGACGTATGTGGAACATTCCTTGTTCCAGTCCTATTCCAGCCTCCACCTACAGCTGTTTCTCTAGTATATCAATGATATCATCAGTGCTGCTTCCCTCTGTTGTCAATTTCGCTACCAATTTCTACTCCACCCTCACTTTCACCTGGTCCATCTCTGACTCCTCCCTTCCCTTCCTCAACATCTTTGTTTCCATTTCTGGGGATAGACTGGTCAGCAATATCCACTATAAACCAACTGACTCCCAACATTCTCACACTCTGCTTACTGTAAAGAATCCATTCCATTCTCCAGGTTCCTCCATATAGAGTCATAGAGATGTACAGCATGGAAACAGACCCTTCGGTCCATCCCGTCCATGCTGACCAGACATTCCAACCCAGTCTAGTCCCACCTGCCAGCACCCGGCTCATATCCCTCCAAACCCTTCCTATTCATATACCCATCCAAATGCCTCTTAAATGTTGCAATTGTACCAGCCTCCACCACATCGTCTGGCAGCTCATTCCATACCTGTATCACCCTCTGGTGAAAAAGTTGCCCCTTCGGTCTCTTTTATATCATTCCCCTCTCACCCTAAACCTATGCCCTCTAGTTCTGGACTCCCCGACCCCAGGAAAAAGACTTTGTCTATTTATCTTCTCCATGCCGTTCATAATTTTGTAAACCTCTATAAGGTCACCCCTCAGCCTCCGACGCTCCAGGGAAAACAGCCCCAGCCTGTTCAGCCTCTCCCTATAGCTCAAATCCTCCAACATATCCATCACATCTGTGATGTTGTCAACTTCGACAAGGGACCCTCCGAATTTGTCCACCTTCTTCCTCAACTCTAATACTGTTGTCAACACGGCTCCCAACCGGGTCTGACACATCTCCCGCACTTCGACTCTCACCCCCTCTCTTCCCTCCTGCATCAGCAATTGGGTGCCCCTTGTCCTCGCGTACCATCGCATCAGCATCCACTTGCAAAGGATCATTAGCCAACATTTCCGCTACCTCCAGCGGGATGCCACCAACAGAATCATATTCCCCTCCCCTCCCTTGTCAGCCTTCTGCAGGGACTGATCCTTCTAGGACACCCTGGCCAACTCTCAACACCCCCCACAACCCCATGTCACCTTTCCCTGCAACGGCAGAAGGTGTAACACCTGTTTGTTTACTTCCTCCCTCCTCAGTATCCAAGGGCCCAAACACACCTTCCAGATGAAACAATGCTTTGCCTGCACTTCATACAATTGAGTATACTGCATTCACTGCTCACAATGTAGTCTCCTCTACATTTGGGAAAATGAAGTGTCGAATGGCTGACCGCTTCGCAGACCATTTGCATTCTGCCTGCAAAAAAGACCCTGAGCTTCCCATTGCTGCCACTTTAACACACCACCCTGTTCCCTGGCGAACATCTCTGCCTCAGGCTTGCTGCAGTGTTCCAACAAAGCTCAGCTCAAGCTGGAAGAACAGCACCCTATCTTCCGCATGGACCCTGGAGCTGGACTCAATACAATATTGAGTTCAGCAACTTTAGGGCTTGAGCTGTCCAATGTCCTTACCCCAACCTTCACACACCAGGCCTTGTTGTCACATAGTCTGGTCTTACATGCACCCATTGTTCACTCCTAACAGTCCCCATGAATGGCTATTCATCCTCCTAGTCTGATCATTATCCACTCCTTTGTCCAACTATTCTTCTCTGTCTTTGGGCTCTATCCCCACGTGTTGTTTACTCCTGACTCCTTCCCCCCACCCTATCTTCTGCATATAAATGGACACTTTCCAAGCTACCATCAGTTCTGAGAGAGGGTCACGGGAACCGAAATGTTAATTCTGATTTCTCTCCACAGATGCTGCCAGCCCTGCTGAGCTTTTCCAGCAATATCTGTTTTTGTGTCTGATTTACAACATTCACAATTCTTTCTTTTTTCATGTTGCAATTGGTATAATCTGTGTCATTCACTACCCGATACTGCAGTAGATTAGGGGACACTGAATAAATTTAAGGAGGAGATAAATTTTTAATTTGTCTTGGGTTGAAAGGTTATGGGGAGCAGACAGGAAAATGAAGTTGAGGCCACAGATGAGATAAGCCATGATCATATTAAATGGCGGAGCAGGTTTGAGGAGTTGGATTTCTTAATCCTGATCTTAGTTCTTATGACTTTTTATAAGTCCCCAGAACATCCCTGTTCTTATCAAATGGCATGGATTAAAAGCAGTGACAGGTATTAGATTGGATGATCAACCATGATAATATTGATTGGTGGAGAAGGCTTTAAGAAGGGAATGGCCTACTTATTTTTAATGTTTCAATGTTTAAAGGCTGCATATCATTCCTGATGTGTGGTGGTCAGAAATAGATACAGTTGAGGCTGGGTCGGTGTTCTATTGTTCTTCTGGACCTCATCTAGGAGTACTGTTTATTTCAGTCTCATCATTTTTTATGAAATGTCAAAACACTCCATTATTGGAAAAAAAACAGATATATATATATATATATATATACACTATTTGAAAGTTTTGTTAGTCAGTTACTGGGGTGGATTCTGAATTGCGGACATTATTCCTTGTGCCCAAAGACATATAACAAATCTACTTTATCATAATTGTGTTCATGTCACTTAGCCAGGTGCCACTTTGTTTATGTAACATCTGCTTGCAGCTTTTTGTTCACTTCAGTGAACCTCTTAGTGGTTTTGTTTACCCATTTCTAGAGACAGTTCCACGAGCACTCTACTTTTTTGTTTTAGCACCATGTTTATGGACCTGCTTATGTCTGTTCATCAAATTCAACTAATCGAGTAGCAGACATATTAGTCTAACTAAGTGGAAGCAGCTGCCTTGTATCTATCTCTGTCTAGATGAATGCAGGTACTTTTTCAAAGAAAAAGCCTTTCAATAAATTCAATTCATATTTCAATGATTCTGATGGTTAGCAACGATATGATAATACAGATAATAGACTGCTTTTCATTTCCATGGTAACGTCATTTATGGCATAATAATTTGAAACGGGATAGAAAATGGCAAGAATTTTAATTATATGTTCTGAAATGTGAATGGTTAAGTCTCATTAGTCCCAGAAAAAGATGAAAAAAAATACGTGTTAGATCACAATGAAATCAGAAGTCTTCAGAGCAAATTTTAACAGAAGGAGCATTATGCTAACAATTCTAAAACTGTTTTGCATGATTTTGCAAATCAAAAGGCTGGAAGGAAGTGATTTATATTATCTACATTTCTTCTGAAAACAGGCAATTATGGGTAGCTGATTGTTATGCAAGTGTTAAATGAATTAGAATGAAAGTGGTGGGAGTGAGCCATTGCTGTGCCTCAACATGTGTGCAAAGATTTTTCTCTGAACACCACTTAATCTTCATTGTTTCATTTTCTGGCATATAAGAAATATCATGCAGCAAATAATATGCATGGATGCCGCACAATGCTTTGCATCGATAGTTATACATAAAGAAAATAACAATCATCTATGAATTAATTTCCTGAGCAATACCTAAGTATACTTATTTGTAGTGGAAGTTCTTGTGGCAGATTGGAAGTGTCTCAGCTGGGAGGCTCAGTGTGTAATAACATCTCTGAAGTGGTTGATCAGAAAGTAGCTATTTCTAGTTTTTATAACAGTACACAATGCTAAGGTGTGCAGTATGGACATGATGCTTGGTAAACTTCATCATTTAGTACTGCAGGGATCAGTGCTAGGAACCCACTTGTTCACAGAATATAATAATGATTTATGTGATGGAACTAAATGTAATATATCCAGGTTTGCAGATGGGTGAGAAGATGACTGTGCAGAGGATGAAGAGATGCTTCAATGTGATTTAGTCAAGTTGAGTGAATGGCAAAGTGCATGACAGATGAAGTACATTGTGGATAAATGTGAAGGTATCCACTTTCCTCACAAAAACAGGTAGGCAGATTATGATCTGAATAGTCGTAGATTGGGAAATGGGGAGGTACAATGAGACCAGGGTGTCCTTATACACCAGTTGCTGAAAATAAGCATGCCAGTACAACAGGTGGTAATGATTGTAAATACTATGTTGACCTTATAATGAGAGGATATAAATACAGGAACAAGAAAGTCTCACTGCAATTGTCCAAGACCTTGGTGACATCACACCTGGAGTACTGTGTGCAGTTTTGGTCTCCATATATGAGAAACAATGCTATTGCTATGGAACCAGGTTCAGAAACAGGGGTCACTGTTTAAGGATATGGGGTAGGCCATTTCGGTTTGAGATGAGGAGAAATTTCTTCATCCAGACTGGAGAGCCTGGGTATTGTCTGCCACAGAAAACTAAAAAGTGAATACATTGAATGTTTTCAACAAGGAAATAGATATAATTCTTATATCTAAAGGGATCAAAGGGTATGGGGAGAAAGCTCTCTGCTTTTGTACAAAAGGGAAGGCCAGATTGGCAATGTGTGAGATTGCCATTTTTGGAATATTTCCCAATATGAGAGGGCTGGGTTTTTGGCATTGGAGTGTTGAATAAACAATGCCTCACAGTCCAATCATTCTGCACTTTAAAACTGGCATTTAATCAGCTTGGCTAGAATATCTTTACCATAAGTGAGGAATCAGAAGGGATTGTACTTGTTGTCTCTGATTTGACGTACAAATTTTATATAACTTGAAGCAAAAATCTGGATGGGTTGTGTACTTGTGAACTTTCTGGTGTTCATTCAGTTGTGTCCAGTCCTGTTTTCTGAATGTATTTTTATAAACAATATTGTGGCCTAATGTAACAGGATCTCATTGAGTTTAATTTAGTACTGTCTTATTCACAGAGCTTTCCAGTTTTGGGCATCTATTTATAGAAACATGGAAACATAGGAGTAAGCTATTCAGCCCTTTGAGCATGCACCACCATTCAATACGATCATGGCTAATCATGCAATCTCAGTATCACATTCCTGCCCCTTGATCCCTTTAGCCACGAGGACTGATTCGGGATAGTCAATGGCATTGTGTGTGGGAAACCATGTCTCACACACTTGATTGAGTTTTTTGAAGAAGTAACAAAAAAGATTGATGAGGGCAGAGTGGTAGATGTGATCTATAAGGACTTGCCTCACAGCGCCAGAGACCCGAGTTCAATTCCCGCCTCAGGCGACTGACTGTGTGGAGTTTGCACATTCTCCCCGTGTCTGCGTGGGTTTCCTCCGGAGGCTCCGGTTTCCTCCCACAGTACAAAAAAAATGTGCAGGTTAGGCGAATTGGCCATGCTAAATTGCCCATAGTGTTAGGTGAAGGGGTAAATGTAGGAGAATAGGCCTGGGTGGGTTGCGCTTCGGCGGGTCGGTGTGGACTTGTTGGGCTGAAGGACCTGTTTCCACACTGTAATTAATATAATGTAATCTAATCTAATCAGTAAGGCGTTCGACAAGGTTCCCCATGGGAGACTGATTAGCAAGGTTAGATCTCATGGTATACAGGGAGAACTAGCCATTTAGATGCAGAACTGGCTCAAAGGTAGAAGACAGAGGGTGGTGATGGAGGGTTGTTTTTCAGACTGGAGGCCTGTGACCAGTGGAGTGCCACAAGGATCGGTGCTGGGCCCTCTACGTTTTGTCATTTATATAAATGATTTGTATGCGAGCATAAGAGGTACATTTAGTAAGTTTGCAGA
>NC_057710.1:26238068-26252729 GCF_004010195.1 Chiloscyllium plagiosum | reverse complement strand
AAAATTATGAGGGGCATGTATAGGATAAATAGACAAAGTCTTTTCCCTGGGGTCGGGGAGTCCAGAACTAGAGGGCATAGGTTTAGGGTGAGAGGGGAAAGATATAAAAGATATCTAAGGGGCAACTTTTTCATGCAGAGGGTGGTACGTGCATGGAATGGGCTGCCAGAGGATATGGTGGAGGCTGGTACAATTGCAACATTTAAGAGGCATTTGGATGGGTAAATGAATAGGAAGGGTTTGGAGGGATATGGGCCAGGTGCTGGCAGGTGGGACTAGATTGGGTCGGCATGGACGGGTTGGACCGAAGGGTCTGTTTCCATGCTGTAGATCTCTATGACTCTATGACTTTATGACTCTATGAATATATCTAATGAATTGGCCTAAAAGCTTCCTGTGGGAGAGAATTTGACAGGTTCATAACTTTCTGAGAGATGAAATTCTTCCTCATCTCAGTCCTGACTATCTTATCCCTTATTCTTAAGCTGTGATTCCTTGAACCCAATATCGGGAACATTTTTCCCACATCTAGGCTGTGCGGTCCCATCAGGTTTTTATATGTTTCTATGAGACTCCCCCCCAACTCTTCTAAATTGCCGCTAATACAAACCCAGTCAATCCAGACGTTCCTCATATGTCAGTCCTGCCATCTTAGGAGTTAGTCTGGTGATTGCAAGAATGTCCTTCCTTAGATTAGGAGACCAAAACTGTTCACAATGCTCAAGGTGTGGCCTCACCAAGGCCCTATATAACTGTAGCAAGACATCCTTACTCTGATACTCAAATCCTCTTGCTTTGAAGGCCAGCATGCCATTAGCTTTCCTTACTGTCTACTGTACCTGCATACCAACCTTCAGCAACTGTTTCATCATGACACCTAGGTCTCGTTGTACCTCACCTTTTCTGAAACTGCTCACTTTGTCTGTCCAAGTCACCCTGCAGCCTCTTAGCATCCTCCTCAGAGAACACACTACCACCCAGCTTATTGTCGTCTGAAAATTTGGAGGTATTGCATTCAATTTCTTTGTCCAAATCATTAATGTATGTCGTGAACAGCTGAAATCCCAGCACTGCTTGCCGCTCTGAAAAGGACGCGTCTATTCCAATTCTCTGCTTCCTATCTGCCAACCAGTTCTCTATCCTATCAATACATTACCTCTGATACAATGAGCTTTCATTTTCCTTCCTAATTTCTTGTGTGGAACCATGTCTAAAACCTTTTTGAAGTTCAGATACACATCATCTCCTGATTCACCCTTGACCACTCTACTGGTCACATTCTCAAAAGATTTGTCAAACATGATTTCGCTTTAGTGAATCCATGCTGACTAGGACTAATTCTGTCACTGTTTTCCAAATGCTCAATTGCTATATCCTTCATTACTGACTCCAGCATTTTCCCCACCACCGATGTCAGGCTAACCAGCCTACAATTCTCCATTTTTCTTTCTCACTTGTTCTTAAAAGAGCGGGGTCACATTAGCTACCCTCCAATTCATTGGAATTCTTCCAGAGTCCACAGAATGCTGGAAAATGACCACTAATTCATCTGCTATTTCTAGGGCCACTTCCTTAAGTACTCTGGGATGCAGAGCATCAGGCACTGGGGACTATCGGGTTTTACTTCCATCACTTTCCCCAATACCATTTCGTGACTAATTTGTTCAACAGGTCTGCCATCTCTTGGTTGTCCATTATGACTTCACCTAATTCTAACTGCAAGAGGCCTACATTTGTCTTCACTAGTCATTTTCTCTTCACGCATCTATAGAAGCGTTTGCAGTCAGTTTTTATGTTTTCCACAAGCTTACTTTTTTTTATGGCCATTCCTGTCATCAAGCCAATACAGAGAGAACAGTGGACATTGGAGAGATTGTGCTGCAGTTCAGAGGATACAAAATATTATAAATAAAGCTCAACCTTAATTCTGAACATCTGTAACATTCAACTACAACATTGAAACCTTTCATTGTATGAGGTATTGTCAGGCAAGCTTTTTATCCTCTCCCTTTATAATATTCTTGGTCTTGTGCCTGCTAATGAATACTGACTTAAGCCTGCTGAAGAAATAAAATTTATTTCAGAAAAATCTTACAATGGCTTCATTTTACCCCGAGGCTGCAAAGGGGAACAAGATCATGTGACATTACATTGTGTCCATGATGATGAATAGTATCTCATTGGCATTTCACATAGCCAGGCCTAATCACTCATACTACACCCTTAGTCTTCTCTCTGACATCCTGGGGCTCCACCTCCTGGCTGAAACATCCAGCCAAGTCCTTCCAATATAACAGGCTCACCTCTGAGTCTGGGTGACATGACATCTTTTGTGGGGACTGATTCTGGTCCCATTAGTGACCTAATCAAGCCTGGCAGAACAGCCATGCAGTCTCACTGGCCACTAGCTCTCCTGGGCAAAAGGTTTTCTCCCAGGCTGGGGATCCCACTCTGAAACAGTTAAGGCTAATCCCAGCATATTATTGCTGCAGAGTAGCCAGCTTTTGAGTCTGCTCAACTTTTCTTCAACTTAGAGTGGCATGGTGGCTCAGTGGTTAGAAATGCAGCCCTATAGCATCAGGGACCTGGGTTCAATTCCACCGTTGGGCAACTGTTTGTGTGGAGTTGCACTTTGTCCCCGTGTCTGTATGGCTTCCCCAGGTGTCCAGTTTCTTCCCACAATCGCAGTATAGGTGAATTGGCCATGCTAAATTGCCCATAGTGTTTAGGGATATTGAGATTAGATGTGTTATCCATGTGATTTACAGAGAAAGGTTAGGGGGTATGGGTCTGGGTGGGATGCTCTTTGGAGGGTCGGTGTGGACTTGGGCCGAAATGGCATGTTTCCACACAGTAGGGATTCTACAATATCCAATCAGGATGGGGACCCTTGTCATGTCCAGCCCTGTGACCCATTGTTTTAGATTTTCCTCACCTGAAGGAAATAATTTTGCTGTGTTTTCCTTATCAAGTCCCTGAATCATTTCAGATGCTTGAGTTTAATCAATCTTTAACCTTTTAAACTAAAGGAGATGAGGGGCTGCTGTGGTGTCGTGGTAGTGTCCTTATTTCTGAGCCAGAAATCCTAGGTTCATGTTCCACCTGATCCACTTGTGTGTCACAAGATGTCTAAATAGGTTGATTAAAAATATCTTAAACTCAAGGAGTATAAACCATGTTATTTGCAACTTGTTATTAAAAGTTACGACATTAAACTCATGATTCGGAGATGCCGGTGTTGGACTGGGGTGTACAAAGTTAAAAATCACACAACATCAGGTTATAGTCCAACAGTTTAATTGGAAGCACACTAGCTTTCGGAGCGATGCTCCTTCATCAGGTGATTGAATCAATTATCTAAGATCTTTTTTGTGTAGTGACATTTACTTTGGACTGTTTGTTCTTGTGCTTTTACAGTGGCCAGGGCAATCCGGGTAATGACATATACTGATGTTTACACTGGATGGTGAAGGATGTTGGTGAAGTTGCTGCAAATTCATTAGCCTGACTTTCTTGATTATTCAGCTGTTCCAGCATTGCTGCTGTCTGCAGAATCTTGGACAAGGCTGTAAAGTTTCCTGCCTATGTAGTGCAGCCTTACACTCACTGGTGGCTTAATTTGCCATACTGCCAAAGTAATGTCGTAGTGAAAGCAGTTTGCTTCATGGCAGTACATTTAGATAAGCTGCAAAGAAAGAGATTGAAGCAAAAAGAAACTAAGGGAGAATGAATGTTTTTTATGCCACTTTACTCTGCATTTTTTGTTCTATTTTGGGAAACTACCACTTGCAGCTTTTTTTGTCAAGTTGTGTGAAGCTCTGCTCTGCAGTAACCCATGCCTGCAATGATTTCCTGATGTGATTTATATTAATTGATCAGATAATACAGTGCAGTGACACTAATTTGTTTTTAATATTTTTGATGGGGCTTTGCCTTGCTTCTTCTAAAATGCTGATTTTAATTAAAATGGGGACTCACTTCTGGTTTGCTGCTGATTAGTTTTTTTTTGCATCTGCTTACTTCAGGTGATGTAAATTGTTATTTAAGATAAGAACTGGAAATCTAAATAGTGGCTAAGAAGAGCACACGAAATGCAGCTTGAATGGTGAACTAGTAGACCCCTGTGGTTTACAAATCTTTGTGCTATTGGCTTGAGGCAGGCCACTTCAATGAGTGACTGAATTGCAATGAAAATTCTCACTCCAAGCATTTGCCCAATGTTGACAGTATTGGGTTGCTAGGAAATCTCACGTCCACTTTGTATTATGCAAACATTTTAGCTAAAATAAAATCAGCTGTCAGCTTGTTTTTAAGCTCCAGTTCCAGAAATGACTGCAGTAGAGAAGTAAAAGCTGAAAATACTGGAACCATTCAAGTTGACAGTTTTCGCGGAGTGGGAGGGTTAATGTTTCAGATTTTATGACCCTTTCTCCAAGCTTGAGGATGAAGGATTGCAACACCTTGAAATGTCAACTTTAGATGCTGCCCGACTGTTTGCGGCAATTATTTTTATTATTACATTTCAGATTTCCATCTTGTATTGGAGTAAAGCTCGGAGCATGTTTTATTATCATTCCCACTGCTGTATAAATAGAGGTCGTTTCACTCAGTATTCTAATTTTATGTGCAGAACTGTATGGAAGTCATTGTACTATCAAGGTGTGAAACACAACAGAGAAGCTGGAAACACAATGTTCACAAGAAACTGATTTCCAGGTTTTATTTCCCACTATTTTGATGCTTATCAAGATGAAAGATATCCAAAAAGAGGAACAGTTTCTCTGTGCCCCATAAGGACAGGCACAGCTCACGTGAGAAGTTTTATTTCTGGCTTGTTCAACAATACACCTTACCTGAACTCTGTGATATCACCTCTGTTGAACAAATGTGACCTTAATAACATCTCTCAGCAAGTGATATTTTCATGAATTGTTGTTAGTCTGAAATATTCACTTAGTTTCTCTCTCCACAGATCTGTCATGTATTCTAGTTGTTTTCTGTTATCATTTTACCTGTCTATAGCCTCACCCTGTGGCAGATCAAGCCCACTTTGGGAAAGGTAAAAGCATCCTGGATAAAACAAATTAACTGCTGGAATGAGTGAAGAGCACAAAAGCCAACATTTTGTTTACTTGCCTAAAATGAAGCGCATCAGATGTATTAGGTGCTTATGAACATGATGAGCCAACTTGAAGCAACTGACTGACTTTCTCAGTTTCTCATTTTGATAGGACTTTTCAGAGGGCAATCCTATATCTGGCTTTGTACTTCACATAAGAAAGGAAAGAAAATTGCAAAGCAATATAACGTAATATATATTTCCTAATTTTTCTGAATCAGATTACACACTAATATTAAAAACTCGGTTGTAGATAAATTATGAACCTGCTGTTTTGGCCAGGGAGCAGGTGCATGATATTGTACTATCAGAAAATTCAGTGAACAAAATAATGAACTGGCAGAGGTCATTTTACTTTCAATTTAAGTGACAAAGAATTCCATGAGCTGCACACATTTTCTTGGCATGGTGATGTGAGACCTTTTAGAAGGCAAGAACATTACACACAAATTCAGGAATTGTGCATAGCACAGACCTATATACACACTGATCCTTGGTGATTCTAATGCATTGGCTCCCCCTGTGGTGTACACCTCAATTCCCTTCAGTCATGAGGAATACTGTCAGGGGTGATGGACTGCAGATGTGATATTCATTAGACCGAGGGTTTGAAAACAACTCTCTATGTGAGCTACCAATGCTTGTCCAAGGTATTCGGATGATTGAGGTAGCTGGATCCCAGCATGTAGCTGCTCTCCTGCAGATTCTGTGCAATGAAAGCCAATAATTCCCACATACCTATCGGCTGCTCCTGTTCCTTTCTGTGTATTTGGATTAAGTCCCTAACTGATGATATCATGGGGTCCTCTCCTGCCTGGAGCTAAGCAGGTGGCCTCTAACAGTTTGATTTGATTTGTTATTGTCACATGTACCTAAGTACAGTGAAAAGTTTTGTTTTGCATGCAGTATGGGTAGATCATAACAGACAAAGGTCATAGGGTGATACAACAGAGTGAGGTATACAAAGTTATGACTGCAAAGAAGGTGCACAAAAAGCAAGATCAACATTTGATTTGAAATTTAAGAGGTCTATCCAGAAGTTTACTAACCATAGCAAAGAAGCTGTTCTTGAACCTGTTGATATGCATATTTCACTTTTCATATTTTCTGCCTGATGGAAGACGTTGGAAAATATTATACCTGGGGTGGGAGAGGTCTTTGATGATGTTGGATACCTTTTCCTTATTGGTTAAAAATCTGTCTATGTCAATCTTGAATGCAACAGATCCAAGGAATACGCCGTCTCCCTCGCCAGAAAATCATACCTGGAATATCTGGATAACAAGGATAGCTATGTCAGGCTTCTACCTAATGACTACAACTCCGCCTTCAACAACATCATAATTCCAACAAACTAATCTCCAAACTCCGAGACCTAGGTCTCTGCTCCACCTTCTATACATGGATACAGAGTTCCTGACCCACACACTGCAATCAGTAAGGATAGGCAACAGCACCCCCTCCATGACAATCCACAACACCAGCGTCCCGCAAGGATGCATACGCAGGCCCTTATTATACTCCCTATCGACTCATGACTGTCTGACCAAATTCCATCCTAACTCCATCTAGAAGTTCCATGATGACACCACCATTGTAGGCTGAATCTCAAATAATGACAAGACAGAATACAGGAAAGAGATACAGTGCTTGGTGGCAAGGTGTAAAGATAACAATCTCTCCTTTAATATCAGCAAAATGAAAGAACTGGTTATTGACTTCAGGAAGCAAGGTGGAGGGCACACATCTGTCTAAATGACTGGTGCTGAGATGGCGATGGTCAAGACCATCATGTTTCTAGGAGTGATGATCACAAACAATCTGTCCCAATCCACCCACATTGATGTTATGGTCAAGAAAGAACAACAACACCTCTACTTCCTCAGGAGGCGAAGGAAATTCAGCATATCCATATAAACTGTTAACAATGTTTATAGATGCATCTTTGAAAACTTCCTATCCAGATACATTATGGCTTGGTATGGCAACTGTTCTGCCCAGGAACATGAGAAACTAGAGAGAGTTGTGAACACAGTCCAATACATCACGCAAGCCATCCTTGCATCCATTGACTCCATCTATACTACTTGCTGCTTCAGGAAGGCAGCTGATATAATCAAAGGCCTTTCCCACCTTGGTAATAATCTCTTCCAGCCTCTCCGTCAGGCAGAAGATACAGAAGCTTGAATGCATATTCCAACAGATTCAAGAACAGCTTCTTCCTCGCTGTTACTAGACTTCTGAATGGACCTCTCGATTTAAATTTAATGTTGATCTTGTTCTTTCGGCATCTTCTCTGTAGCTGTAACATTGTATTGCTTGTTCTGTACTATTACCTTAATGCACTTTGTATGATATGATCTGCCTGTACTTCATGCAAAACAAAGTTTTTCACTGTACCTAAGTACATGTGACAATTATAAATCAAATCAAATTGAACATAATTAATGGCCTAGCCTCTGCAGCCACTGTGTTGATGAATTCCACAGATTCACTACCCTCTGAGAAAAACAGAAATCCTTCTCAAGTCTGTTTTAAATGTGCAACCCTTTATTCTGAGATTACACCCTCAAATCTTAGACTCTTCAATAGGGGAAACATGCTTTCAACATCTGTTAAATCCTGATGAATAATGTGTTATGGACCAGGCCAGAGCCCCTCAAAACATTTTAAGAAAGTAGCCCGGACCCTAACTTTGCTAATTGTTTTAAGTTGGGGTGAAGTGAATATTCTGAGTGTGATGCAGCTGGCCAAACCACTTAGTTCTAAACAAAACAGAATTTATTTGCAAGATTACTGAATGAAACGCAAACAAATGAGAACAGAATATAACTTTACCTATCTGAAAACCCAACAGATTATCTCAACTTAATGATGCTGTTCCAACAACTTACAACAATCCCCATAAACTTCCATCTGTTTAAAAAAAAAGGAAAAATCCAACATAATTTCTTACAGGAGAGATGTCAGAGACAGAGAAGATCAGTATAGACCTGCTTCTTTGGGTCCAGCAGCTTCACAACTGACTGCTTGCTATCAGTGAACAGCCAGACTGCTAAAACCAAACCAAACTAGAGAAAAGCTGCACTGGGAGAACTGGCCACTCCCCTTTCATTGTTAATGTGTTCTTTTTTAAAACATGAAACCATTTCCAAATCATTAAATCCAGGAATCGCTGTTTTTACAACCTCTCTCTCTCAAAAAAGCCAAGGACAGCATAACCTTGCCAAAGGAGCAGCATCATCAAAAATGGATGCTTCAAAAATGTCACTTGTCATTTTTCTAAATCCCAATGAGTACAGGCCCAAACTTCTCAATGTCTCTTCATAAGACAATTCATTCCTACTTGGTATGAGCAGAGTGAACATTCTCTGGACTGCCTCCAATGTCAGTATATCTTTCCTTAGATAAGGGGCTGTTCACAGCATTCCAATTGTGGTCTGACTGGTACATTTTCAGCAAATCTTTCCTACTTTTATATTTTTTCCCTGTAAAATAAAGGCCAATATTTGATTTGCCTTGCCAATTACCTGCGGAATTTGGATGCTCGCATTTTGTGAGTTTGTTGCATTTATTTTGACAAAGTCCTGATGTTAGGTAGAACACTTGTAGAAGGTCAACCCTCAGATTCTTTCTTTGTGAACAAGATGCTCATGATGCATTAATTCTTTTGTTTGTTTAATCTCATCTGTGGAAATTTACTCAATATTCCACAATCCATGTTTCAGAGAGCTTTTGTTGCAACTCTAAGCCTTTAGGTTTATATTAACTTTAACTTCACTTAAATGTTTTGATTTATGCTTTTGCTTTGTTTCAAGGATTTGTGTGGTTTTGTGCAGTTCTTTAGTTGTGAAATTAGTCTTTTGGAGCTCAATGTGTGTCCTTAAACTGCATTTATTTATGCTTTCCATAAGCTAAATTAGACAGAAAATCAGACATTGTGTAAAACATAAGGACAGTATATTCGCTCAGTGGTTAGCACTGCTGTCTCACAGTGACAGAGATCCGGTTTCAGTTCCAGCCTTGGGTGAAGGTATGGAGTTGGCATGTTCTCCCTGTGTGGGTTTTTCACCAGGTACTCCAATTTCCTCCTGCTGTCCAAACATGTGCAGGTTAGGTGGCTTAGCCATGGTAAATAGTGCTGTCACCTGGATGGGGTAGGGTTGGCTTGACTCGAGGTGGGATGTTTTTTGGAGGGTCAGTATAGACTCAGTGGGCCAAATGGCCTCTTTCTGCCTGTAGAAATTCCATGTTGTTGTTTTGTATTTGGTGTTATTGGCAAAAATTAATTTTACCCTTTGTTTGGAACCAGTGGTCCGAGGTAATCTATTCGTGAGGAAATTAGCATGGAACAGGAGTTGAAACACAGACAGAAGTATACTCGGATATATGGCCAAAGGACCTGTTTCCACACTGTGGGAATTCTAATTCTAATACTAGTTGTGTTATTGCAATTTACAGTTCAATTATGAACAGGAGAAGGCCATTCAATTCCTTAAACCTGTTCCGCCATTCAGTTAGATCATGGCTGGTCAATATCCCAACTACATCTTTCATTTTAATTTCATAACCTTTAATACTTTGTAAAACATAATTCTAAAACTTTTGATTGGCCTTCTATTTTGGGCCTTACTCTATGCTTTCTTCAATAACTCCCCTCCCCCGACACCTGCACCGATTCAAGAGATTAGCTCCTCCCTAAGGAGGCGTGTCTTGAACACTGTTCAGATCTTCCTGAGCACTGCCCTTTTTATGTCAACCGATATGTCGTGCAATACAACAATGTATTTTTCACCAAATATTGAATCAGAGCCACAAAGACTAATTGTTTTAAAACAATAGACTGGCTGTGCTACCATCAGATAATTGCTTATACTGAAAGACAGTCATCAGTTTTTGGTAAAATACTGGCTCCAGGTTGGGTGAAAATAAGATGAAATTATGGTCTTTTTGACAATTTCAACACTCCAGTTATGTACTTCAAACATTACTGAAATGTGACATATGAAATTGGTTATTACATAGAAAAAATAATATTGTTGATGCTGTAAATCAAGAGTTAGCTCACTCTTGATACACGTGGTTTGAAAATGACATTATAAAATCCTTGGACTACAAAATGAAGCAGATTTTCTGACACATTGATTTAGTGGTAGTATCTGTGCTTTCTGTGGAATTGGGTGATTCCGGATAAATTTAGTCACATCGTCTCACTGGCCCTGATCTGCAAACCTCCTTCATCCTGAAAGCAGCAGCAGCAACACAATGTTGGTGCATTATTGTTGACAAATGTAGTTCGATTTTTCACTCTACAGTTTTCAATTATTTGATCGTTGTTGATAAATATACTTTTAAATAACATTTTAACAGTTAATTTTGATACGCCTTTAATTCCTTAATTTACTGTGACACAAAAATCACTTTCACAGAGGTAGAAACTGCAGGGAAAAAGACCAATGTCGAGTGATCACTTTTTAGCCATGAAGGAGTATAACACTGAATGACATTTACTCTTGGTTGTCTGTTGCCACAACGACTTTATTCTTGCTGCTTAGCTGAAATCAGCAACATCGGTTTGGAGAACAAACCTGGAGCCTTCTTAGTGTCTGTATGGATGATCCAAACCACCCAGTACATTTACTCAGCTCGGACGGTTGGAAAGTACATTTAATCGTTGCACTTCTTGACGTTCCTTGACCTACACCTGTCACAGTACACATTCTTTCATGAGCTATTCTCTTGCCAGCAGTTCAATATTGTTGGTCTCATGCTGCTAAATATGCTGAGGCTGCAAAGGAGAGCAAGATCATGTAACATTAAGTAATTTCCTGTGATGAATACACATACATTTTGTCTCATTATCACACAGATTTAATATCTCTCGCACAAACAATGATACCAAGTAACAGGACTTTGCAATGTCACCAGAACAATTGGTCCGCAACAGCAGTTTATCAGGAAGCACTAATGGCAATATTGGTGAACCTTAGATTTGATAAACTCCATCTGTGAAGCAGCAGAATCATTAAGCAGAAGTTATAACAGGGACTGGTACAGGGGCTGTCTGAGACCACTGAGTTGAGGTTAAGTCAATCATTGCAAAAATCATTGTTCAGTATAAACCCAACATTTAAAACACTGCACAACCTGAAAGTAGTCAAGTTAGCTGTGCAAATAAAAGAAATACTGTACAAACAAACACTGGAACAAATTATGACAAGAAATCCAAACTGCCTGTGACAGTGGGAATCTGTAACCTTGGCATGAAGGGATCAAGAGGAAACTTGGTCCTACTACAACCAAAGTTGTTCCCCTGAAGTTGGATGATAGTCAGGTACTCGCTGACAGACTTGAATAGATGTACCATTGGCCCAGGCTGTGAGCTGTATGTCTGTGGTCATCACTTTCCAATCCACACTTAGAGTCCAGTAGCGTCCTCTCAGGGATGAGTTCAATGAAGAACACTCATCACTTGACCTTTGAGCAAATGGAAAAGCATCCGGCAAGGACAGAATCCCAGTTGAACTGCTCAAGCATGCAACCCTGTCTGCTGCCACAAAGTCTCCTGGAAAGTAGTCTCCATTCCACAGGAGGTGCACAATGGAAATGTCTCACACTTTACAAAAACAAAGGCAACAGAGTGAACTGAAACAATTACAAAGACATCTCACACCTTAGCATCATGAGGAATTCATTTTGATAGGCTCTCCTCACAAATGGCCTTAAAGATCAAAGGCATTGGAAGCACAGTGTGGTTTTTATACTGGAAAATTTACAGAGAACATTATCATCCCCACACCATCTACAAGAGAAGAAAAAAACAAAGAATTGTGGCTGTTGAAAATCTGAAACAATATTAGAATTGTTTGGAAAAACTCAGCATGGGCGGCATGGTGGCAATGGGCGGCACGGTGGCATATGGGCGGCACGGTGGCAATGGGCGGCACGGTGGCATATGGGCGGCACGGTGGCAATGGGCGGCATGGTGGCATATGGGCAGCATGGTGGCAATGGGCGGCACGTGGCATATGGGCAGCATGGTGGCAATGGCCAGAACAGTGGCATATGGGCAGCATGGTGGCAATGGTCAGAACGGTGGCACAGTGGTTAGCACTGCTGCCTCACAGCGCCAGAGACCCGGGTTCAATTCCTGCATCAGGTGACTGACTGTGTGGAGTTTGCACATTCTCCCCGTGTCTGCGTGGGTTTCCTCCAGCTGCTCCGGTTTCCTCCCACAGTCCAAAACTGTGCAGGTTAGGTGAATTAGCCATGCTAAATTGCCTGGAGTGTTAGGTGAAGGGGTAAATGTAGGGGAATGGGTCTGGGTGGGTTGCGCTTCGGCGGGTCGTTGTGGACTTGTTGGGTCGAAGGGCATGTTTCCACACTGGAAGTAATCTAAATCTAAATCTAAATCTAAATCTAAATCTAAAGCATGTGGGTAGCATCTGTAGATAGAAAGCAGAGTTAATGTTTCAGTTCTGAAGAACAGTCACTGGACCCAAAATCTGATTTTGTATCTACAAGAGAAGTGCAGGGAACAAGTTCAACCCCTTTACCATAATTTAATAAATTTTACCAAGGCACTCAATGTTGTCAGCACAGCTGACTTTACCAGCTTTTGGGGAAAATTGTTTGGGCACCTTAGATCCTCAGTATTTTACACAGCTTTCCTACAACCACGCACTAATTCCGACAATTTCCCAGTGAAGAATGGAGTGGATCAGTCCAAGCCCCTGCTCTGTTTAGTGTCTTTTCTGTACTCCTGCCTTCCCTGAAAATGTTGAAGGATTTTATTTATATAATAAGTCAGAAGAGGAACTCTACAATGTCTTAGACTTAGGGTGAATCAAAAACTTATTCTTGATCAGGAACTCTACTAAGCTGATGCTGAGCTAGTTGCACACATGGGAACTCAACTAAAGCTCATTCCCCATGTTGGGTATCAACGTTTTAAGTGGATTCAATGCGGACTTATGAACATTCACAGTCTCTTCCATTCCCGTGAACCGTTTCCATCACAAGGTGTTGCATCCCTGTTCATGGGCACATTAAATAAACCTTTCTGGAAGGTATTAGAAAATTCTGCCACAGTGACAACATCTTGTAAGATTGCTGTCAGTTGAACATTAGTATACTCTGGGAGAACAAAACCATAAGTGCACAGTCCTCTCAAAGGCAAAGGTCCCAGGTTTGTGAACATTCATTAAAAAGAGGAAGCTATGTTGACTCAAAACAAAATTGGAGGGTTATAAATAGTAGCATATTCAGGGATATTTTGTATGGCATGGTACCAGAGCGAAAGATCAATAGCCCAACCAAATCTTTGCTTTAAGGATGCTTGTAAGCTTGACATGAAAATATCAAATATCACACCTGCAAGTCACCAGCTAACAAAAAGTAAAGTGGTGACACTTCCTGTGGGTTGGCATGCAGCACCATGCTAACTAGTAGCTACTCTGGCTTGGCAACCGAAGGCCAACAGTGAAAATAACAACACATAACAGTTGCTTCGTATGCACCACTTGTGATAGAACCTGCCTTTCAAGGTATGGCCTGTTCAGTCATCAGCAAAGGTGCACCCTATGAAAACCATCCATTTGAGATGAACATATTGCTGCATGCCCATCATCTTTCATACATGAATGGATGCTGATGCACCTAGTTGCCAAGGTACTTCTATTTTGTTGTATTTCTAAACATATTATCCAGTGAAGAAGTCTATTACTTCCACAAACTGGACCATAAGAAATAAGAACAGGATTGGACCACTTGGCTCTTCAAAGCTGCTCCACTATTCAATAGGACTGTGGCTGATCCGACACTCCTCATATCTACTTTCATGCCCTTTCTCTACAACACTTGATTCCACTACTCATCAAGAATCTATGTATACTCAAGGACTCTACCCCTACCAAGTTCCAAAAACTCACAACCATTTGAGACAGAAAATTCTTAATTAATTCAGTCTTAAATTGGTGCCCCTTAATTCTGAGACTGCGATTGATTATGAATTCCTCTTGTTAGTGGAATATAGAAATACATTGGCTTCACTTGTATATTTTAATTCACACTAAGTACAGGTAAGAGATTGAACTCACACAATCACTACAGTGTGGAAACAGGCCATTTTGGCCCAGCAAGTTCACACCAACCCTCCAAAGTGTAACCCACCCAGACCCATTCCCCAGTTTAATGCACCTAACCTCCACATCCCTGAACACTGTGGACAATTTAGCATGGCCAATTCACCTAACCTGCACATATTTACGAGGTAAAAACAATGACTGCAGATGCTGGAAACCAGATTCTGGATTAGTGGTGCTGGAAGAGCACAGCAGTTCAGGCAGCATCCAAGGAGCAACGAAATTGACGTTTCGGGCAAAAGCCCTTAATCAGGAATAAAGGTAGTGAGCCTGAAGCATGGAGAGATAAGCTAGAGGAGGGTGGGGGTGGGGAGAAAGTAGCATAGAGTACAATGGGTGAGTGGATGGAGTGGATAGGTGGAAAAGGAGATAGGCAGGTAGGACAAGTCCGGACAAGTC
>NC_057710.1:26178768-26237881 GCF_004010195.1 Chiloscyllium plagiosum | reverse complement strand
GAGGTGCGGGAGGAGGTGTGGGCGCAGGTTTTACAGTTCCTGCGGTGGCAGGGGAAAGTGCCAGGATGGGAGGGTGGGTCGTAGGGGGGCGTGGACCTGACCAGGTAGTCACGGAGGGAACGGTCTTTGCGGAAGGCGGAAAGGGGTGGGGAGGGAAATATATCCCTGGTGGTGCGGTCCGTTTGGAGGTGGCGGAAATGTCGGCGGATGATTTGGTTTATGCGAAGGTTGGTAGGGTGGAAGGTGAGCACCAGGGGCGTTCTGCACATATTTACACTTGGCAGAAAACCAGAGCAGCCAGAGGAAACCCACACAGATATGGGGAGAATGTGCAAACTCCACACAGACAGTTGCCTGAGGCATAAATCAAACTTGGGGGTCCCTGGCACTGTGAGGCAGCAGTGCTAACCACTGAGCCACTGTGCTGTCCATTTGTAAATATTAACAATAAAGAAATAAATTATAGCATCACAAGAGATTTGACTTGAATTAAAAAATGTCCTAAAAATTTTTAAAATCTCCAATATAAATTTGGTTCTGAGAAAAAGTCATGGGCTGAATTTTACCAAAACTCAGCAGAATGTAATCTTCGGGAATTTTTAGAGGGTCCCTACCATGAGCTCGAGTGTGATATCTCATGTATTTTTCTACTGATCATCTTATTAGGTATGCAACACATCTCTATGACTCACACTCCCTTGTGCTCACTAATGGCAGAAATATATGCTGCTTCCAGGACTTGTATGTACAATTTTGAGGCTCAGCTTTGCACACGAGTAGTCTTCACTGTACACATACTGGAAGGAAAACAAAGCTTAGCAGCTTCCGAGGGCACACAAGTGGCACGAGTGACAAGTAGAAACCCATATTATTCTGTCTGATCAACTGTCACTGTAACTGCAGCTGCAAGATCAAACGGCACGTGCAACCTGTCCAATTACACGATGTTAGAACTTGGTCTGTAGGAATGCAAACCTTCCGCTCACACCCAGCATATGACAACATGGCATTTCTCAATGAGCCAGCATCATATATTGGAATGCCTTCAAACAGTTCAGAATGTTAACTTCTATTCAACAACAGGAAAAGCAAAGAAAACAAATAAAAACTGCATTTATGTTTGGGAACAAATAGGCTGTTTGCCTTTTGAGCAATAATGTACATACAGGCATTAAATGATCACTTTGTCAACTCAAATCTATTGGATTAAAGCAAAATACTGCGGATGCAATAAATACGAAACAAACACAGAAAATGCTGTAGAAAAATAGGAGATCTGGCAGCATCTGTGGAGCAAGAAACAGATTAAACATTTTATCCCCATGACTTTTCTTTGGATCTGAGCATTTCACATTGACTGGAATGGTTTATCAATTAAATCTTGTCTGGCTTGTTGCACCTGACATTACAGCATTTTATCATGCTGGACATGATATCCTTTCTGCTCGATGTCCTCATCTTACATCTTGGAGGAGTGCTGCCTGTCCCCCAGTTCTACAGAGTCCATCACATCTCTTCTTTGCTTGCTCTGAATGTACAAGGAACAACATGCAAGCATTGGAACCTCATCTTCAGGAGGCCTATTGCCTGTTCATGATGCTACTGGTTAAAGAATAAGCTGTATTGTGTCTCCACAACCTCATTGAGGGGATTAAAAATTGGACTTAAACTCCTGTGGTTGCAGAGGGTATTACTTATCATTCAGTAACCATGCTTGCAATGCTTCCAGACCTCAAAATAAAGCAGGTACACAAGTGGTCTTAAGAATATAAGCATCATGGCAGGTCCCAGGATACCTGGAGCAGACTTTTAAGATGTGGTACCGATGATCACAGATGACTTGTCTATTGACGAAATGCAACCATTTTCTGTTTATGAATTCAGCGGTATTATGATATGCAATTCTCAATGCAACATGTGTATAGTCTGTAGTATCCTGGAGGTGGAAGAAGCCAGCTATTTTGGCAAAGCCTATTTCCTGGGCAGTAGAAATGAACTCATTGCAAAGAAATGAGATGAAGCAGTGTGATATGGCACAAATTGCATCTATACCACTTTTGATACATTTGTATGGAGGTTTGAGCGATCCTACACAAGTCTTTCTGTGGAATGATGGAAGCAGCAAGTTCCATAAAAATTTAGTGCAGCTATCACCTTAATGGCCATTTGGATCGGATGAGTGCCCATTCCTTCAGATTTTAAGTCCTGTTCTCGCAGTTGGTATAGTTTATGACAGTTTCCTAGGACATCCTCCACCTATGCTGAGAATGTGCCTTGCTTATTGAGAGGTAAAGGCATTAAGGATGATAGACTCTGGGCCTCCTCATTGAATCCTGGGGGTGCTCATCAACTGGAACGTCTCCTGTGGAGGCTGTTTAGCAGCCACTGGTGTTGCTGCTGGTCTTGGACATGCTGGCACATCTGTTCCTTCTCCATTTGTTAGCACCATAGCAACCATGACAACAACCCCTGCCATGGCTGGATCCATTTCAATGAACCTATGAAAGGTGTGTCAGAAACAGGACAGGTTACTTGTAATATGAGTAATGGCTTGACTGAAGATAACTCCCCTTTATCTTTAAGCCATGGCCATTTGGCTGAAGTACAGTTGTTTGTTGCATACATTGCTGGCATATGCTATAGGTGTGACATTGATGAAGCATATCCATCCCAATGACTGATAACCACTAGTAACCATAACAAACTGCCTGGTTTTGTCCCTGCAATTAAAGGCAAGGCAAAACATTAGCTTTGTAAGCCTTTTAAGTTCTGAATAAGGCAACAATGCACAAAAAAGCAAGAGAAGGCAGAGATCCTGCAAGATTCCAAGAAGATGCAAAGTGTGTAATTTAGTGGGCAGTTCAGGTACAAACAGAGAAACCCTGAGACATCCATGGGGTGGGTAAAGATGACACCTGTTTTTACCAAGCTTACACTGAGGGACCAGCAAAAATCAGCCAATGGCCAATGGCTTATGACAGCTTTCAACTAATGGGGTATCTTACTTTCCTCACCTCGGTTGTTGGTTAATTTTCACATGAATAATTGCTAATGTTGTCACATCTTGCAAGTTTCAGCAAACTATGGCCTGGTTGCCATCTTACACTGATGCTTTCAGTGTAAGATGGCAACCAATTTATGCAGGAGGAGAAAGTGAGGACTGCAGATGCTGGCGATCAGAGCTGAAAATGTGTTGCTGGAAGGGCTTATGCCCGAAACGTCGATTCTCCTGTTCCTTGGATGCTGCCTGACCTGCTGCGCTTTTCCAGCAACACATTTTCAGCAACCAATTTATGCACAATGGGTTTCCACAAATTACTATAAAACAAATGATCAGATCTTCAGTTTTTCAGAAGTTGTTCAGGAGATAAATATTATCCAGGATATCGCAGGAATCCTCTGCAGTGGGATCTTTCATGCCCACCAAGAAGGCAGATGGTGCTTTTATTGCATAAGGAGAAAGTGAGGACTGCAGATGTTAGAAATGCATAACATGTGAAAGATGTCACCTCTGACACTCTTACACCCTCTTGATACAGCATGGAGATGCCAGTCTCGACTGCATGTTCAAGACTCTGCAGTGGGACTTGACACCACAGCCTTCTAAATGTGCTACCACTGAACCATCGTTGTTTCTGAGAAGTGGTTTAGTGTGGACAATGAAGTCTAGGTTACTTTTTACTTAGTCCAGTATGATTCTGATGTAGCTGACAGTTTTGCCTGTTGACCTGGGTCAATCCAGATCTTAGCATTCAGAGAAATAGTCCACCATAAATATTTTAGTCCATAATTCTGCATTTTGAGGAAGGTTCCGCATTATAGTGTTACTGTTTCGGGACTTAGCTGTGAAGAGCTTTGGAGCACATGAGACAATTAAAAATGCTATAACAGACCTTCTTTCTTTGGCTCAGAGCCTAAGTGATTGGCATTAGGAGAATAGTAATTGTTCTAAATGAGATTGTTTTAAATGAACAGAAACATAGGGGTGAATGTGCATAATTGCTTGAAAGTGGAGTCTCAGATCGACAGGTAAAGAAGGTGTTTGGCACACTTGCTTTTATTGGTCAGAACATTGAGTCTAGGAGCTCTACTGGACATTATGAGGCCACTTCTCGAATATTACGAATGATTTGGGTCACCCTTCTATCGGAAAGATGTTGTTAAACTAGAAAGAGTGCAGAAATGGTCACAAGGATGTTGCCGGACTAGAGGGTTTGAGGTATAGGAAGAGGGTGAATAGATTCTGCTTGTTCTCCCTCTGCAGCGTTGGAGGCTGACGAGTGACATTATAGAGGTTTATAAAATCATGAGGAACATGGATAGGGTGAATAGCCAAGGTCTTTTTCCTGAGAGTGGGAGAGTCCAAAACTAGAGGGCATAGGTATAAAGTGAGAGGGGAAAGATTTAGGAAGGAGATGCGGTGTAATGTTTGCATGTGATGTTAGTGCAGTATGGAATATGTTGCCAGAGGAGTTGATGGAGTTAGGTACAATTACAACATTTAAAGGTATCTGCATGGGGACATAAATAGGAAGGGTTTCGAGGGATACGGTCTAATTGCTGGCAAATAGGACTAGGTCAGATTGGGATGTCCGGTCGGCATGGATGATTTGGACCAAAGGGTCCCTTTCAATGCTGTACAACTCTATGAGTTTCATATAGATTTACAATAAATGCAGATGAGCAAGGCTATGTGAATAACCTAAATTCTTGCATCTTGAAACTGCATGCAGTCTCTCAATGTACCATCCAATCTTTCTCCTTGAAAAAAGGAAAATGTTTAAAAGGAAAAGGAAATTTTGTCATAAAATGATTTCCTGGATTTGATTCTCCAGTTGTTGTGATTTCCTGTTACTTCCACGTCAGTGTTAATAATTTTTAAAGGTATACAAGACTCTTCATTTTAATTAGAATTTTTTCATATTTTTATACAGGATTAATATTTTAATTATATCTAACATCTTTAACAAGATGATGTACTCTCCATCATATGTTTGTTTTAAGAAGTTTCATAATTTTTTTAGGGGGGTATATTTTATTCTTCACCATTATTAGGAACTAAGTTTTAAAAATGCAGATTGTGCTCACTTGAAGTTACGATCAGTACAATGGAAATAACTTGAAAATCTTGATCTCTTTGTATCTCATTTGGCGTACATTTAATGTGTCAATGTGAAAGTTTTGTAACAAGACTCTTAATATTTGTGGCTTAGTCATAATGTGTCCAGTAGCGTTATAATTTATAATTTAAAACAGACAGCTAGGAACTTGAAATTTGGGTAAAATACTGTAATTTAAAGAGGAAACTTTTTTTCCCCAAAAAAGTTTTAAAGTCCTGATATACACGAAATGTCGTTCACAATTGCAGTACTCACAAACCGTCTTGTGTCCACACAGATATGACATTTTGAAAGGAGGCTCGAAATACCTCGACACAGAGTCGTGTGCTGTGCACGACTCACACAGTCAGAACTGCCAGGCGATTTCTACTTTCATTTCAAGGAGATATCAATGAACAGACTACATGTTTCTAAAAATCCACTCATCCCTTTCTTGACAAGTAAACTATTTTATTTTCGAGGTACAGTATTTGACATTTCTGAACACAAATCCTTTTATTTTAGCTGCATTCTCTCAAAAAAGCCGTTTTAGCTAGCTGCTGAGAGGTTTTGTTTTGGTTCCCCACCTAACTATATTTGGGGCCTTACCCTCCCCTCCAGCCTCCTCCTCCCTGTCTGACTGAGTAATGAGCTATGATATGGTTGGACAGTTTCCAACAACAGTTGCTTCTGATTGGCCTCTTTCAGGCAATCGTACACAGTGATTGGTTTCATGGCCTTTTTTTCCCTGCTGCATATTTTTTTTAATCATCTCAAGTAAATTGTGGTACAAAACTGAAGGTAGGGAATGCAAGGTTCGTTTCTACGTTTTTAATTTCCTCTTTTGAGTGTATGTTTGTGTGTGTGTGTGAGTGTGTGAGAGAGAGATTTTGTGTTTGTAGCTAGTAGGCAAGGAACAGCTGCTTTTCTTTTGGGAATGTAGTGGGGAGGAGGGGTGAAGAGAAAGGCCTATTTGTTTCACTGGTTTGAAGATGGGTGGATTTATTTTGTTCTTTTGAACAGCTTTTGGGTGGGGTTGCTGAAGCCCGCTGGCTTGTTTTGGTTCTCCTGTGTATGAAATGAGAGGATGTAGGGGTTGGCTTGTGTTTTATAAAAAAAAACAAGGCCCAAGAGCCTTGTGTTCATAGTTTAGTGTGTTTGTTTGTGAAGAGGGTGTTCAGTTCAATCTGCAAGTTAAAACTCAGTGGTATCTTGGAATCAGGCAGTATATTTTTCACTTCGTCCAATGGCGAATGATGCCTTATATTCGAGGTTAATCTAATGGGACGCTTTTTATGTCGGGCGATTTAGATATTTGCATGTATTAGAGAGAGTGATGCTATAACAGAATGCTCCACTGCATATAACTTGTCTGAGTTTGATGCAGTACCGTGATTGTTCAGTAGAATCTTTTACTGAGATTTCACTATCATTGACAGGTTAACACTAATATTGCAGTCCTGACCGTTTTTTTAGGATTAATTTAAATTTAAGAGTTTGTTGTTTTACTGTACCATGCAGTATTGAATTATGCAGATTGATGTATGTTTCCTGGGAAGGTTTTTTCTAATCAAATCAAGTTATTTATGCTATATTTTTAATATATAAAGGAATGAATCTGTTTCTTCATAGAAAAAAAATTAAAAATTTTATGTATTTACATACAGACCATTTCTGACACACATGCACCAATAGGAATGATGTCTGACTTAGATTCAGTTTCAGAGTATATCTGATCCAGCTGTCATAAGCAAAGCTACCATGAGATTTTTTTAAAATTAAGGTTACTGTTCTGGAGTCACAATTGGAAACCTATTCTTCTTCTATGTTGGATTTAAAATAAATTGCAATTGTAAGTTATTGCACTGAACTTGAGTTTAATCCTTCCAGAGGGCTCTGTATGGAGGTCACAGAATGCTGTGCTGACAAGCTATTTTTTTTTGTTTGATAACCCTGTTGTTTAAATCTGCTTAATCCCAACCTATTTTAATTATGCAGTATTGAATAAAACTGTTTTGTAGTTCCTTTTAAAGTGTCTTTTTTGGCCTTTTGCAATACAGAAGCGTAGTTAGTGCTTAAATTGAGTTCTGCTGATTCTGCTTTTGTTCAGATATCGTAAATCTCCTGTTCGGCATGCTATCAAGTTTCCTTTGCTCTAAAATGCAGCCCTGTTTCATATATAAAATTTGAGATTTTTCATTGCGTAAGAATGGACTTGTAATGTCCCTGTCAGATAGTCTTTCTGTAATTGTATTTGCGAGTTTAAAGGCTGCTGACCTTCTTCTCGTGAATTTGTGTTGATTTGGATGGTGAAGCAGAAAGGAAATGCAGCTGTTTAAATCATGTCTCTCTCTTTCTAGTTGACGCATAAAATTGAGGGCTTCTATTAAACTTTGTTTTTGTAAGTCAAGTATAGTACTACACAATGATTTTAAATAACCAAGAAGACATTTTAACGGTATCATGTAGAGGGAGAAAAATCAGTATGGTTTTTGAATATATCTGTGTAATGCTTTGTACTTTCCAAAAATCATAAAGAAGATTGGTTTGGGATTTTTAAAAGGTGTAACATGTATCCCTGTAAATCCCCTAAAATTATTTGCAGAACATGAGAGTCAGTTGCTTAAATTTATTTGTGTAAAATAGTTTTCAAATAAATAAAGATCATGGATGTATTTGTGTAACTTATTTCAGATTTGGGAACAAAGCTTGTGGTGTTTAATTATATTCAGCAAATTGTATTTTTAAGATGCCAGTTTGTAGAGGAAGAAGTACATTGCTGAATAAACAAATGTGCTTCATGTGGAAATGGCACTACTGTTTACAAAAATGTTTTGGTTTTCCAAGCTACTGGGCTGACAGTTTTTTGTTCTGTTTTCTTTTCAATATTCGTTTCCAAATTTTCTTGTGATTCGTACATTAGTTAAACATCGTGCAGTCAGGGTTCAAATTCTCTGATTCGCATGTCAGCTAGTTCATTTTTATATCACGTAAACTTGAGTCAGAAGTGAGCAAAGTTAGGAGAACAAGCCTGCTGTGCTTTTTGATTTTAAGTCAAGTAAGACAGCAGTGATATTGAATCTAATTTGAAGTTAGAAATTTGCAGAAATCTCCAAATCTGCAAATTTCATGACAAGAAGCCAGCATGGCACATACGTTCCTTGGTAATGCGGAAATAGCTAAGATGATGTAAATTAAGACCTTTTTTTCACAGATGCAATATTTTCCAACAATCCAGAGTAGTGTTTAAATGACCATTTAGAATGTTGAGCTGCATTACTATGACTTGGTGAACACGGTAATGAAACAAATGATGTATTAGTCGGACTAAACCCTGAGTCCTGCCTTCATTCAGTATCAATCATCAAAGCACAGTGGGGATTTTTTTGTTTAAATGCTGAAGGCAATTGTGAAAAGTCACCCATAATGGTTTCTCAGCTTTTAGTTTTGGGAGGAAACTGATTATGTTTAGTCAAGAAATATCTTGTAGCGATATATTGTTCAGGGAATGGAAAAGATGACTCTGAAGTGTTTGTTTTTCAAAATTTGAGCTTTATAAAAATGAAGAAGAGATACTGTTTCAATTCAGCAAGAATTAAGTTTAAAATTGGAAGTAAGAGTAATCAAAGAATTGAATTGGACTTCCACATAGAGTTGTGGAGGCAAAGTAGTCCAAGTAAGAACGAGATGTTATAATGGGAGAACTTTAGGATTATTTTTCTGCAAGGCTGAGTTCAAATGGGTTTCAAGATCTTCGACACCTATTGTTATCTGTGAACCTTAGTTAATGTCAGGAGATCCTTTTAAAGAGACAGGACAAATTTAAAAAATGAAGCATAACACATTGTGCATGAAGTCGGGTAATCCCTGTGTTTATTATGTAGTTCAGCTGGTGTGGCAGATTAGTCAAGAGATAATTATTTTGCAGTTTTCACTTCAAAGGATTTTACCTTCAAGGCTGCAGTATATAAAATGTGTTGAAAACCAATATGACATTGACACATCTGTTGATTAATTTTTCTTCAGATTGAATTGGTTTAATTTAGTTTGTTCCGGTTGAGTGTTAGTTTTGCCAACTGAGCATTCAAGAAGAGAGACTGAAAGAATGCATGGCCAACTATTTGAATTTCCAGAAGGCCTTTGACAAGGTAATAAACTTAGGCTGCTAATTAAAACAAAGGCCTGTGGTGTTAGGGGCAAGGTACTGGTATGAATAGAGGATTGGCTGACTGGCAGAAGGTAGAGAGTGGGGATAAAGGGGTCTTTTTCAAATTACTGTTAGAGTTCTGCAGGTTTCAGTGTTGGGGCAAGTTATATGTTAATGATTTGTATTAAGGAACTGAAGGCCTAGTTGATAGGTTTGCGGATAAGACAAAGGTAGAGGAACAGGTTGTGTTGAGGCAGTGGGTAGGCTGCAGAAGGACTTGGGCAAGCTGGCACATATAACACAATGTGGAAAGTGTGAGGTTGTGTACTTTGGAATTAATAAAGGTGCGAATGTTTGCCAAATGGGGCAAGACTTTGGAAATCTGAAACACATGGCTTGGAAGACCTATGGATTCTTTTAAGGTTAGTGAGTC
The DNA here is from genome assembly GCF_004010195.1 of Chiloscyllium plagiosum. Lineage (NCBI taxonomy): Eukaryota > Metazoa > Chordata > Chondrichthyes > Orectolobiformes > Hemiscylliidae > Chiloscyllium > Chiloscyllium plagiosum. The sequence continues at coordinate 26,228,202 of NC_057710.1, read as the reverse complement.
GTGAGTTCATGGAATGCCCTGCCAGTAGCAGTGGTGGACTCTCCCTCTTTATGGGCATTTAAACGGGCATTGGATAGGCATTTGGAGGATAGTGGGCTATTGTAGGTTAGTGGGCTTGGATTGGCGCAACATCGAGGGCCAAAGGGCCTGTACTGCGCTGTATTTTTCTATGTTCTATGTTAACTGGGTTCACTTGCCAGTTAGGAAGGCAAATGCAAATTTATTTTGAGAGCAGTAGAATACAAGAGTAGGCATGTACTGCTGAGGCTGTACAAGGCTCTGGTCGGGCCACGTTTGGAATACTGTGAGCAGTTTTGGGCCCTGTATCTAAGGAAGTATGAGCTGACAGTGGAGGATGTCCAGGGGGGGTTTACAGTAATGATCATAGGAATATAGGGCTTGTCATATGAGGAGTTGAGGACGCTGGATTTGTAATCAGAGTTTAGAAGGATGAGGGTGAGATCTGATTACAACTTGGACAGCAGCAAAGGCCTGGATAGAATGGATGTGGAGAAGATGTTTGAACTAAGAGACCATGGAGTACAGGTTCATAGTTCCTTGAAAGTGCACTCGCAGATGGGTAGTGAAGAAGGCATTTGGTTTGCTTGCATTCAGTATAGGGGTTGGCAGGTCATATTGCAGCTGTACAGGACATTGGTTCGGCCACTTTTGGACTACTGCATGCAATTCTGGTCTCCTTGCTTTCAGAAAGATGTTATGAAATTTGAAAGGATTTGGAAAAGATTTATAAGGATGTTGTCTGGGTTGGAAGGTTTGAGCTGTAGGGAGGGGCTGAATAGACTGGGGCTCTTTTCCCTGGACCATCAAAGGCTGAGGGGTGATGTTATTGAGGTTTATAAAATCGAGGGGCAAGGGTAGGGGAAAGCGACTAGTACTTTTCCCTGGGGTGAGGGTCCAAAACTAGAGGACATAGGTTTAAGGTGAGAGTGGAAATATTTAAAGGGGACCTATAGGGCAACTTTTTCATAAGGTGCTGCGTGTATGGAATGAGCTGCCAGAGGAAGTGGAGGTACAATGACAACATTTAAAAAGCATCTGGATGTGTTTAGGGGATATGGCCAAAGGCTGTAAAGATGACTTTAGGATATCTGGTCGGCATAAACAAGTTGGACCGAAGGGTATTTTCCGTGCTATATATCTCTGTGACTCTGACTCTTAGAAATTTGGACCCAGGGCACAGCCTTAGGGCCAAGGTGTGACTGTTTACATAGAACGTACAACAGTATATGCCCTTTGGCCCTTTGTATTGTGCCGAACTTTTTTCCAACTGTAAGATGAAACTAACGTATATACCCTTCATATCCGTGTACCTATCCAAGAGTCGCTTAAATAACCCTAATCTATCTGACTCTGTTACCACTGCCGGCAGTACATTACATGCAACCACCACACTATAAAGAACCGACCTCTGACATCTCCTCTAAATCTTCCTCCAATCATCTGAAAATTATGGCCCCTTGTGAGAGCCGTTTCTGACCTGGGAAAAAGTCTCAGGGTGCCATCCAATCAAAAAGTCTTTTTTTTTTCCCATGGTTGGTGTTGAGATTCTTGTGTTGTTGGAGCTGCCATCATCCAGAAAAGTATAGATGTGTTCATTGTGAGGGACAGTCTTGAGTGGGGTGAGGAGATGAGTTACTTAGAGCAGGACTTCTGGCCTTCGATGTGTTGTTGTCGTCAGTGTTCACATAGCTGATCCACTTCATTTCTGGTCATTGTGCAACAATGTTGAAAATAGGAGTAGGCCATTTGGTCCATCAAACTTTTGCTGACATTCAACATGATCATGGCTAATGCTCCATCTCAATGCCATTGTCCTTCTCCAAATCCAAAGCTTTCGACAGCCTTTAGCTTCTGGAAATCTATTTCTTTCTCCAGTACATTCAGTGACTTCATAACCACTGGTTTCTGTGGTAGAGAACTCCACAAGTGCACTACCCTTGTGAAGAAATTTATCCTCCTATCAGTCTGAAATAGCCTGGCGTACATTTGGAGACTGTGGCCCTTCTTCCTCACGTGACTCACCTCCCCAGACCACACCCACCAACTCACAGGGTAAATATCGTCACTGTGTACAGTCTATTCAGTCCTATCAAAATGTTCACATCTGTCACCATTTAAATTGTACTGTCATTCTGGTTTTCCAAGTGGGCAACGTTGCATTTCTGAAAATGTGTTGCTGGAAAAGCGCAGCAGGTCAGGCAGCATCCAAGGAGCAGGCCAATCGACGTTTTGGGCATGAGCCTGCTCCTTGGATGCTGCCTGACCTGCTGCGCTTTTCCAGCAACACATTTTCAGCTCTGATCTCCAGCATCTGCAGTCCTTACTTTCTCCAACGTTGTATTTCTGTATTGTACGCCATCTACGATGTATTCAACTTGTCAAAATCATCCTGAAGCATCGTTATGTCTTCCTTGCCAGTCACTTCCTACCTAGCTTTGCCATCAGCAAAATTGCAACATTACACACCATTCCTTCACCTGAATCGTTAATATATATTGTGGATAGCTGGGGCCCAAGAATTGACCCACGTAACACACCACTTCTCACTGCCTTCCAGTTTGAAAATGACCCACTTATTCCTTCTGCTTCCTGTCTGCTGATGAATTCTCAATTTTTGTCATTATTACAGCCATTTTCTTAGATTTTGCACAATAGCCTGAAATGTAGGACTTTATCAAGAACTTCAAATACCTCACTCTCTGTGGTTGTCCCTCATCTATTTTACTCATAACATTCTGTAACAATGCCAATAGATTTGTCAAACACAACTTCCCTCTCCATAAATCTATGTTGCCTGTTGGTATTTTGTAAGTGTCCTGTTACCACCTCTTTTATAATAGACTCCAGCATTTTCTGTCCTGCTGATATTAAAGTAACCAGTCTGTAACTTATTGTTTTGTTCTACCCTGCAATTTGCTCTGATTGTTTTGAAATCTGCTGGATTTTTGAAGCTGACACCCAGATATTGATGGAAAATTCAGCCATGGTAATGTTATTGTATACCAAAAGAAGATTGTTAGGTTCTCTTGTTGACAGCCTTCATTGCCTGGCGCTTGTGGGGCAGTTGTACTGGTGCCACACAATCCTGTCTTCACTTTTGGGATATAGTCCCTGCAGGACAGTGCAGATGTTATCCTTACCAACACTGTCCCCAGATAGTTGCATCTGTCAGTGGTGAGGACAAGTTTTCTTTTTTTAGAAATTGTCTCCTCATCTCGCAGGTCAAGTCGGCGCATAATGTCTTTCATAACCTGATGGTGTTATTGAATCTTCGGACATTGAAACACCTCACCCAAAATGTTTTTGTGCCTTTGCTATCTCCTCTTCCTCCAAGTGCTGCTTGATATTGAGGAATGCAGATGCATTAGCTGAGGGGCGGTTGTAGGTGGTCATCAGTCAGATGTTTCTTTTGCCCATCTTTATTCTGATGCCTTAAGGTTTCACAGGTCCCAGAGATGATATTGAGCATTCCTAGGACAAATCACTCCCAATGAACGGCGCTGTGCTTCCCTTCCTCTGGTGTGTCTCTCCTGACTGGGAAGAATGTACCCTGAGTTGATGATGAGGGAGACTCAGATTTCTGGCTGCAAGGTATAAATGTTAATCAGGCTGTATGTCTCAGCTGTGTGATAGCCCTCCCAATTTTGGCACAAGCCTTCAGTAAGGCTGATCAGGCACAGTCGACCAGGTCTGATGGTTATTTTCTTCTGTCTTATTTGGTGACTATGTCAACATGAGGTGATTTAATAGATCTTACTTCAGTTTTGCTGAGCCTGTGTTGGCAAAGTTGAAAATGTTAGATTTTATTTGCTAGCAGCAGTTGCTGAATTGATAAGTTTTTGCTTGGTCTGAAATGCAACCTTGAGGATGAATTAAATTGAGAAGGGGACATGGGGCTGAGAATCCACCACACATTTGAATGTTTCCACACTATCAGGAAATGAAAATGAGCAGGTTTAACACTATATACATATAATTGCAAATGAGTTTCCTGTGATTCAAATTGCCATTTTGTGCACAGAAGCAATATGCATGTGCTGTGATATTGGCCTGTCAGGTTCCAATTGCTGTTTTTAATCTGTGTCCAACCATCCTGCAATTGTATGTTTTTCACAGCTGAACGTTATTTTTGTAGTTCAAGCTTTTATTAATTGCTGTAGTTTTACTGCGTCTGTTAATGATTCTATTGCAAGATTACGTTCTTTGCCTGGACCTCCTTGTTGGTACACCATGTCGTCTTTCTCAGCAGGCATGTCAGCATCTGTGGAGAAATGGAGTTAACATTTCAAGTCAGTGACCCTTTGTCAGATGAAGTTGTCCTGAGAGTTGGCAAACCTGGATCCTTGACACTTTCCTCCAATCAGTGCCAGACTGGAGTGTTTGCATTATTTTGTGTTGAGAAAGCCAGTGTGAAGTTTTCAGCTTTTGCAAGTGAAATCTGTCTCATTTGCTTGCAAATAACCTTTAAATGTCCCTTGGAAATAATTGTGGAAAACTACTCAGACTGAGCTACATTTATGAAGTTCTCCTGTATTTTCAATTCATTCTTGATATGAATCTGAAGTCTGTAACAATTTTTTGTTTTGCTTTTTCAAAACGAATTTGTAACAATTTTTAACTGAAGTCACAAAATCATTGTCACTGGAACAGATTATTGGTGTCATCTCAGTGTCTGCAGGACTTTTACAAGAGTGCAAGTTGACTGTCATAATATTGTAATACTTAGGTTCAACCTGACGTCAAGAACTGCGTCATATAAATAAAAGTTCCTTATTTTGCATACAGCAGTCATAATGGATGGAACAGATTTGTTTTGTTTGTGATGGTTATAGGAAATAATTGAGTTGCGTTCAAAGAGAGAGAGTACAAATTCACAGGCAAATAATTGCAAGCTTCCTGTTGTATATAAACTGAATTATTCTCTGATATCTCTATGCTGTCATGTTGGGAATGCTGATTGTGCTTTCAGAAATAATCCTACAGCTTTGAATTTGATCACGTCTTGTAAAATCAGTGTTTACAGTTTGTCAAATTGAAACATTTGTGAAATAGATAACACGCGGACCAACCTTCTACGCAGTGAGTGATTTTTAGGAATGCAATCTGTACACAGATTCGATTATACTCTTCAGCCAACAATGGTATAGATATTTGCAGAAGAAAATTGTAAGAATAGTGCAGAAGATAATCTGACCAGATTGATTTTAAAGAGTTTGCTCAGATTTGATGGGCTGCGCAGCCTCCTGTGCTGTAACTGTTTTAAGCCTCTTTATCAGACACTGACTTGATGTTCAAGCCAATTGCCTTCTCCTCAAGTCTGGAATTCATCTTTTTACAAAGACTGTAACAAAATCAGCAATAGGTGGCCTTGTTAGAATCCAAAATATCTCTTGCACAGTCAACAACTCTTCTTGTCACTCAGAGAGAATAGACTGATCTGGTAATTTTCTGGGTTGTATTTGCTGTCTACTTTGTGGTCAGGATCTGGCCAGTTTTCAATTATCATGTAGCTGTATTGGAACAGTTTGGCTGGTGCTAGACTACCTAACCTCAATAGTAGTCCTGAATGTTATCTGGGCTGATGGTCTCCATCGTATCTAGTGCCTTCACCAATTTGTTGATATTACATGAAGTGTATCAACTTGTTTGAAGACTGACTTCTGCACTGGGGACCCTGACTTTGCAGAGTTGGTTGCAAATGTGTCCACTTTGTTTTTGCAGTGATGTGCCAGGTTTTACCATCTTGGGTGGGGCAGTTCATCAAGGCTTCTGATTTTGTAAAGTGTCCACCACCAATTTATAACTGTATGTGACAAGACAGAAATTTCATGTGATTTGCTTGTGATGGGAATATTTGGCTCTGTCAATTACAAGCTCCTTCTGTTGTTTGATGTCCATCTAGCCCTTTGCTGTGGTTTCACCAGGTTCATACCTCCGTATTAGATAACCCTCATGCTGCACATGGCATCATATTCTGCAGCCCTCATTGAATCATTATTGATTTCCATAACTTGATAACAGTAAATGAGCTAAATGCAGATCATGAAGTTATAAGTTTGTGGTTGAATACAATTCTATTGCTGTTGACTTCCCACAGTGCTGCTTGTTTGCCCAGTTTTGAGCTGCCAGATTTGCTTTTTATTTGCATGATGTGGGTGTTGCTGGCTGTCCCGCATTCGTTGCCAGTTCTTAGTTGCCGTGGGGAAGGCAGTGGTGAGCCAGTCAATGTGCTGTGAGTTGACCCACAATACTATCAGGGAGGAAATTTCCAAGATTTTGAGCAAGTGACAGTGAGGGAACGGTGATTATATTTCCAAGTCCGGATGGTGAGTGGCTTGGAAAGGAACTTGGAGCTTGTAACGTTTCCATGTATGTATCACTTACTCTTGTCCTTTTTGAATGGAACTGGTCATGGGTTTGGAAGGTGCTGTCCAAAGAGCCTTGGTGAGTTTCTGTAGTGTATTTTTGAATGTTGGCTTTGGGGGACTGGCTGTTTGTGGAGATTAAACCTGTTAATTAGACCTTTCACATTACATCCTATTCGATCGAAAGTAGAAAACCTATCCCTAAAAACTAGATTAGATTAGATCACTTAGTGTGGAAACAGGCCCTTCAGCCCAACAAGTCCACACCAACCCTCTGAAGAGCAACCCACCCAGATCCATTCCCCTACATTCACCCCTTCACCTAACACTACGGGCAGTTTAGCATGGCCAATTCACCTGACCTGCACATTTTTGGACTGCGGGAGGAAACTGGAGCACTCGGAGGAAACCCACGCAAACACTGGGAGAATGGGCAAACTCCACACACAGTTGCATGAGGCAGGAATTGAATCCGGGTCTCTGGCGCTGTGAGGCTGCAGTGCTAACCACTGTGTCACCCAGAAATACTCCAGTAAAATACTCCAGAAACTTGTTCTCCGCTTAATTGGATAGCCCAATGTATAGAATCAGAATGCCTGGAGTGTGGAAAGACCCCATTCAGCCAATTGAGAATGCATTGACCTTCCTTCCTAAAAGCATCCCAGCACCCCCCACCACCACCTATCCCATAACCCTGTATTTAACCATCACTAATCCACACTTAACCTGCACATTGCTGGACACTTGAGATAATTCAGAATGACTACTCCACCCAATCCTCTCAACTTTTAGATGGTAGATAGAAACCCACAGAGACTTGGGGAGAGTGTGCAACTGTCCGTATGGAGCTTACACGAAGCTAGAATCCCACCCAGGTCCCTAATACTGTGAAGCAACAGTGCAAACCACTGAGCCACCATGGTGCCCTGATTGCCCAGATGTATAAGTACATTGGTGTGTGTTGTTCATGTTGTACGCTTTTGTCATTAGCTGACTCAGTACTATGCCCCACACCACCACTACCATTTGGTGGCTATTGACGCCTCCAACCAATATCTGCTGCCCTTTCCTTCTATTAGTTTGAGTCAAACACATTCAATACAGTGTTCTTCTGATCTGAGAGCCTCCCTTTAAAATGTACTGATCCTATCCCTTTATCAGCACAACCGAATCTCTTTCCACTGATCTATTGTTCTAAATGTTGAATATCCTTGAATATTCAGTTCCCAGTCCTGGTCTTCATACAGCCATGTTTCTGCAATAGCGATGAGATCATAGCCATGTGTCTCTGTGTCTTCAGATCATTTACCTTGTTGTGAACTCTGTCTGAATACACAGTGTGCCTTAACTTATTGTTTTGATGTTCGTGCCCTTTCTAAGGATACTTAATGCTTAGTTTAGTTTCTTCTGTCTTTTGACAGCTGCAGAAAGATGCTATCTCCCATGTATCTTTATCACCTTCCTCTTTGCAGTTTTTCTTTCCAAGTTGGGTTACCCTACACGTTCCCATCCCCATACAAGGTTGTTTTTACCTAGGATATTAAAACTATGACTGCAGATGCTGGAAACCAGAGTCTAGATTAGAGTGGAGCTGAAAATGTGTTGCTGGAAAAGCGCAGCAGGTCAGGCAGCATCCAAGGAACAGGAGAATCGACGTTTCGAGCATAAGCCCTTCTTCAGGAATACAGGCAGAGAGCCTGAAGCGTGGAGAGATAAGTGAGAGGAGGGTGGGGTTGGGGAGAAAGTAGCATAGAGTTCCGAGGCAGAAGATGAGGCGTTCTTCCTCCAGGTGTCTGGTGGTGAGGGAGCGGTGGTGAAGGACGCCCAGGACCTCCATGTCCACGGCAGAGCGGGAGGGGGAGTTGAAATGTTGGGCCACAGGGTGGTGTGGTTGATTGGTGCGGGTGTCCCGGAGATGTTCCCTAAAGCGCTCTGCTAGAAGGCGTCCAGTCTCCCCAATGTAGAGGAGACTGTATCAGTTGCTCCTGATGCAATAAATGATATTGGTGGATGTGCAGGTAAAACTTTGGATATGGAAGGCTCCTTTAGGGCCTTGAAAGGAGGTGTGGGCACAGGTTTTGCACTTCCTGCAGAGGCAGGGGAAGGTGCCAGGATGGGAGGGTGGGTTGTTGGGCAGCATGGACCTGACCAGGTAGTCACGGAGGGAATGGCCTTTGCGGAAAGGGGTGGGGAGGGAAATATATCCCTGGTGGTGGGGTCCGTTTGGAGGTGGCGGAAATGTTGGCGTGTGATTTGAGTTTTAATATCCTGTCCTAATATTCTGAACAAATCATCTGTTTTTTGAATTAATCCATCTTGGCATAATGGGTGTGCTACACCATGATGGATGGCAACAAAAACAGACGTAGCTGGAAAAGCTCGCAGGTCTGGTAGCATCAGTGAAGGAAAATCAGAGTTAACTTTTCAGGTCCGGTGACCCTTCCTTCCTCTGAAGGTTGAGGAAGGAATACCAGACCTGAAAAGTTAACTCTGATGTTTCTTCACTGACACTACCAGACCTGCTGAGCTTTTCCAGCTACGTCTGTTTTTGTTCCTGTTGCACCATCTGCAGTTTTTATGATGGATGGTAACCTTGCTGTGAAGGTAGAACTCCATTTCCATCTTCATTAAGTCTCTGTGTTGGTCACTTCTAACTATGCCATATGGGCAGATGTTCTAGCAACAGATAAATTGGCAAGTAAAAAATTTTTCTTTTCAATTACTAGTGCTGAAACAAAACCACTTGCAGAATATATTGTGTCCTTGACAACCTCAGTGTATTCCCCAATAGGTGTTCAATATAGAGTACAGAGGAACCTCTATTATCCGAGCGCGATGGGCATGTCGACCCTTTTACCCCTTCAGTCGAAGCAAAATGCCCAGAGATAGTATGATTTTACATCCTTCATCTTTATTCCGGGCCCTGGGAGGAGAGAGAATGATCGCCCATGTGCACAGAAACATGAGTTCTCCGATCTTCTCTGCAATGGCAGTTTCTTGGTGAACTATGTAGCCATTTTACAGCAAGGAGCATCCAGATAAGGCAACATATATATTAATTGGGTGACTGTTACAATCAATGGGTATCAAGAGCAGAGACCAAGCCCTTTACTATTATACAATGAATGTTCTTAATCTTGTTAATTGGATTCATACAATTGATACTTTTCAACTTGTTAGCTGACCTTGCATACTGAATGCCTCCAATATTGTTAAATGGTTGTACGTAATGACTGCTTTTCTTCCTTGTTAACCCATTACCCTTGCCTCCAGCACCCCATTGTCAACTGCAAGTTTTTTCTGATCTGAGTCATGCTCAGCTGAACCCCGTTTCACAAAACTAAGAATGTAACTCTTTCCCTGCCTGCTTATACCCAATACACATTCTCAGGTGGGCACTATTTTGTTGAGATAATTGATTATTCAGATAATCGATTTGACCTTCAACAAGGGAAGCCACACTGATCTAACACTGTGCTCTACTGGAGATTTTGTTTAAATCTATAATTTTGATGAGTCAGCATTTAAACAAATTAATCTTTGCATTTGTAAATTCCAAGTTACACTGAGAACTAAACCCTTATCATCACATAAATATATGAAATCCCAGCATTAAGCAAGGTCCCCAACAGCTTCTATGATCACGAGAGTTTGTCAGTTTCCGTGAATTCAGTGACGTGACAAAGACAGAAGCACTACCTTGTGCATACAATTACTTTCTCAGACATTTTTTTTCTTCCATGAACAACCCGGGAAAGTGATGAGAATACCCTGTAAAGCACTTAATTTTGCAAAGGGCTGTGTAATTAACCCTTGCCTAAAAAATATCCAGTCGCTGATGCTTGAGGTGCTTGTGTTTCTTTGTTTTTGCCAGCATTTTCACATGTTCTTCAGTACAGGTAATCGGAATTCACTTTCCTCTTTGTAATGTTTTTACGGGAGCTTGAGATCTTCTCCTGGTAATTGATATTTGGATAATTGGTATTCGGATAATCGAGGTTCTTCTGTACTGATGTATCAGCTGAGGGAGAGCAGGTAGTAATCAGAGGTCTGCTAGGCCATGTTTATGCATTGCCATAAGATCTTGTGGAATCTACAGTCAATATTGAGGATGCCCAGAGCTACTTCCACATAATGATGCATCATCCTGCTGCCAGCCCTGGTGAGCACAAACAACCATTGACCATCCCTGGTTTTGAAGTGTGCAGGTGTTTGGTCACTTGACTACTCTATGGGACAGTTCTGCTTATTTTTGCCCCAGACCCCAGATGTGAGTGAGTATAATTGCAAGGTTGACTGTATTGAACGAATCTTCAACTGTAGTGTGGAGTTTCCAATGGCAGAATAGGAAATGAGCATCAATTTTGCTCTCTTGAATTTTAGAAATTCAATTAGGAAAACAAAAGCACCAGTAGGAAAACATTTTTAGAGATCTCCCAGAACTCTGCTGTCAGACTCCGGGTTCAATTAATCTTTGTTTTTTTTATTCTTCCTGCTGAAGTGAACAAATACGTGTTTCCTAACACTACTGTCTGCTAGCCTTACTCCTTTATGTTCTGTTCACATAGATAGAAAAGCTTATCTTTGTGCGATCTGCAAATTTTAACTATCATGTCTTGACATCTCTTTTCAAGAATACCAAATTAAGCAGAACGTCAATAGAACCTTGATATTGCAAGAAAGGAGAGTGCTGATTGGTTGGTGAATGGGCCATGGTTGAGATGTTACACTGGAGAATGCATCCATTAATGCAGAAGGACAGTTAATAACGAACCTTTTGTTCAATTTTTAAACCAGGCAGATTGACTTTGGCCAAGGCATTGTGAGAATGCCCAAGTGAATTTCTGTCACTTATTTTGAAGTTGAAAGAGATGGTATGCATGTGTGTTCTTTGTGCAACAAACACGGCCCAGTGGACTAACATGAAGAACTTCCAGTACACATGTGTGCCACACTTGGTTGTTAGCATTGTAATTCCTCATACAGTCAGGTTTTTCTGGCAAATATTAGATTTTTTAGTTTAGATTATATTACAGTGTGGAAGCAGGCCCTTCGGCCCAACAAGTCCACATCGACCCGCCGAAACGTAACCCACTCATACCCCTACATTTACCCCTTAGCTAACACTACGGGCAATTTAGCATGGCCAGTTCACCTAGCCTGCACATCTTTGGACTGTGGGAGGAAACCGGAGCACCCGGAGACACTGGGAGAACGTGCAAACTCCACACAGTTAGTCGCCTGAGGCAGGAATTGAACCCAAGTCTCTGGCGCTGTGAGGCAGCAGTGCTAACCACTGTGCCACCGTGCCGCCCATTGTTCAAGCATAGTATCACATCTGTTAAGAGCTTTGCAATATGAGCTGGTTTGCTGTGATCAGCACCTTGCTTGCTATAAGTAGCTGAAAGAATATAATGTTTGATATGATCCACCAGTCTTTGGAACATACAACCGACATATTTGGCATCACGCTGGCAATGAAATTCATGAGCATGTTAGTGTAATGAATTGTCCTGTTGAATACAATATAGTAAGATTTGAGAAATTCCTTTCCCTGAATACTTCAGTAAATGGTTGAACACTACCTTCTTTCTTAAAACTGTGCGTACTCCTTTCAATTACCTTTTTGAATTTTTGTAAGTGCGCAGCAATAGTTTTTAATAATTAACTCTAACTCTAACAGCTTCCCCAGAACACACACCAAGCTGTTTGACTTATAGATTTCTGTTTCCTTCCTTTGAAAAGAGGAGTTACTGCTCCTCCTTTGTCTGGTGGAACTTTCACTGAATCTGGGAATGTTGGGAAGCAGAGGGTAATAGTGGAAGAATGCTTGTCAGGCGGAAAGCCTGTGACTTGTGGAGTGCATCTCCGATTGGTGCCGGGTGCATTGCTGTTTGTTATATATAATCAATGATTTGGATGCGAAGGTACAAAGCGTGATTGCTAAGTTTGCAGATGACAGTAAAATAGGCAGTATCATGGAGAATCAGGAAGGTTATCAGAAATTGCAGCAGGATCAATCAGCTGGGGAAGTGGACAGAGAAATGGCTAATGGAGTTTAACATAAGCGTGAGGTCTTGCATTTTGGCAAGTCAAATCAAGATAGGAGTTTCATGGTGAATGGTAGGGCCTTAAGGAATGTAGTGGAAGAGAAGGACCGTTTTTGGATTTGAGGTTCACAGTTTTCTGAAAGTTGAGTCCCAAGTAGACAGGGCAATGAAGAAGGACTTTGGCAGACTGGCCTTCATCAGTCAGGGCATTGAGAGGGCATTAAGTATCATGGAACATTACAGCGCAATGCACGTCCTTTGGCCCTTGATGTTGTGCTGACCTGTGGAACCGATCTAACCTACACTATCCCATTATCATCGATATGTTTATCCAATGACCATTTAAATGCCGTTAATGCTGGTTAATCTACGACTATTGAAGGCAGGGCATTCCACACCCTTAGTATTTTGAGTAAAGAACCTGCCTCTGATATCTGTCCTGTATCTATTGCCCCTCAGTTTAAAGATATGTGCCCTCATGTTAGCCATTACCATCCGCAGCAAAAGGGCTCTGTGTCCATCCTATCTAATCCTCTGATTATGTTGTATGTTGCTATTAAGTCACTTCTTAATTTATCCTTTTGAACCACCTTATCTCCTTGCCCTATAACCTTCTGTGATATGCAGACTGCGATTGCTTGATCTGCAATACCTTCTAGGGTTAATACTGGCTGGCGCATCAGGGATGCCTTCCATTGCTCTTGATGTGATGTTATAACAATTGTTACATTCATCTGAATGAGCACAAGGGTCTTTCTTTTAGCAGCTCTTCTAATAGATGAGACTTTGATCTCTCAAGTGAGATATTGAATGAAGGTCCCCTTGCCTGTTCAAATGGATGTCAAAGATCCCTGACACTGTTTCACAGGAGTTGTCCCAGAGCCCTGGCCAACATCAACTCCATGATCGTTAGAAGCGGGGAAGAATGATTATCAGACCATTGTCACATTGTTAGCTGTGTTCAAACAAGGAAAAGGTGTTGGCAGAATGTCGATGATAACTATTATGCTGACACAACTGAAGCAGAAACCAACAGTGCAGCATTCTTTAGTACTGCACTGCAGTGTTCGCCTAAACTCTGTGGTCACATTTCTAGGTGGATTCATGACCTTCTGACTGGTGTGCTTCTACTATTAACACATCAATGCCAAATTCATTGTCTGGTTGACCAAGGTAGGAATCTTTTTTTAAAAAAAATTTCCTTTTTTTAAAAATTACACAATAGTTTTACAAGCACTTTTTTTTAAACGTTAGAACTAGTTTATTTAACCTCCCTAAAAAGTCACGACTTCTTCAGCATAATGCAGCCTAATTTAAGGGCCAAACATCCTCTGTCTTAAGAATGCTTGCCTGCCTGAAAAAGTCCAGTGCTTACAAAAAGTTGGTTAATTTTCAGATTAGTTGTTGTCGATGACCCTCGTATATACTGAAGAAAGGCTTAATGGGTTACTAAGAACTGTTGGTATAACTGAGATAACCAGACTTGAGATCTGGCTGCACCAGTGGGAGTCTGTGTTGGAGGTCTCAGGCCTTTTCTTCTCCAGCCATGTGGGCAATTAGTAGAGGAAAGTTGTGATGAGCTGAAAATGTGTTGCTGGAAAAACGCAACAGGTCAGGCAGCATCCAAGGAACAGGAGAATCGACATTTCGGGCATAAGCCCTTCTTCAGGAACGTCGATTCTCCTGTTCCTTGGATGCTACCTGACCTGCGCTTTTCCAGCAACACATTTTCAGCTCTGATCTCCAGCATCTGCAGCCCTCACTTTCTCTGAAAGTTGGGATGAGCAGGGGTCTCCATCTCATCCACTTTCAGGCATTTAGTGTCATAGAGTCATAAAGATGTACAGCACGGAAACAGACCATTTGGTTCAACTCATCCATGCCAACCAGCTATCCCAACCCAATCTAGTTTCACCTGCCAGCACACACCCCATATCTCTCCAAACCCTTCCTATTCATGTACCCATCAAAATGCCTTTTAAATGTTGCAATTGTACCAGCCTCCACCACTTCCTCTGGCAGCTCATTTCATACACCCATTATCTTCTGTGTGAAAAAATTGCACTTTAGGTTCCTTTTATATCTTTCCCTTCTCACCCTAAACATATGCCCTCTTGTTCTGGACTCCCCATCCCAGGGAAAAGACTTTGTCTATTTATCCTATCCATGCGCCTCATGATTTTGTAAACCTCGATAAGGTCACCCCTCAGCCTCCGCTCCAGGGAAAACAGCCCCAGCCTGTTCAGCCTCTCCCTGTAGCTCAGATCCTCCAACCCTGGCAACATCCTTGTAAATCTTTTCTGAACCCTTTCAAGTTTCACAACATCTTTCCGATAGGAAGGAGACCAGAATTGCACGCAATATTCCAACAGTGGCCTAACCAATATCCTGTATAGCCACAGCATGACCTCCCAACTCCTGTACTCCATACTCTGATCAATAAAGGAAAGCATACCAAATGCGTTCTTCACTATCCTATCTACCTGTGACTCCACTTTCAAGGAGCTATGAAGCTGCACTCCAAGGTCTCTTTGTTCAGCAACACTCCCTAGGACCTTAGCATTAAGTATATAAGTCCTGCTAAGATTTTCTTTCCCAAAATGCAGCACCTTAATCTGAATTAAACTCCATCTGCCTCTTCTCAGCCCATTGGCCCACCTGGTTAAGATCCCTGTTGTAATCAGAGGTAACCTTCTTCGCTGTCCACTACACCACCACTTTTGGCGTCATCTGCAAACTTACTAACTATATCTCCTATGTTCACATCCAAATCATTTATGTAAATGACAAAATGTAGAGGACCCAGCACCGATCCTTGTGGCACTCCACTGGTCACAGGCCTCCAGTCTGAAAAGCAACCCTCCACTGCCAACTGTCTTCTACCTTTTGAGCCAGTTCTGTATCCAAATGACGAGTTCTCCCTGTATTCCGTGAGATCTAACCTTGCTAATCACTCTCCCATGGGGAACCTTGTCAAACGCCTTACTGAAGTCCGTATAAGTCACATCTACTGCTCTGCCCTTGTCAATCCTCTTTTGTTATTTCCTTAAAAAACTCAATCAAGTTTGTGAGTCATGACTTTGTGTGTGGGAAATCATGTTGACTATCCCTAATGAGTCCTTACCTTTACAAATAATGTACATCCTGTCCCTCAGGATTCCCTCCAACAACTTGCCCACCACCGACGTCTATAGTTCCCCAGCTTGTCCTTACTACCTTTCTTAAGCAGTGGCACCAAGTTAGCCAACCTTCAGTCTTCCGACACTTCACCTATGACTAATTGACGATACAACTATCTTAGCAAGAGGTCCAGCAATCACTTCCCTAGCTTCCCACAGAGTTCTCGGGTACCCCACATCAGGCCCTGGGGATTTATCCACCTTTATGCGTTTCAAGACATCCAGCACTTCCTCCTCTGTAAAATGGACATTTTTCAAGATGCCACCATCTGTTTCCCTACATTCTATATCTTCTATGTCCTTTTCCACAGTAAATACTGATGCAAAATACTCGTTTAGTATCTTCCCCCATCTCCTGCAGCTCCACACAAAGGCTGCCTTGCTGATCTTTGAGGGGAGAAAGTGAGGACTGCAGATGCTGGAGATCAGAGCTGAAAATGTGTTGCTGGAAAAGCTGATCTTTGAGGGGCCCTATTCTCTCCCTAGTTACCCTTTTGTCCTTAATATATTTGTAAAAACCCTTTGGATTCTCCTTATCTCTATTTTGCCAAAGCCCTTTCTGCCCTCCTGATTTCACTCTAAAGTATACTCCTACTTCCTTTTATACTCTTAGAAGGATTCACTCGATCTATCCTGTCTATACCTTACATATGCTTCCTTCTTTTTCTTAACCTAAACCTCAATTTATTTAGTCATCCAGCATTCCCTATACCTACCAGCCTTTCCTTTCACTCTAACAGGAATATACTGTCTCTGGACTCTCATTATCCCATTTCTGATGGCTTCCCATTTTCCAGCTGTCCCTTTACCTGCAAACATCTGCCCAACAAAGAGTTAAGAGCCAGGAGGGGACATGAGAAGTTGTTGGTGGATATGATCAAGCAAAACCCTAAGACTTTCCATAGGTATATCAGGAATAAAAGAATGACGAGTAAGATTAGGGCCAATCAAGGAGAATAATGGGAAGTTGTGCGTGGAGTCGGAGGAGATGGGGAAGCGCGAAACAAATATTTTTTGTCAGTATTCACACTGAAAAATACAATGTTGTCCAGGAGAATACTGAGATCCAGGCGACTAGACTAGATGGGTTTGAGGTTAACAAGGAGGAGGTGTCAACAAATCTGGAAAGTGTGAAAATAGATGAGTCCCCTGGGTTGGATGGGCTTTATCCTAGGATTCTCTGGGAAGCCAGTGATGGCATTACCGAGCCTTATGGCTTTGATCTTTATGTTGTCATTGTCTACAGGAATAGTACCAGAACACTGGAGAATAGCAACTGTTGTCCCCTTGTTCAAGAAGGGGAGTAGAGACAACTCTGGTAATTATAGACCAGTGAGCCTTACTTAAGTTGTGGGTAAAGTGTTGGAAAATTTTAGAGGTAGGATTTATAATTATCTTTAGAGGAGGAAGTTGATTAGGGATTAGGGATAGGATTTTGCAAAGGGAACATTGCCTTACAAACCTTATTGAGTTTTTCGAGCTGCAGAGCTGGGCTGAGAGGTGGAAAATGTAGGTTCACGTGGAAAAGTGTGGGTGATTCACTTTGGAAGGAGCAATAGGAATGCAGAGTACTGGGCTAATGGTAAGATTCTTGGTAGTGTGGATTTGCAGAGAGATCTTGGTCTCCATGTATATAGATCCCTCAAAATTGCTACCCAGGTTGATAGGTTATTAAGAAAGCATACAGTGTGTTCGCTTTCATTGGTAGAGGGATTGAGTTTTGGAGTCACGAGGTCATGCTGCAGCTGTACAAAACTCTGGTGCGGTTGCACTTGGACTATTGCATACAGTTCTGGTCACTGGATTATAGGAAGGATGTGCAAGATTTGGAAAGAGTTCCGAGGAGGTTTACTTGGATGTTGCCTGGTACGGAAGGAAGGTCTTATGAGAAAAGGCTGAGGAACTTGAGGCTGTTTTTGTTTTGAGAGAGGTGAGTTAATTGAGATGCATGAGATAGTATGGACAGTGAGTGCCATTTACCTCGGGTGGTGATGGCTAATACAAGGGGGTGTAGCTTTAAATTGAAGGTTGATAGATATTGGACAGATGTTAGAGGTAGTTTTTTAACTCAAAGTAGCAGGAGTGTGGAATGCCACTGCCTGCCACAGTTATAGACTTGCCAACTTTACAGGCATTTAAATGGTCATTGGATAGGCATATGGCTGGGAATGGAGTAGTGTAGGTTAGATAGGCTTCAGATTGGTTTCACAGGGTGGCACAACATTGAAGGCTAAAGGGTCTGTCCTGCACTGTCATGTTCTATATTCC
This sequence comes from Chiloscyllium plagiosum, assembly GCF_004010195.1. NCBI lineage: Eukaryota > Metazoa > Chordata > Chondrichthyes > Orectolobiformes > Hemiscylliidae > Chiloscyllium > Chiloscyllium plagiosum. The sequence goes on along the minus strand of NC_057710.1, from coordinate 26,210,319 downwards.
CTGTTAGGCCTCTTGCATTGAAATGAATGCAGTTGAATTTATCAGTCCTACTTTGTTCTCTGCTTTGTCCTTGTCTACCCTGATTGTTTGACTCGCTTCTTTTCGCAACAGTACCTGTCTCAAATTGATCTCTTTCCTCACTACCTCCCTGTGTCCCACTGCCCTCCCCCCAACCAGAGTTTAAATCCTCCCAAGCAGATCTAGTAAATCTTCCTGCCAGTATATTAGTCCCCTTCCAATTCAGGTGCAATCCATCCTTCTTGTACAGGTCACTTCTACACCAGAAGAGATTATCATGATACAAAAATGTGATACATTCTCCCATACACTAGCTCCTCAGCCACTCATTCATCTGCTCTATCCTCCTATTCCTACCCTCACTAGCTCATCCAGATATTACTTGCCTTGAGGACCTCCTTTTTAAATTACTTCATAACTTTCTGTATTCTTCCTTGAGAATCTCTCCTTTTTCTCTTCCTATGTCATTCATTCCAATGTGTACAATGACCTCCTTCTGGACTGTCTTTCCCCCTTGAGAACATTCTGCACCCTGTCTGAGATGTCTGTGCCTCTGACTAGAGAGAGTCCCCTAACACAATTGATTGCTTGGAACCCAACATAGCTCTCGTTGCATGGCTCTGTCTTGATACCAGAAACTTGGCTGCTCATGCTATATTCTCCTGAGAGTCCATCACCCGCTATCTTTTCCAAAACAGCATACTTGTTTGAAATGGGGTTAGTGACAGAAGCCTCCTTAACTACTTGCCTACCTCTCCTACCTTTCCTGGAGTTGACCCATCTATGTGACTGTGTATCTGCGGCTTTTCTCCCTTTTCAATAACTGCCATCCGTCACACCCCCTTGCTTACGTGAATTCCTCAGTGCCTTTAACTGCCGCTCCAAACGATCCATTCAATCTGGTAGGATTTCCAACAAACAACATTTTATTGCAGATATAATCCTCAGTAACACGTAAACTCTCTCAAAGCTTTGACATCTGATAAGAAGAGTGTATCATCCCCCAAGGTCCAACCTACAGACCCAAAAAATAGCACCGTCTTATTGCTTTACAAAACACTGATCCAGGCTAACTTAATACTTATAGCTTATATTTTTAAAATTTAATTGAGTCAGATCTCAATAAAACATATAAACAAGAAAGAACCCACTCTACTCGCTATTGTAGATTTACCATAACGGTAATTGTTAGGAAGGACCATCATACGGTTCTTGTGGGGACAAAAGTGTCTTCACATTGAAGGATATCCTCCACTGTATTGTTTTGCAATGCAATAACTTGATACTCTGGGGGGGGGGGGGGGAACCATTGCAAAACAATTTCAGGACTCAAAACATTAACTCTGTTTTCTTCTGCTGCTTGATGAATTCCTCCAGAAATATTAATGCTTGGTTGTATAGTGAATCAGATGGGTATTGTTGAGCATTAACTCTATTTTCATAGTCACCATTAGAGTAACTTTTTGACCAGATGAAAGTAAAAGGGTTCCCAAGTAAAGGTGAGAGTTGGGCGATTCACAACTTTATTCCACCCTTGACACATGCACTGCTCAGCCACAATTTCTTGCCCACAACTGATCAGTGTGACACTGATCAGTTATTCCAGGAGTTCTTCCAGTGTTAGGTGAAGTTGATGTTTGTGTGGAATGTTATAGCATTTTGTTATTAATGGGAAGAGCAGGACAAAACACCATTTCCTTGATGAAAGAAATTGGCGTGAGGCCATAATGTTCAACTGGACGGAGTTATTGCTAATCTGATCAGGAAGCTCTCACATTTTGAGAAGTGCTTTTTGTTTAAAAGAAGTGGCTTCTGAGCAAGGAAGACCAAAGGATAGAATTTCGCTATTGCAAGGCTGAAGTCAAGATAAATAATCATGTGCAGCCAATATTTAGCAAGGTTAGACCAGTGCCCTGTGCACAGAGAAGTGAATGGGCTGACCTTGTGGTGATTCAAAAAGCAAGCACATACACTACACATCTCAAAGTCAAAAGTATGATAAATAAGATGATTGATTGGTAAGTAGTGGGGATGTATCATTCTCGGTGGATTGATAATCATTAAAATAGACCTGTCAAATTAGAGTTAAGAACAAAAGGTTTTACTTGAGAATGAGAAATTTCCACCATGCATTGGAATTATGAATGTTGGGTCCGAAAATTCTGCGCTTTCTAGTTTTGTTGTCAATTTCTGCTGGCCACAGGGAACTGTTATTTTCTCTGCGATCTGTTATCAATTATGACCTAGCTTCCTCTTGTTTTGGCTAACTGGGGGATGGTAATGAAGCTTTTTTTTTGCTCAATCCTCTGGGACTGAGAGTTGTTAAGATAGGAGGTTCAAGTGCCATCAACATCAAGGATTGGGGTTGGGGGGGGAGAGTTGGAGATGATGCCTCGGGTTTGGAATCTAGGCCATCAGTGGGTGATGACTAGGCAAGAGTGAGGTTGAGAGTTTAGGTCTTGATTGTCACTACTGTCCCATGTCAATCCAAGCTTAAAATTTGAGCCTGAATTCTACTATGTTTCCTTTTTTTTTAATGCCACCTTATTCATTGCTGTTATTGTAGCTTTTCCATTGTAGCTGCCATGCAAACAGGCCAAGTAGAGAAATTTTGTGTAAAGGTAGGGTGAGGATTCCATGAGGATGGGGTAAAAGATAGGTATGAAAACTTTTGTCGTGTGAAATTCATGAGTGAGCAAAATAATTTTGCAAGTACTTTCAAAACACATTTCATATTTGATACTGTTAAATGTTCATCTTAATCACATACCAGCTGTTGTGATGCTGCTTTCTTACTGTTCTGTTATTGCTGGCTCTGGAGTCATGTTAATTTTGCAGAGGTTATTTTTTTCTTACTTTATTTATGGGATGTGGGCCTCATTGGATGGGTCAACCTTTGTCCATACCTTGTTCTGTTGTGAAGGTGCTCGTGACTTAAAATGGGGTTTTGTTGTAAAATAGCTTGTGAAGCATTGCTGTCGCCCTTGTCCTTTTTGCTTTGCATGTACATGATTCATGAACTGTTCAATTATGTCATACAGGATGAAGTCTGTACTAACTACTTCATATGTTAAAATGCTGAGGTCACTTTGATTTTAGACAAACAATTGCCCACTTTTTCTTTGATGCTTGCAGTTGTTAAACAAAAAGTAATGTTTTACCCACTTGAAACTGCATACAAGTGTTGGTATTTCATTAACACTTCATAAAACTATTTAATTTCACTGCACTTCTTATTGTTTTGTATTTCACCATTCTTGCCCATGTTGTATCAATATAATAGGTTATCATTTGGAGTGTTCACTACTTTTGCAGTGATCAGGTTCTATGTGGAATGAAAATGTATACTGCATCTCAGAAGATGATCTAATTAGCAGTCAGGTATGAAAAGAGTAATTGTAAGATTGAATTCAATCTTCGATTAGCTTCTAGACTATGATGTCAAAGCTAAAAAGCACAAGTGTTTCTTCATGGTGTCATGCTTAACACACCTGGGACATCAGACACCTGGGGATTTTGAAAGCAAAGAAACCAGTGTTGACAGAATAACATGAAAGTACAACGGGACCTTGATCAGATAGGCCAAGGAGTGGCAGATGGAGTTTAATTCCGATAAATGCTGCATTTTGGGAAAGCAAATCTTAGCAGGACTTATACACTTAATGGTAAGGTCCGCGAGAGTGTTGCTGAACAAAGAGACCTTGGAGTGCAGGTTCATAGCTCCTTGAAAGTGGAGTCGCAGGTAGATAGGATAGTGAAGAAGGCGTTTGATACTCTGACCAGTAAAGGAAAGCATATTGAGTACAGGAATTGGGAGGTCATGCTGTGGCTATACAGGACATTGGTTAGGCCACTGTTGGAATATTGCATGCAATTCTGGTCTCCTTCCTATCAGAAAGATGTTGTGAAACTTGAAAGGGTTCAGAAAAGATTTATAAGAATGTTGCCAGGGTTGGCGTATTTGAAGTACAGTATGTTACATGTATATGTAATAGGATGCTAACTTCAAGTTTTCAAGGAAGTGTTAGATATAGTTCTTGGGGCTGAAGGGTCAAAGCAGGAACAGGGCACTGGAGCAGGCTGATCAGCAATGACCATATGAATAGTGGAGCTATTTGATGCACAAGGAAATAGAGTCATGGGAGTCAGATTCTAAAGTTGGGTTTAGGCCATAATTGGATCAGCCACAATCTTACTGAATAGTGGTGCAGTCTGGAAAGGCTAAATGGTCTACTCCTGCTTCCAAATGCTGTATTCGAGTCAAAGGAGGCAGTACCATCCTTAGTGGCCAAACCTTTGATACTTGTGTTTATTTTGATGGCCCATCAGCATAATACTAAATTTGCAAGGCAGCAGCAGATTGTGGCAAATCTCAAAAGCTCCTGCACAAAGAGTAACTTATTGCACCTTGAGTTATCTGTGAATCACAGTCAGTCATGTTGAAGGAGCAGTCAAGCTAATTGAAGGAGATACCCAGATAGAGACAAATTTAAGCCAGGTTCATTTGAAAGTTGGTAGGTTGAAAAGGGGAAAACAAAAAGATGCTTTTGATTCCTGCATTAGATGTCATAGCTAGATATTTTTGTTTACATACTGGAATTCAAGAAAAACAAGATTTGTTTTAATAATTAAATCACTGATTTTGGCCCTATATGTTTTGACTGTGATTTGAATGAAATACATCTGCAACAAAGCCTGTTAAACATTGGGCATCGTTGAAATTAAGACCATTTGATACAGGAGTAGAAGTAGGCTGTTTGGCTCTCGAGTCTGCTCCACTATTTGCTCCTAAGTCTAGGTTTAGTTGTACTATATTTTGGGAAATTATGTCTGTTTATACAGTAATAAATGGGATGTTTGTTTAGATTAGTTTACTTAGTGTGGAAACAGGCCCTTCGGCCCAACAAGTCCACACCGACCCGCCGAAGCGCAACCCACCCATTTCCCTACATTTACCCCTTTACCTAACACTACGGGCAATTTAGCGTGGCCAATTCACCTGACCTGCACATCTTTGGACTGTGGGAGGAAACCGGAGCACCCAGAGGAAACCCACGCAGACACGGGGAGAATGTGCAAACTCCACACAGTCAGTCGCCTGAGTCGGGAATTGAACTCGGGTCTCTGGCACTGTGAGGCAGCAGTGGGAAGAGAATATAGTAAATAATTAAACCTAATGATTTTGTTACAGTGCATCTGCTGGTATTGGGAGTCTAAAATGAAATTAACCAGGACACTACTTATTTCAATAAATAATGCACTTGTGTTCACTTTGTACATTCAGTCCCACATTTTCTTGCACAAGTGGTGCATCCTGTAATCACCAGTCAATGCTTGCATCTGAATGTTGACTAGCTTTTGTTGATATTTTCATAATTTGCTTCAGTGGAGCTCAGTGGTGAAATACAAAGTTGTACTTTTTAAATTGCCAGAATAACTGTGCCACTGAGTGGGTTAAGAAGCTCAGTTCTGAATCCTGCTTGCAGCAGCCAAGCTTGGTTGGTTACACCAGCATTGAAGCAGATCTGATTATAATCTGCAGGGAGGTTTTAATTCATAAAGGGGAAGTTCTGTTTAGTAAATGATTGGATTTGCTTGTGGTTTTTCAAAACTTCTTGTGCCTTCTCTGACCTTGCTCGTCTATTGCCTGGAGCTCAAACAAAACTAGCACAAGTCTAAAGTCGCAATGTAGAACCAGAAAGGGTCTTGGCCCAACCAGAGACACCCATGTTCCATGAGAGAATAAAAAGTGGGGGGGTAGGGCTGCAGCCATAGACATGGGGCACCATCGATATCCAGGAGCAATTTGTAAATTCAAGATGTTGCATATTGTGTGTTGTTTTCTCGGTTCTTATATTGAAATTCTGGTTCCACTGCAGTTGTGACATTTCTGTGAATATTGGTTCCTTTTCCAATTATGGAGCAAATAAACTTTTGCATTACCAGGGCAAGAGTTTTCATTTGACTTATTATTGTCACATGTACTGAAATACAGTGAAAAGTATTGTTTTGTGTGCTAACCAGACAAATCATACCTTTCCTAAGTACATTAGGGTATTGCAGAATACACTGTTGAAGCTACAGATAAGGTGCAGATCTACTTTAATATGGGAGGTCTATTGGTTTTAAAACTTCCATAATCCTTTGACTTACCACTAGCTTTTGTATGTTTGTTTTATCTTTAAATTTGATGCTCACCTTAACTTCCCTAGTTAACCATGGTCACTTGACCCCCTTCCTAAGACCCTCCTCCTTGACTTGATATATTATCATTGAGTCATGAACTACTTTACTAAATATTTGCCATTGTTCCTCAATGATCTTTGCAGCTAAATTCTTTGCCAGTTAATTCTAGCCACCACTGCTCTCCTCTCTGTAATTAAACTTATTTAAGTTTGGCATAATTTATTACCAATCTTCTTCCTCCCCCACCCCTGCCTCAAACTCCATGCTAAATTCTACCATATTATAGTTGCCAAGGGGATCCTTTTATTCTAAGATTTCTTAGACCTGCCTCCTCACATCACCAGATCCATAATAACTTGAATCCTGGTGGGTTCACAACATTTTGCTGTGGGAACTAACCTGAATACACTCTGAATTCTTTTTCATGCTACCTCTGTCAATTAGATTTTTCCAATCTGTGTGAAGATTCAAGTCACCCATAATACATGTACAGCTTTTTTTTAAACATAGCTCATTATCTCCTGATTTGTTCTCTGTCCTACAGAACAGGTATGATTAGGTGTGAGCTGAAAATGTGTTGCTGGAAAAGCGCAGCAGGTCAGGTAGCATTAAAGGAGCAGGAGAATCGACGTTTCGGGCATGAGAAGGGCTCATGCCCGAAACGTCGATTCTCCTGCTCCTTGGATGCTACCTGACCTGCTGCGCTTTTCCAGCAACACATTTTCAGCTGTGATCTCCAGCATCTGCAGTCCTCACTTTCTCCAGGTGTGATTAGGTGGCCTATTGAATATTCCACTAATGTCGTCATCTCCTTATGTTTTACCTTTATGAATAAGATTCTACATCATCCGATTGTTTCTTGCTGTCATACTCATTTTATCTCTTACTAATAAAGCTACTCTGTTCTTCTGTTCTGTCCTTTTCACGAAGTCACATATATCCCTGAATATTTAGTCCCCAGCTTTCATTTTCTTGTAACCGTATCTCCATAATGGCACGAAGATCATGCTCATAACCCAATATGTGCTGTTAATTTATTTTGTTCATAATTCTATGCATTTTATTCAGTTCAATCGCCTGTTTCCTCTTTTCCACCAAAACACAAGGGCTCGTCTGGGTCCGTCTATTCTTCCAAAGCGAGAATCATGCTCTGAGACCAATGAGTCAGCATCTGCCAGTTCTTCTCAGTATTTCTTGACATGTGAACCAGTTTTGATTTTACGTTGTAGATTAAAATGTGAAAAATACGTTCCAAGTGTTAGTGGGGGTGCTGAGACTGACTGGCAAGAATTTGAGGAACGATCTCCTCTCCGGCAATCTTTTCCATTCTCTCATTGTTGAATCTTCAAAAGCATTTCCAAGCCTCATCTTCTGTCGTCTGACTTTTTTTTTGCAGCTGGTCAGAATTGCAGTTTCCTACTTGCATTTTCAGACTGGTGTAAAGCTTTTTGTTTTGCTGTGTGCGGCTGTCTGACCAATTTTGTTTTCTTTGTAGAATAATCTGTTACAGCTAAGGTATACTGAATATATAAACATTGATTGTTAAGTTGTTAATATAACACCTGTATGTCTTTTCTTGCTTTTTCTTTTATATGTTTGTTTTAAAGTCACCCAATCTCATCTCCTCTCTTAATGAGAGGTGGCAAGATCTCACTTCTTCCTGTGGCCTCTTTGTCATAAATGATAGTTCACGAATGCAAAAAAACTTGCCTTCCATTTCGGCTGCTGTTTGAAAACAGACAGCATTTCATCATGTCTGTCTTTTGAAAACCTAATAAACCATTTATCACACTTTGATATTTAAAAGCTCCGAATAGCATGAAAAGCATTAACAAAGAATGCCTTACCGTATCAAAATATTTTGAAGCCTTGTTGATTTATCTTTTATTATGTTCAATTTGTGCTTATTCATTATATCAGTGACAACATTTTTGAAATGTTATGCATTTTGATTTGCTATTCTCACCCATTTTGTACATTGGCCAAGCAGTCCACTAATGTAGTTTCTTCTTGAGCTGTAGAGATTCTCATTTAATGTTTTCTGGAGAAAGATTATTGATGTAATTTGATTTCTTAGCTTATTGTTTTCACCTGCATGGTTTGAACAATTATGGATGTTTTCATCCAGTGGAATTAAGCTAATCAGTTTAGATATGCTATGACTATTCCATTATCATGAAAGCAAATCTTTTCATTTCTGAATTTGAAGCTGACTTTGTTTGGGATGCGGAAAGTTGTGGGATGTTTCATTACTTGGTACTGTTAATTATTGCAGTGCTTTATTGCTGCAATAATTTTATCAGTCTTTTAGTAGAGTGAAAGCCCTTGAGAGTCAGAAATTGCTCTTTGGATTGTTGGCAGGGGAAAGCTTAGTATTTCATGCAGAAGACAAGAAGCTGGAAAATATTGTTTTTTATGAACCTTTTGTCTAATAGAAGAGGGAAGTAAAGAATTGTGAAAAAGATATGGGGCATTTGGCCAAACCAGTCTGTATTGGTGTTTATCTGTTCACTGTAAGACTGATTACTAATTGCTACTACACACCGATTGGAAAATTTGCCAGTTACTTTCTCATCAGAAGGTTTGTTTTACAGTGCCACAGCCGATGTGGGAAAGATGCTCCTCGATTGCTGTTCAGGAGGGAGTTGCAACATTTTACCAGAAACTAGGAAGGATGGTGCCTGACTTTGGAGAAGAAAGTGAAGATCATTCTGTTGTTTATAACTTTGTGCCCAGGTCTTCATGCATTGTGAAGATTTCAGAATTTTGGAGGCATAGCTTTAAAAAAAAAAAATCGTATTTCAGTTGCAGCACATTCTTTTGGATAATAGGCACCAGACAGTACAACATTGTTGGAGGGTATTGATATTTAGGGTAGTAGATCAGTTGCTGGTAGAGCAAACTGATTTGATTTAATCTTGGTGGTAAGCTATTAAAGTCATCTTGCAATTGTACCCATTTCATGTAAGTGGACAAAATACCTTTGTAGTAATGACTTTGTGCATTAAAATTCATTCAGGAAATGAGCTACAATTTCAGAATACCCAGTCTGTAACTCGCTTGCATCACAACCTTGTGTCTAACTGGTCCAGTAGAATTGGAATGCTGAGGGTGGGGCTTGGTCACAGTAATGAATAAAATGTGCAATTTCTGTGGCTTTTCTTAGTTTAGTTAACCCCAGCTCCTCTCTTTAAAATGTTCTGCAAGCATGTCTCTTTCTCATTAATTTATGGGACATATGTGTTAAATTAAGTAAACTTTGAGTACAATGGTGACCATAGAGAGGGTGACAGAAGATGCAGATTAGAAATTTGACATGACTGAGCAAGATTATTTATCTAATGGCCTTGGAGATCCTAGAAAGGTTTTCCTTAATCTAGCCAATTAAGAAAATCCTGTTGGGTCTAATTTCAGGAAATTCATTAGCAATGTTTGTATTAAGCAGCGGTTCACAATAGATAATAATGCCCCCGTGTAACCTGATTTACCTACGAGCATGCTTCATTCAACGTATTGAAAGCTCTTGTATTTATGAAGTTCCTGGGGAATGTTTAGGGTGGAGTTGGGAACAATGATGGGGATAAGGTTTGACATAGTATGATCATCATAATGACGTGGTCCTGATATTTCCATGATTCGGAGATGCCGGTGTTGGACTGGGGTGTACAAAGTTTAAAAATCACACAACACCAGGTTATAGTCCAACAGGTTTAATTGGAAGCACACTAGCTTTCGGAGCGTCGCTCCTTCATTCGATCGTAACGATCGAGCCCTCCACAATCACCTGATGAAGGAACGTCGCTCCGAAAGCTAGTGTGCTTCCAATTAAACCTGTTGGACTATAACCTGGTGTTGTGATTTTCTTTTTTAACCTGATATTTCCAGGAATGGATGGGGAGAGGGAGGTTTACAGAACTAATTGAGACAGAGGTCAAGACATATTGAACAGCAGGACGTTCTTGTCTCGCTCTCGCTCTTGCTCTCTTTCCCCCCCCCCCCCCCCACCCAGCATTCTGTTAGTTACTGTTTAACTGGTCAGATGAATGGGCTGCCCAGCTAGCTATGTGGCAAAGCCACTGGCTACAGTTGGGGTTTTTCCATGGTGTAAGTATGCCACTGTGGGATGGGGGTGGTGATGTTGGTTGTATAGAGTCAAAAAAGGTGGCGCTGGTAAAACACAGCAAGTTAGGCAGCATCCAACAAGTAGAAGAGTTGACATTTCAGGTATAAGCCCTTCATTAGGAATATGGAGGGGGAAAAGGGGTATGAGAAATAAATAGGGTAATGAGGATGGGGGTGCATGTAATTGGGAAGGCAATAGATGGATGCAGGTTGAGGATAATTGTGATAGGATGGAATGGATAGATGGGAAGCAAGATGTACAGGTCAAGAGGGTGGTGCCGAGGTGGGGGGAGGGGAGATTTGGAAACTATTGAAGTTGATTGTTGATGCCATGTGGTTGAAGGGTCCCAAAGTGGAAGGTGAGGCATTCTTCCTTGAGTTATCGGGAGGCTTGCATTTGGTGTTGGAGGAGGCTCAGGGTTTGTATGTCCTCAAGGGAGTTCAGGTGGTCGGCCACAGTCGGTGGGGTTTTCTGGTGCATGCGTCCCAGAGATGTTCCCTGAAATACTCCACTAGGTGGGGTCCTGTCTCCCCAGTGTAGAGGAGACCATATTGTGAGCAACGAATGCAGTAGATGAGTTGGTGGATGTGCAGGAAAATCTCTGCTGGATGTGAAAAGATCCTTTGGGGCATTTGATGGAGGTGAGGGGAGAGGTATGGGCTCAGGTTTGATGCCTCGTGGTGAGAAGGGAAGGTACTGGGTGTTGCAGTCTAGATGGAAGTGGGTAACTGGGAGTGAGGGATTTGAATGGTCAGCAATTTTGACGGATTTGATCAGTATCCCAGAGGAGGTATTCCTGCTTCTCAGGGGCCAAAAGCATTGCTGGTGAGTGCATTTGCCCATTGGATCCTGCTGCCCTGTTTGTACTTAAACTACCAGAATTCAGGAAATAATGGTTGCTGCTTGAGTTTTTTGAAGTGACAAAGAACATTGTCCACCACGCTGCCTTCATCATTGTTGATTTCAGTAAGGTGTCCAACCATGTTCTGCATGGTGGACTGGTTAGCAAGGTTAGATCATGTGGCATACAGGGAAAGCTATCCATTTGGATACAAATAGGAGATGATAGGGTGGTGGCTTTTCAGATTGGAGGCCTGTGATCAGCCGTGCCACAAGCTTTGATGCTGGATCCACTGCTTTTTGCCATTTATATAAATGATTTGGATATAAATTTTGAATGTATGCTTACTAAGTTTGCAGATAACGCCAAAATTGACGCAGTGGATGGTGAGGAAGGCTATCTCAATGCGATCTTGATTAGATGGGCGAATGGGCTGAGGAGTGGCAGATAGTTTACTTTAGATAAATGTGAAGTGCTGCATTTTGGCAGGGCATTCGGGGTACGTTTTATATTTGATTAGATTCCCAACAGTGTGGAAACAGGCTCTTCGGCCCAACAAGTCCACACCGACCCTCTGAAGAGCAACCCACCCAGACACATTTCCCTTTGACTGATGCACCTAACACTATGGACAATTTAGCATGGCCAATTCACCTGACCTGCACATCTTTGGACTGTGGGAGGAAACCGGAGCTCCCGGAGAAAACCCACACAGACACGGGAAATGTGCAAACTCCACACAGTCACCCGAGGGTGGAATTGAACCTGGGTCCCTGGTGCTGTGAGGCAGCAGTGCTAACCACTGAGCATTTATACACTTGATGTTTAGGTCCTGGGGAGTGTAGCCGGACAAAAAGACCTGGGAGTACAGGCCCATTGTGCCTTGAAAGCAGAGTTGTGGGTAGCCAGATTAGTGAAGAAGGCATGTCTTATGCTTGCCTTTTTATTCTTCAGTGCATTCAGTTATAGGAGTTGGGAGATCATGTTGCAGCTGTACAGGACATTGGTTATGCTGCTTTTGCATTACCTCACTCAATTCTGATCTCCTTGCTCCAGGAAAGTTGTTGTGAAACATGAAAGTGTTCAGGCAAGATTTACGAGGATGTTACCAGGGTTGGTAGGTTTGAGCTACTGGGAGAGGCTGAATAGGCTGAGGCTGTTTTCTCTGTAGTTCAGGACACTGATGTGACCTTATAGAGGTTCATAAAATCATGAGGAGCGTAGGTAGGTAGGTGAAGAGTCAAGGGTAGGGGAGTCCAGAACTAGAGGACATAGTTTGAAGGTGAGAGGGGAAAAATTTCAAAGGGACCTAAGGGGTGAAGCTTTCATGCAGAGGGTGGTGCATGTATGGAATAAACTGCTGGAGGAAGTGATGGAGGCTAGTCCAATCTCTAATTCTATGACTGGTGACTGGTTAGCAAAAATCTGGGGAAGTGAAATTCTTGTGAATTTAACCACAGACCTGCCTCTCTCAAGCAGCTTGCTTGGACCAACACCACCAGCAGCCACCCCCTGTCCTGTGATTTTTGCTAAATTGAAGTTGGGTTTCGTATTTCGTAATGATCTACGGCATTGTTCAATGGTTTAAGTTCTGAGTAGAACACACTGATGGGTGCATTAAATTTTATGGTATATCCATTTAAACGAAGTAAAATATTAATGATGAGTAATGGGCATTTTTTGCCAACTTGACTGGTGACTATCTGGCCAAGTATTAAATGCAAAAAAAACTATTGATCAACAGCAGGCCTCTTCTTTCTCCATTGTTTTTCTTTCTTCGAGTATTACACACTCAACAAGCCATGAGTATATAAGTGGCTTCAATTTAGTGACTTCACTTGAGTAAACCAACATTAGCATTGGCTTCTCTCACTTTAATTATATTTTTTCTCATCACTGCTGATTACAAACAATTTGGCAAATGTCACAGTCTCATTTTGGCTCAGGTTAAAAAGGTCATGAGTTCAGGCCTTACTGCAGACTTCATTGAGATTGAATTTTTAGCACATTCCTCAGTGCTGTGATTATTGTGGAGGAACTGTCTTTCAAACAAGAATTGTCAGGCAAATCTGTAAGGAACAGCTTCTAAACTATCTGGGATAATTTAGTTGTAGAAAGCCATGTACTCAATATTTGGCTGATCTAATAATTCAGTGATTTCCTAATAACACCTCCAGTTTTAATTCATTGTTTCAACTCTTGATCTAGCAATCTGCCCCGCTTTATATTCCTTTTGGCAAAAATTTCTTTAGAAGTGCTGAACTCTTTGTGAAATGCAAACCACCAATGAGAAATAATATCCAACCAATACAGCATAAGTGAGACTTCATTTGGAATAATTTGAATTCCTGACTCAGAACATAATTGCATTTAAAAACAGTTTATAGAGGAGGTGCATTCGACTGATTCCTGGGATGCAAAACTGATCTCTGGTGACTCCGACTAGATCTATATTGATTGGAGTTTAGTAGAATAAGAGGAGCTTTACTGAAAAGTAGACTCGGAAAGGACGTTTTCCCTCTGGGAGAGAAGGAAACCATTGTGCTCATGATCAGATGAGAGTAATGGAGAGCTCCCAAACCCCTGTGGTTCACTTTAATATTCCTTGTATAAGGAAATCTCCTAGTCATGCTGACCTATCTGTGACTCCAGAGGTACAGCAACATAGTTGACTTTCAGCTGCCTTTTGAAATGGCCAAGAGAAGCAATCAACTCAAGGATACTTGAGGATGGGTAGCAAATGGCAGCATTGCCAATGATGTCCAGATCACACACAAGAATGGGGTGAGGGAGTGGAGAATGTTGAGTCCAGTGGCCAATTTTGGCATGCCTACTGGCAGCCATTTGGAGCAATCTTCAGCCAGTTTTAAAGTGTTTATCTGAGAATGGATCATAACCATTGATTAAACCCATTTTTTTCATCTTCATACATTTTCACATGTCCAACTTCTTTACACAAGTACTTTTCTACAAGTAAACCAGTGGCCCAGCCTCCCCTACATTCTGAGAAAAAGAATTCCACATAGTAATAACCTTAGAGGAAAATACATCTGACAATGTCCTCCTCAAAAGGGAGAGCTCTTATTCTGAAACTGTGAATTGAATTGAATTGAATTTATTGTCACGTGTACGGAGGCACAGTGAAAGGCTTTGTCTTGCGAGCAATACAGGCACGTACAGAGTTAAGTAGCATAGATAGTAAATAACAGATAAACAGTGGCAAAAACAAAAACACAGGTACAGGCGAATGTTAAGAGTTTGAGAGTCCATTCAGTATTCTAACAACAGTTGGGTAGAAACTGTTTCGAAACTGGCTGGTGCGTGTGTTCAGGCTTCTGTACCTTCACCCCGATGGTCGAGGTTATAGAAAAAGATTGCCAGGATGGGATGGAGCTTTGAGAATGCTGGTGGCCTTTCCTTGACTGCGGGCCTGGTAAGTGGGTTCTATAGATAGGAGGTTGGCCTTTGTGATTGTCCGGACCGAGTTCACCACTCTCTGTACTCCTCCGGTCTTGAATGGTATAGTTGCCATACCAGGTGGGAATACATCCAGACAGAATGCTCTGTATGGCACACCTATAGAAGTTGGCAAGGATGTTCGTCGTCATGCGAAATTTTCTCAGCTGTTGGAGGAAGAAGATAATTTGTTGGGTCTTTTGTAATCGGTGCTTCCACATGAAGAGTCCAAGAAAGCTTGTTGTGGATGACCACTCCCAGGAGCTTGACACTCTCCACTCGTTTCACCTCGTTTATGTGCAGGGGGGCATGAATGACATCCTGCCAAAAGTCAATAATAAGTTCCTTGGTTTTGCTGGCATTGAGAGCTAGGTTGTTTGCAGAGCACAGTTTTTCCATGTGTGCCTTGGTTCGAGTCGCAATCACAAGAGGAGACATCCTGCTGGTACCCACCCGATCAAATTTTGTTTCAACTATCTCCTCCTTGTAAATTTCAATGTGTACAGGCCCAACCTATTGAACTTTCCAAATTAAAATTAGCTTTTCATCCTGTAAATTACTCCAGTGAAATTTGCGTCCTTTTGCATCCCCTTTTCCTTTCTCTTTCCTTTTTTATTCTTTTCCTTTCCTTTTTTTTTCCTTTCCTCTTTACTTTACCTGGGACCTTGGATAGTGGTGATTTATCTACACTTCACTCAATCTAGTCTATGGTATTCGCTGCTCACATTATGGTCTCCTCTCCAACACAGAAGCAGACCCTTGGATCCAACTTGTTCATGCTGACCATTGAAGAGATGAAGCACAGACTCTGTCACTGCATTGCAGAACAGCTACGTTCTATCCACAAAAAGGACCCTGATTTTCCAGTTGCCTGTCACTTAAACACACCACCATTTCCCAGGCCAACATCTCTGTCTCAGGCTTGCTGTAATGAAGCTCAGATTATTTTTCAGTATTGGAACCTTGCAACCTTATGAGCTCTATATTGAGTTCTTGGGGCTTGAGCAACTTCTCCAGTTTCCTTACCCCAACCCCAACACACCAGGCCTTGTCATCACATGGGCTGTTACCATGAACCAGTCATTGTCAGCCATTAATGGCTTCTGTTGGTAGCTAATCATTCTCCCCAGGATGACCTTTCCCCATATCTTTTGTTGATTCAACTGTCTTTCTTTCTTTCCTTCCCTTTCCTTTCCTTTCCTTCCCTTCCTCCGACACCAACTGCCGGAAAGACACACATACATCCCATCGTGAGCATATATCTCAACCGTCTAGCTACAGTCAGTTCCAAGCAACAGTTACTGGACCTGAAATGTTAACTCTTCTCTGTCCATAGATGCTGCCAGGCCTCCAGTTTTTCCAGCAGTTTCTGCTTTGCTTCTGATTGACTAAAATCATCTACACTTCTTTGTTTTTCATTATATTTGCTGCGTCCCATGTTGAATTTAATAAGCTTGAGAGATGGCAATGTGAATGAGAGAAATGCAAGCCGCATTTAATCAGTTGCATTTCAGTTTTTTTCTATCTGAACTAGTTTTAGAATAAATGAAGATTGAGGCAGTTTCTTTTAGCTCCATAAAATCAGAGGTGCTGCTCTTGGTCACTGATGACCAGTGGCAGATATTTTTCAAACTGAAGCAAGTTGCTGTTCATATCGCTTTTGTATTTCTCCAGATGCCTTCCTAGTCCAAAAGTTGGAATGAAATTAAGTGTATTCTATGCCTCTGCTGCTTTTTACAGGGTTTGTTAATGAGCTTGCAGAGAAAGAAAATCTGGTAAACTAAAAACAAACCTGCTTCAGAGGAGTTCATCAGTTAATTAGCTAATCAACGGAGTAGATAACCAATTCTTTGGTAGAATATTTTCTCAACATGAATTTTTGCTGCAGTTGTTAACTGGAGTATTTTGTTGTTATCATTGGCGGATTAAGATTTCTGGGTATTGTATGACCCATCAGACTAAGTATCTTCCCCCGCACTGTAATGCCATTTAATCAGTCCACTGCTTTGCACTCACTGGTACATTAAGTAGCTGAGCAGTTCTCCATTCAGAAGTACTTGAAGCAGATGAGCAGTGATCAGTTGTGCAGTAAAGCTGTATCTTTATCTTGCTTTCTCCTTCACAACAACTGGAAGGTCTGCAGGTTTAAATTTATCAAAACAAACAAAGCTAGAAATGTCTGTCTAATTTCCATATGTGATTATTTAAAAGAATACTTGGATTATGTTTTACTCCTGTTTTCAAAATAACCAGATAGAATGCAGCAATGACTACAATTCTCCTTGGATTTCTAAATCAACTGTAGAACTCATAAGATGCTGTGTTAGGAAATGGGAATATTCATAAGATGCTGTGTTAGGAATATGGTTGTTCTAATCGCTGTAAACATTTTATTTTCTGGAATGAGATTAATACCTGTATTTGTTTGTTAAGCAATCAAGTTATTAGCCACTTGAGGTAGATTGTTCACTTAATTCTGTGTCCTACATTTGTGTACTCAATAACCACCTTATGAAGGAGCAGTGCTCCGAAAGCTAGTGCTTCCAGTTAAACCTGTTGGACTATAACCTGATGTGTGCTTTTTAATTCAATTGGTCTAGTTTTTGATTATGAATAAGACAATACTGTTCCACATTTTTTGAATCTTACAACTTCTTAAGTTCTTTTTCTCAGACTTTACATTTTACACTTATATAAAATCCACTCACTCACTCACTCACACCATCTTGTATTATTTGCACAGTCGCATTCATCATTGCATCTCTGAATGGTGAAAGTTGCTATTTTCTACTCTGGGTTCTTTTCACCAATATAAAAAAAAGTCAAGGCCAACTTAAGTCTGAAGGGCTTCACCACAAGGCTTCCCACCTACCAAATTCCCCTCCTTATCCAGTCTGGCAGAAATTGAAGATTTGACCATCTGGCTGTGTTAACTTTGGAGTAGTGGTGCTTAATAGAGTAGAAGATATCAAAATGAAATACAAAGAACATTTCCATATGAAGAGGCAAAGGAGCCCAACAGGAGTGAGCCTTCCAGCTTTTAAGGTCAAACATTTAAACCCTAAAGGTATTCTCGAATGACTCATACCATTTATATGCGGTATGTTAACTCTTGCTACATTGACCACTTGCAAGTTCCTTGCATTCCAAGTAAAAGCAAACATTGGAGATTTTAATTCTTTGGGGTTAAACAAGATGAGGGCGCTTTTTGTTCAAACTTACTGGAAAACTGGATCATTCAGGAATCACTCTTGACTATCCAAATGCTTCAACGTGCTCAAGAGACAATGTACTGTTCGCTAGTTTTATGTCAAGATTTGTCATAGCGAATTTTCTCTTGGCAAACAGTTGGAAACAGTATTGTGATGCTGACCAGATGACTTACTTTGGTTTAAGGATAAATTATTTTCCAGGACACACAGGAAAGCATCTCCAGTTCTTCTTTTGGAATCAAGGCCTGGGGCTAATTTATATCTACCAGAGCAGATCAACCCCAACCTCTGTTTAATATCCCA
This sequence comes from Chiloscyllium plagiosum, assembly GCF_004010195.1. NCBI lineage: Eukaryota > Metazoa > Chordata > Chondrichthyes > Orectolobiformes > Hemiscylliidae > Chiloscyllium > Chiloscyllium plagiosum. Next base: position 26,192,180 of record NC_057710.1, on the reverse strand, counting down.
TCTGCAAGATGGCACCTCTGACAACGTAACATTCTGTCAATGACACCACCCTGCTGTGGCAGCCAGGACTGTGTGCTCAAGTTGCCAGAGTGAGACCAGAGTCTTAGATTACTTAGTGTGGAGACAGGCCATTCGGCCCAACAAGTCCACACCGACCCGCCGAAGCGTAACCCACCCATACCCCTACATTTACCCCTTTACCTAACACTACGGGCAATTTAGCATGGCCAATTCACCTAACCTGCACATTTTTGGACTGTGGGAGGAAACCGGAGCACCCGGAGGAAACCCACGCAGACACTGGGAGAACGTGCAAACTCCACACAGTCAGTCGCCTGAGGCGGGAATTGAACCCGGGTCTCTGGCGCTGCGAGGCAACAGTGCTGACCACTGTGCCACCGTGCCGCCCACATTCTGTAATGAAAGTGAGAATGTTGCTTACGGTGCCATGGTGGCCACTTGTGCCTTATTTGTTGTGTTCAAATTCATGCAGTGTGTGCACAGTTTTATTTTGTCAGCAAAGAACAGGGATATCTTTATTAATTAGACAGTACCTTCCAAGCTCACAGATGGCATGGGACACCACCACCTGCAAGTTCCTCTCCAAGCCACTCATCAGCCCGTCTTGGAAATATATTATTGTTCCTTCATTGTTACTGGGTCAAACTCATGGAATTTCTTCCCTAAGGATATTGTGGCTCTACCCACAGCTCATTGACTGCAGTAGTTCAAGAAAGCAGCTCCCCATCACCAGTGTAAGGGAAAATAGTGATGTGCAATAAATGCTGACCCAACCAGTCATGCCCATATTGCATTAGTGAATATTTTTAAGTGTACTAGAAACCACAGCTGTGCCACACTGCTAGCCCAACCGATTATCTGAAATTGATGTTGAGCGTAATTGTTTCTATGCTTATCTAATGTGAGGCACTACTGTGAGTTTTGCAAATAGAGGCTAGCCAATATGGTCCATTACCTAGCTTATTGCAAACAGCAAAAGGACTATGATATTTGATACAGTTCACCACTCTTTGGGATGTACATCCTTCTTGTTAAAGATCACGCTGGCACCAAAATTTATGTGCTATATTATTCAATATAACTTGGTAGGTACACCTCTTCCCTAATTCATTTTGGGACAATGTCTCGATTAATCAGAATTAACCTGCCTGGTTTAGTGTTTAAATAAAGTTTGGCAGTTATTTGTCAGCCATCACCTAACAATCAAGAGTACACTCACCACACGCTGAGTGAGAGCACTTCTGAACTGAAGAATGGTCACTGGACTCAACATTAACTCTCTTCTCTCCCCAAATGCTGTTAGACGTGTTGAGGTTTTGTAGCAATTTCTGTGTATCCTTCAGATCTTCAGAATCCACAGTTCTTTATTTTCTCTTTAAGCTGTTTTGTCTCATATGACAGTTTTCCTTTACTTTTATAATTTTTTTGTGAATTGTTCTGATGAGTGCAAGCTGAAGAGATTGGACAGTTCTTTTTTGTCTCCTTCTAAGAATAGCACATGTAAAGCACAATAAATAGTAGAAATTCTGCACTCCAAATCAACAGTTAACTTTTAATTCTAAACAACTGTCTTTCATCTATTTCTCATAGTTGGATATGCAGGTTTTTGAGCACTAGAACACCCACTGGCAATATAAATATTGCTACATGGCTCAGTGAAACCTCTTTCCCACTGTTGGTTGCCTAAACAGCCAGTTTCGCAACCACAGCATTTTGAATCTGTTTGGTTCTTTTTCCTGAGATTCTTACACACTTGATGCAACTGCAACATGTCAAATTCTGTGAACAAGCAAAACTTTATTAAGCACAGTACATACAAGCTTTGGAGAAACCCTGAACACTCTTCGCCATGGTTGCGAAGTGTGTCCAGGTAAGCTCTCTCTGACCAAAGGAAACAGCCCTTCCTTTATACAAAATCTTTGCAGCACAGTCAGTCATACTCACATGACCACCCCCACCCATCCCTCTCAGTCACATGCCGCTCAAGATACAATGCAGTGACCACATCATCTCCAGAAACAATGTAATACAAATCATCCCTTAATGGAGAGATTTGGTGTGAATTGCATTTTTGTTTAAACTACAGGGAGTAGTCAGAATTCCAACTATAATGTTCTTGATTTCAGAATAGGGGATTAAAATGTAAATAGACTTTTTTGAATGGCAAGGAAATGGCCATGTAAATGGTTCTCAATAATAGGAGATGATAATTTCTTACTATCTACCTGCAAGTCAGAAGCATCCTACCCTAGTCTTCGAACATCCAAATTCCTACAGGTCAGCAGAGCAAGTTAACTCTGTAATATCACAAATCAAGTTTATATGTATCGTATAAAACAACAACATTGAATGCAAGATTCGAATGCTGTAATTTGCTTCTTTATAGAGTCATAGCGACGTGCAGAACGGAAACAGACCCTTCGAACCAACCCATCCAGGCGGACCAGATAGCCCAACCCAATCTTGTCCCAACTACCAGCACCTGGCCCATATCCCTCCAAAACGTTCCTATTCCCATACCCATCCAGATGCCTTTTAAATGTTGCAATTTTACTAGCCTCCACCACTTCCTCTGGCAGCTCATTCCATACATGCACCACCCTCTGTGTGAAAACGTTGCCCCTTAGGTTTCTTTTTTATATCTTTCCCCTCTCACCCTAAACCTATGCCCTATAGTTCTGGACTCCCCAACCCCAGGAAAAAGACTTTTTCTACTTCTCCTATCCATGTCCCTTACGATATTGTAAATCTCTAAGGTCACCCCTCAGCCTCCAATGCTCCAGGGAAAACAGCACTAGCCTGTTAAGCCTCTCCCTATAGCTCAAATCTTCCAACCCTGGCAATATCCTTGTAAATCTTTTCTGAACCCTTTCAGGTTTCATAACATCCTTCCAATAGGAAAGAGAAGAGCATTGCATGCAATATTCCAACAGTGGCCTAACCAATATCCTGTACAGCTGCAACATGACCTCCCAACTCCTGTACTCAATACTCTGACCAATAAAGGAAAGCATACCAAACACCATCTTCACTATCCTATCTACCTGCGACTCCACTTTCAAGGAGCTATGAAGCTGCACTCCAAGGTCTCTTTGTTCAGCAACACTGAACTCCTGAGCTCTGTTATTTGGAACTTTATTGCTGGAACAGCACAGCAGGTCAGGCAACATCCAGGGAACAGGAGATTCGACGTTTCGGGCACAGGCCCTTCTTCAGGAATGAGCAGAGAGTGTTCAGCAGGAGAAGATAAATCTCCTTTTATCTTCTCCTGCTGAACACTCTCTGCTCATTCCTGAAGAAGGGCCTGTGCCCGAAACGTCGAATCTCCTGTTCCCTGGATGCTGCCTGACCTGCTGTGCTGTTCCAGCAATAAAGTTTCAACTTTGATCTCCAGCATCTGCAGACCTCACTTTCTCCTCCTGTTATTTGGCAATAGTGCAGCAAAGCTCAGGAGAATGCCTCTCAGCCAATAGGGTAGGATTTAGGCCGCCTCCCAAAAATGGTTATTAAGGAATGTGATTGATTTTAGGGCAAAAGATCCTCCAGCTTTCTTTTGAAGAACAGGGTGGACGTATGCAAACCAAATGGATTGCAGTGGCTCAAGAAGGCAGCTCACCACCACCTTTTCCAATGCAATCCAGGATGGACAATAAGTGCTGGCTTAGTCAGCATTGTCCAGATCCTGAGAATGAATTATCCAACTGTAGTGTGATTTCAGTGGTGTATGTGTTCATTTCAGGAAACTTTTGGTCTTTTGTTTCCTTCTGTAATATTAAAGCTGTCTACTCTCATAAATGGTGGGCGGCACGGTGGCACAGTGGTTAGCACTGCTGCCTCACAGCGCCAGAGACCCGGGTTCAATTCCCGCCTCAGGCGACTGACTGTGTGGAGTTTGCACATTCTCCCCGTGTCTGCGTGGGTTTCCTCCGGGTGCTCCGGTTTCCTCCCACAGTCCAAAGATGTGCAGGGTCAGGTGAATTGGCCATGCTAAATTGCCCGTAGTGTTAGGTAAGGGGTAAATGTAGGGGTATGGGTGGGTTTCGCTTCGGCGGGTCGGTATGGACTTGTTGGGCCGAAGGGCCTGTTTCCACACTGTAATGTAATCTAATCTAATCTAATAAATGACAGTTTTCCCTCACTTTTGCGATTTGTTCTGATGGGTGTAAGATGAAAAGCTTGGACAATTTTTTATTCTCCTTCTAAATGGCACATTTAAAGCACAATAAATAGTAGAAATTCTACACCCTAAATCAACAGTTAACTTTTCATTCTAAAATTGTTTTGCACGATGTGTGCATATGTCACAACAGATCATTAACAGCACAGGATTTGTACAGTTTACAAGTAAATGTGTGGTGGATGAACAGTCTGCAAGCAGAGTTACATTTTTGGATATACCTTTGCTGACCTTGTGAACTTGAAGCATTACTGTACAGCCCTTGGCGTAAAAGAGCTGACATTCACTACCTTTAGCACTTCCTTTCACAGCCCTTTGATGTATTGACGTACCTCTCACCACCCAATTGTACTATTGCATTCTATTTCCTTCCTCTGGCTGATTTCAATTAGAAAGTTTATTTCACACTCTCCAAAATCTGCGACTGTTCATTCCTGATTCCGTTTGGATTCATGCATCTGGTTCTGCCTTAAAGCAGTCAGATTTTAACCCTTACAACTGCAGCCCTTGACCTCCTTTATTTTCTAGGCCTTGCAATGTAAGTAACTTATTGCTAGAAACATAGAATAGTACAGAAGAGAAAAAGCCCTTCATCCTGCCATGTCTGCACTGATGATCATGATTTGGAGTTGCTGATGTTGGACTGGGATGTACAAAGTTTAAAAATCACAACACCAAGTTGTAGTCCAACAGGTTTAATTGGAAGCACTAGCTTTTGGAATGCTGCTCCTTCATCAGCTGGTTGTTCGAGTATCTGTATTTAAACGTTGCGATTGTATCTGCTTCTACCAACTCCCCAGAGCTCTTCCAGGAATCTGCACTTGCTGTGGTTTCTGTAAAAAAAAAAAAGCAACCAAACAACTTGTCTCGAAACTTTACTCTTCTCACTTGAAATCTGTGCTGCCTAGTATTTGATATTTCCACCCTCTCCATGCCTCGAATAATTATATAAAATCCTGTCAGGTGGTCCGCCAGCCTCTTTCACTCGAGTGAAAACAATTTGTTTTGGTCCAATTTCTTGCTTACAGCTAACACATTTCTATCCAGGCAACATCTTGGTAAATCCCATTGTGGCATCCAGGACTGAACGCAATACTCCAAATGTGGCTTAACTAAAGTTTTGTACAGTTGCAACAGGGCTTGAAAAGTTTTATACCGAGTCCCCCACCTGATGAAGGTAAGCATGCCATATGCCTCCTTAATGACCTTACCCACTTGTGTGGCCACAGTCAGTGAGCTATGGACTTGTGCCCCAAGATTGCTCTGTATGTCAATGCTTAAATGGTCCTGCCGCTTACTACATACTTTGCTCTTGCATTTGATCTCCCAAGTTGCGTCAATTCATTTGTCTGGGTTAAACTCCATTGGCCATTATTCTGCCCAACTTTTTCCAACTGATCCATATCCTGCTGTACCCTTTTGACAGTCTTCCTCATGATCCACAACTCTAGTGGGTTTGCAAGTGATACTACAAGTAATCAGACCACCTACATTTTCATCTAAATCGTTTATATACGTTACAATCAACAGAGGTTCCAGCACTGATTCTTGCAGAACACAACTGGTCACAGACCTCCAGTCAGGAAAACACCTATCTATAACTACCCTCAGATGTAAGACCAAATCAATTTTGCATCCAACTTTCCACTTAACAGCCCACCATCTCACTGTGGAACCCATGTGACTTCATATTCTGAACCAGTCTACCATGAGGGACCTTGTCAATGTAGTAAAGTCCATGTAGACAACATCTACTACCCTACCCTCATCAATCATCTTTGTCACTGCCTCAAAAAAAAAGAAATTTGTGAGACAAGCCCTCCCCCTCACCAAAGCCACGTGGACTATTCTTAGCCCTTTTTTTTTCAGTTTTACATTTTTATCCTTTTTTGTCTGTAAACTATTCAATATGGTGCTGGATTGTGTGACTCCTGAGACTTTTCATTGTAATTTACTCTATTATTCACTGCAGAACACAAATTACTATCAATAAATCATTAATTGATTCATTATTAATCAGTATTCTTTACCAAGTGCGAGTAAATCCTGAGCTGAAGAATCTTCTCCAATAATTTCCTTACTGCTGATCTAAAGGCTTATTGGCTATAATTTCCTCTTGACTTAATGAAAATAGATTCTTCAGGCTAAATGCATTGAACAATCCAGTAAACCATCAACAACATCCTAAATCTTAATCCACAACATTGTTAAAAAATAACTTATTTGATTCCCATGTTAATGGATCATTGGGGGAAACTATCCTGGAGTCAAAACTACAACTTAGCCATGCTGTTCGGTTTTTCTTTCCAAGTTCTTTGTGTACTAATTTACATTTAGCCTCAGCAATCTTTGCAGACTTGCTTGGAAACAGGAGAACAAACATGATCTCTACCATTCTTCAGTGGTGGAGTGAATTAAGTGGAATTGATTGACCTGCTCTTTTTTCTAGCTGGTCAAAAAGCTCTGAATTCTGTGGCGAAGAATTTGCCTTCTACCTCCCCAAAACCTATTCACCATCTACAAGGCCTCGGTCATAAGTTCGGTGGAATACTTTCCACTTGCGTGGATGGTTGCAACTTCTGAAACAGTCAAGAAGCTTGACACCATCCAGAACAAAGTAGCCACCTGATTTGTGCAACCTTTACTTGGATAGTGACAACACTGTTTGCTATCTACAATATCCTCTGAAAAAACTCACCATGTCTTCTCCAATAGCACTTTGCAAACTCTAACCTGTGCCACCAAGACAGACAACGCAGCAGAGGCATGGGAACACTTAAAAATTCTCTAAAACCACACCTGACTGACTTTGAATTATATCTCTTTTTTTCACTGTCACTGCATTAAAGTACCACAATTACATTACTAACAACAATGTGTCTGTACCAATATCCCCAGGTCTGCAGTATCCAACACTATCCTCGGGCAATTAGGGGTGAATAGTAAATGCTAACCTTGCCCCCTCCAAGAAATGAAAGTTCGGACATGTAAAATTGTATGTCGGAAGTGAAAAATGGGTGATGCATGTGTTTCATAACAGTGGTGGAATAGCTAAGAGTGATGTTCTCTAGGTGTTGTAGTGGACTCTCCATTGCTCATGTCTACTGAATAAAGAACAAAAATGAAATCCTGCTGCGAGCAGCACTGAACCGTACATTACAAGTTATTAAAAGTCACAAACAAGTTCAATGCTGCTGTCTTTAGACGACGCTTAGAGATTGCATCTACATGTTGTAATAGAGGTTTGGACTGTTTAGTTTAAGGATGTACTTGCCTTTTGAAGGGGTGCAATAAAGTTTCACTACATTAATTGATGGGGAGAATAGGCTCTCCAAGAGGACAGATTGAGAAGCATGGGCCTGTGTTCTTCAGAACTTAAAAGAATGGAGTACAATCTAATGAAAGCATCTAGAATTCTTTGTGAACTTGACGTGATAGATGTTTCCCAGACTACGAAGTCTATACCCAGGAGTCATTATCTCAAGATGAAGGCTCGGCCATTTTGGATCTAATCTACTGAATCACCTCCATCATCACAACATAAAATAGAAACAGGAATCCGTTGATTATGCCCACTAAGTGTCTTTGGTCATTCATCGACAATATGGCTTATTTGTCACCTAATTTCATTTTGCCATGTAATTCCTTTAATACCTTTTGGATGCACAAGGATGTATTCCAACTTCGTTTTAAAGTGAATAATTTAACCTAGCGCAATCTATTATTTGTAGAGAGTTCCAAATTCTCCCACCCCTCTGTGTAAATACGTTTCAAAATTTCAGCCTACAATAGCCCAGTCCCCTCAACGTGTACTCTGTGACCAGAAAAAAAGCTTTCTCCCCTCTTTAGTTCCCCAAAATATCTTGAAACTTTGCAATGACATCACCATCAGGGGCAGGACCTACACAGTTAATGATAGGGCTTGGGGCGTGTTGTCCAGTAGAGAGGTGTTTGGGTGCATAGTTCCTTGAAAGTTGCAACACTAGACAGGGTGGTGAAGATGACATTTGGCACAATTGCCTTCATTGCTCAGACCATTGACTGAAGGAGTTGAAATGTCGTGTTTTGGTTGGACAGGGCGTTGGTTAGGCCACTTTTGGAATATAGTGCAGAGTTCTGGTCACCCCTGCTACACAAAGTATGTTATTAAATTACCATCTAAACTCTGGGAATGCAATCCTATTTGAAATCTTGGTTCACCATGTTCCAGGCTACCCTGTCATCCCATGGATTGTGACTCTTCTAAACAATTCAGGCAGGATCTTTCCCATCTGAATGTGGGCTGCCTGCTATTAACTGAAGCTTGAGTTTACTCCTGCTAAGCCGAATAAATCTGTCTTTGCTGTTATTTCTGTCTTTTTTTGAATGAGTAAAACAGTATTTTATACTTCAGGTACTTCCCTATTATCCATGAACGCAATAGAGTCATCGAATCATACAGCACAGAAACAGACCCTTTTGTCCAACTCATCCATGCCACCAAACTAAACTTTATCTGTGTTTGGTCTATATCCTTCTATATCTTTTTCTTATCTACGTACCTGTACAAATGTCTTTTTTTAAATGTACCTACATCTTATTACTCCCTCTGGCAGTTCATTTCATATGTGCACCACCCTCTGTGAAAAGGTTTCCCCTCCCATCCAGTTGAAATCTTTCCCCTCTCACTTTAAAACTCTGCCCTTAGTTTTGAATTCCCCTACCTCAGGGAAAAGACCTTAGCAATCATCAATGCCCCTGATGATTTTATAAACCTCTGTAAGGTCACCTCTCAACCTCCTATGTTACAGGGAAAGAAATCCCAGCCTATCCAGCCTCTACTTCTAACTCAAACCTTCCACTCCCTGTCACATCTTTGTAAATCTTTTCTACATGCTCTCCAATTTAATCATGTGCTTTCTATAGCAGGACGACTGGAACTCTGCACTGTATTCCAAAAGTGGCCTAACCAATGTCCTATTCAACTGAAACATGACATCTCAACTCCTTTACTCAATGGTCTGAGCAATGAAGGCCATCATGCTAAATGTCATCTTCACCACCCTGTCTACTTGTGTTGCAACTTTCAAGGAACTATGCACCTGAACCCCTCTCTGCTGGACAACATTCCCCAACCCCTGTCACTAACTGTGTAGGTTCTGCCCCAATGGTCTTACCAAATGCAACACTTTGCATTTATCCAAATTTAAACTCCATTTGCCACCCCTCAACCCATTGGGCCAATCGATCAAGATCCCTTTGTACTCTTAGATCAGGGACACAACGCTCTTACTACTTTACTCTCTACAATACCACTAATTTTGGTGTCACCTGCAAATATACTGACCATGCTTCCTATATTTTCATTGAAATTCTTTATATAAACGACGAACATGGTTACAACACTGATCTATAACACCTCAGTCACTTGCCCTGCCTTATTTTCTAAAAGGAGGTGGAGGTTTTCTTCTTCTTTAGTAGGTACATTTACACAAAGTTTTTTTTTGTGAACAGTAACAGTTTTCCCCATCCAAGCCTGTAACACTATCGCAGTTCCAGTCTACGTTTGAAATGTTAAAATTCCCTACTCTTATTCTTACAGATATATCTGAGACCTCCTTATGTATTTCTCCTTAGTTTCCTGCTGACAATTGTGAGGATCTATGTTACAATTGCAATAAATTCCTTACCCTTCTTATTTCTAATTTCTACCATGTTGCTGCAGTCTCTCATGAATATCACCTCCAAGTACTGCAGTGATGTTTTCTCTAATCAACAATGCCATTTCCCTTCCTTTCTTGCCTCCCTCACCAATTATCCTTCCTTTAGCAACAATACCCTGGAACACTGAGCTACCAGTCCTGTCCCTTCCTCAGCCACATTTACTAATGCCGATTAATATCCCAGTCTCCTGTTTCCATCTGTGCCCTGAGTTCACCTATCTTACTTGTCAGGCCTCATGCATTGAAATATATACAGTTTAATTTGTTAGTCTTAACTCATTCTCCCCCATGCTCTTGCCTGTCTTGTCTATTTAACTTGCTCCCTTTAACTTCCAAACCATCCTCAACTTTCTCCCTTTTCTCACAACTGCTTAAAGTTCCAACTCCTCCCAGACTAGCTTAAAACCTCCTGAGCAGTACAAGCAAATCTCCTCACCAGGATACTGGTTCCTCCTTCAGTTCAGCTGCAACCAATCCCTCTTGTTACAGGTCACTTCTGCCCAGAAGAGATCCCAATGATCCAAAAATTTTAAATCCCTGCCCCTTCCACCATCTTCACTTATTAATTTGCCCTATCCTCCTGTTCCTATACTCAGTAGTATGTGGCACTGGACATAATTCAGAGATTATGACCCATGAGGCCTTGTTTTTGAACCTCGTGCTTAACTTCTTATATCACTGCAAAACCTCATCCCTTACTCTACCTATGTTGTAGACACCAATGTGTATATACAGCTGCTCATACTCCCCTTTTGAACATTTTCTGCAACCGCTCTGAGCCGTCCTTGATCCTGGCATCGGGGAGACAACACTGTTATACCATTCATCTCAGGATACCATCTTTGGTGATTTAGATTCCTAACCATGGTTAGGAATCAGGTTGTGAACTCTGATCTTATGTACAGTGGTTATAGATATACTTGGGTTATCTTGTTTGAAGGGGGTGTATTGCTACCTTTGTGATTACCTGCTTTTGTCTGATTTCTTTGCTCTTAAACATCGGCTTCTGTTTTTGTTTAAAAAAAAAAGTAATTTGTTATTTTATAATTACCTATTGATCTCCTTTCTCTTTGCTCACTACTGGATTTGTACAGCAAATTTATTTTTCCTCTAGTTTTGTATTTGCTAACCTGTTGAGGGACATTTTTAATTAGTTGAAACTGTTGAGTTTTGAGCTTGTACTACTTCTGCATGCTCAGCAATAGTTGTTAAAAGGCAGTGTTCTCATCTCTTACTCAACTCTTGTCAATTAACTTCCCAAATTGATTTACTGAAGTTGATGCCTGAAATTTAGACCTATTGTAGTTAGGTCCTTCTCTTCAAGATTTCTGATTCCCAAATGATGGCAGATGTTTTGCTTCAATGATTGCCATACCACAACTGTTGTCTTATTTTGTATGTATTCTAAATCATTGGCAAATACTTGATCAAGATGCACATTTCCTGTTGTGGCTTCTTTGTTATGCTGGATGAAGAAGTAATCATATACTCATCAATTAATTGTGGCTTAAATCCAGTGGGGTTCAAGTTTTAATATTTGCTTGGTTCATGTCTTCAAATTTTTGATTTTCTGTACAGGTCTAATGTCCTATTCACAACTGTTGATGTTTGCTTGGACATCCTTGTGAGCAAAAATGTCACAATTGTTTTTAGTCTGTATTTTCTGGGATCAAAACGTATTACAGCTAAGATTTCATTGTTTTGTTGTACCGTGTCTGTTTTTCTTTGTATGACTGGGATGGTACAATAATGTTTTTCCAGATGTGTAACTTCTCAATATTTTGGTTGGTTGATTCAGTAGGAGTGAGATCATTAAGCTGATGAATTAAAAATGCTGCAATTTGTAAAAGCTTGCTTGCGCATCTCTGATCCAAGAGGGTAAGACAGAAAACTCTTTGCTAATGATCATGAAAGGTATTTTTGAGTGGAAAGATTCACAAGCTTTCAGATCATTCTTGTTTGTTTTCTGAAGACAGAAGATTTTTAACTCTGTTTAATGCCTCCTCTGAAAAAGCTGAGATCCAGTACCTGCTGCATTTACAAGTTAGGAACTGTCTATATCTTTGGCATAATTACTTAGACACTGAATTGCATATGTTTACTGATTTATATTGATGGTGTGGTTTTGTCTGTCTCATTCATCTGGATATTTCTTGCTTTTTTGTTTTTGAATTAATGTTTCAACTGCCACTGGCATTTGCTGACCTCCTCCACCTGCCCCACTCCCCAACATCCCCAGCCATCTCATTAAGTGGTAAGTTCACATACTGCACTTTGGATAGGTGTTGCATTGCAGAAATATTACTTCATTTTGGGAAGATAGAACATCAACTTTTGTGAGGAACCCTGTTGATTTTTGAAGCAACGCTTCACCACCTATCGTCTCCTACCATCGAGCCAATGAAAGACAGGCTGAGTGAACCCAAAATCTTCAACTGAGCGAATTCAGCAGTTTAGACAACACCTGTGGAGGATTATAAAATCATAGAGATATATAGCATGGAAATAGACTCTTTGGTCCAACTCCTCTGTGCTGATCATATATCCTAAATAAATCTAGTCCCATTTGCCAGCATTTGGCCCATATCCTTGTAAACCCTTCCTGTTCAAACACCCATCCAGATGCCTTTTAAATGTTATAATTGTACCCACTTCCATTTCCTCTGGCAGTTTGTTCCATGCACACACCACCCTCTGCGTGAAAATGTTGCCCCTTAGGTCTCTTTTATATCTTTGCCCTCTCATCTTAAACCTCTGCCCACTAGTTTTGGACTCCCCTACCTTGGGGAAAAGACCTTGACTATTCGCCCTATTCATGGTCTTGGTGACTTTATAAACCTCTTATAAGGTTATCCCTCAGCCTCCAATTCTGTAGAGAAAATAGCCCCAGTCTATTCAGCCTCTCCCTGTAGCTCAAACCCTCTAACACCGGCAACATCCTTTAAATCTTTTCTGAACCCTTCACAGTTTCACAACATTTTTTGTTCAGCACAGAGTCCAGAATTGCATGCAGTATTCCAACAATGACCCAATTAATGTTCTGTGCAGCCGCAACATGATCTTCCAACCCCTACATGCAGTGTATTGATGAACAAAGACAACCATAACAAACACCTTGTCACCTCTGCTTTCAAAGAACTATGAGCTTGCACTCCAAGGTCTCTTTGTTTGGCAACACACCCCAGGACCTTTGCTATAAGTGTATAAATCCTGCCTTGGTTTGTCCTATCAAAATGCAGCACCTCACATTTCCTCTGCCACTCCTTGGCCCATTTGTCCATCTTGAGATACCCTTTTTGGCCGTCCTCGACACCACCAATTTTACTGTCATCTGCAAACTTAGTAACCGTACCTCCTATATTCACATCCAAATCATTTGGTGGTTAGCATATAGGCACAGTGGTTAGCACTGTTGCCTCACAGCGCCGGAGACCCGGGTTCAATTCCCGCCTCCAGCGACTGACTGTGTGGAGTTTGCACGTTCTCCCCGTGTCTGCGTGGGTTTCCTCCGG
>NC_057710.1:26176566-26178694 GCF_004010195.1 Chiloscyllium plagiosum | reverse complement strand
AGGCCCTTCGGCCCAACAAGTCCACACCGACCCGCCGAAGCGCAACCCACCCACCCATACCCCTACTTTTATCCCTTACCTAACACTATGGGCAATTTAGCATGGCCAATTCACCTGGCCTGCACATCTTTGGACTGTGGGAGGAAACCGGAGCACCCGGAGGAAACCCACGCAGACACAGGGAGAATGTGCAAACTCCACACAGTCGCCTAAGGCGGGAATTGAACCCAGTCTCTGGCGCTGTGAGGCAGCAGTGCTAACCACTGTGCCACCGTGCCACCCACCATACCTAACCTAGTGTTAGGTAAGGGGTAAATGTATGGGTGGGGTGGGTTGCGCTTCGGCGAGTCGGTGTGGACTTGTTGGGCCGAAGGGCCTGTTTCCACACTGTAATGTAATGTAATCTAATCTAATCTAATCTAATCTAAAAAGCAGTGCACCCACCCCGATCATTCCAGCACACTGCTGGTCACAGGCCTGCAGGCTGAAAAGCAACGCTTCACCACCTGTCGTCTCCTACCACCGAGCCAATTTTGTTTCCGAATGGTTAGTTCTCCCTGGATTCATATGCTCTAACCTTGCTAACCAGTCTACCATGTGGATCCTTGTCAAATGCCTTCCAGAAGTCAATATAGACAATATCTACTGCTCTGCCCTCATCAATCTTCTTTGTCACTTCTTCAAAAAAAACGTAATCAAGTTCTTGTGTGGATAATCATGGCTCACTAAGCCATGTTGACTATCCCTAATCAGTCCTTGCCTTTCCAAATGCATGTAAATCCTGTCCCTCAGGATTCCCTCCAACAACTTGCCCACCACTGATGTCAGGCTCACTGGTCTATAGTTCCCTGGGTTGTACTTACCTCCTTTCTTAAATAGTGGCACCACATTAGCTAATCTCCAGTCTTCCAGCATCTCACCTCTGGCTACTACTAATACAGATACCTTAGCAAGGAGTCCAGTATCACTTCCCTGACTTCCCATAAAGTTCTAGGATACACCTGATCAAGGATTTATCTACCTTTTATGCATTTTAACATGTCCATCACCTGCTTTTGTAATATGGATACTTGTCAAGATATCACTATTTATTTTCCCAAGAGCTCCTAGCTTCCATATCCTTCACCCGAATTACCTGCTTCCTTTTGATTTTTAGTAACTATATTAATTTGCTCCATTAATCACGGAAAATGCTGGCAAAATTCAGCAAATCTGGGCAGCATCAATGTTCTTCAGTTCTGAAAAAGTTATATCAGACTTGAAATGTTAACTCTTTCTCTCCGCAGATGCTGACAGACCTACTGAATTTCTCCAGCATTTTCTATGTTTGTTTCAGATTTCCAGTGCCCACTGGTATTTAAGTGTTTTGTTTTTAATTGCATCTTTCTACTTCTTTGTTATTGCACTGACTGTCATTCCTTCCCATCCAAGAGTAACAGGTTAGAACTGTTCGGGAATAATTAGTTTCCTATTCTTTGCCTATTTTAATCACCTGCAGCTATCGTTCTGACCTTATAGTGCTGTAAAGTGCAGAAGTATAGCCATATCTTGTTGCAGTTAATTTTCAAGTGTCTTACTTGTCCTTTTTCACTGGGGCATATGAATTGCGTGGTAGAATGATGGAAGTCATCTCCTGAGGTTTCTATTTTAATATGGTCAACTCAAATCAAATGTTTTTAAAAATTTATTCCTGGTATGTCGGCACCTTTGCTTAGGCCAGTATTTATGTACCCATCCCTAATTGCCCACAGAACATTTTAGAGCGTGGCACATTTGTGTGTCTGGAGTCAAATGCAGACCAAACCAAACCAAATGAGGATGGCTGATTTCCTTCGCGAACAGATATAGTGACTCAACTGGGATTTTAGAACAAGTCACAATGATTACATAGTGAGCAGAGCACATTGAGGTCACAGTTTCATCACAGCATGCCTTAGATGCTCATCAGCATATTCATTAAGGCCAATCTCTGTACTTTCTGACTCTGGAAGACTCATCTTGAAACATTAAGGTGGTAAAAACAATGACTGCAGATGCTGGAAACCAGATTCTGGATCAGTGGTGCTGGAAGAGCATAGCAATTCAGGCAGCATCCGAGGACAGGCAAAATCGACGTTTCGGGCAAAAG
>NC_057710.1:26090864-26175761 GCF_004010195.1 Chiloscyllium plagiosum | reverse complement strand
GGAGGAATTGGGAATACGGGATGGCATTTTTGCAAGAGGTAGGGTGGGAAGAGGTGTAATCCAGGTAGCTGTGGAAGTCGGTGGGTTTGTAGAAGATGTCAGTGTCAAGTCGGTCGTCACTGATGGAGATGGAGAGGTCCAGGAAGGGGAGGGAGGTGAGTCTAGCAATTGGGACTTTTAAAAATGGGTGCAAACAACCAGGTCCAATTGTGGGAGCAAAACTATCTGGAAAAAGAAATCTTACCCAAAATTGGATTGGGTGATTTTTTTTTCATTGGGTGTTTGCTTACTGTCATGTATGTACTAACAAATGAGGGTTCAGTTCCAGTTTTAGGAGCTACTCTGAGCTAAACAGCCATTGTGGCATCTGACGCTTAAAGTTGAAAACAAAAGGAGGAACTGCTGGAAAGACTCAGCAGGTCCAGCACGATCTGTGGAGAGAGAAACAGAATTCATGTTTCGAAACCAATATGACTTTTCTTCAGAATACTATTACAAGTGCTGGGTATCTCCAGCATTTCCTTTTTCTAAAATTGTGTTAATTCCACTTGGCTTTTCTGGACGTGACTTGCATTGGAGAATAAAACAAACATTTTTGAGAAATTCCTTTTCAACCTGGTATAAGAGAATTTCTCGAGTCTGCAGCATTTTTACTAGTCACACATCTTCTGCCTGAGGCTTTGTGTATAGTGTGTACTGAATTGTGTGTCTAAGTTTGGATGGGTTTGAATTTAGAGACCTATGATTCTAAATATTTGAAACTAACTCTGCAGCTCCTACAAGTAACACTGGGTGATCTAATAATTTTGTTTTGATTTTAATTATATTGCTTTCAGTCAAAAATTTGATGCAGGATTGCTGTTTCAAAAAGGTTAAAGCACACAAGAAGAGTTGTTATTTCACAATATTTTGGCCATAACAGAATCTTTCTTTCTTATTCTTGACTGTGAAAGACAATAGTTGAGAGTATTTGGGCGGTATAAGCATTCCTGTAACGTTCAGTGCTTTTGAGGAATCCTCTGAACTCATGGGAATTTTCTTTCTGGTGACGGAGTTGATCCATTTCAAAGATAAGTTTTACTTTGACTTTATTATAATTGTTTGTGGATTTTGTTTTCAAACTATTTGTAGGCTTTTCAGTTTTTTCAATGTTTATGTTTGGGGTAAAAACTGACAAAACTGACTTGCTAAAATTAGTGACTCATTCCCATTGTGCACTAAAGGAAGATGAATGACTCAAGTTTATAGTTTGGGATGGAAACATTGAAACAAATTAGGAACTAGGGGCAGGAGTAGGCCATTTTGGCTCTTCAAGCTTGCTTCACCATTCATTATGATCATGGTGATCTCCAGCTCAGTACTGTTTCTGCATGTGCTTTGACCCCTTTCACCTCAGAACTATATCTGTCTATTCATGAAAATGTTTGATGTTTTGGCCTCAGCCCCTTTCTGTGGCAGATAATTCCACAAGCTCACGAGGCAAAGAAATTTCTCCTCTTCTCATTTCTAAATAACTGTATCTGACCCAGCATCCTAAAACTGTGACCTCTGGTTCTGGGCTCCCTTTGAATAGCTGCCTTTGCCTTTGTAAGGGCAGGGATTTTTTTCATTTGTTAATGTGGACGTGTGTGTCACTGTCTAGGCTGCATTTATTATCCAACCCTCGTTGCCCTTGAGAACGTTGTGGTGAACTTCCTTCCATTGCTGCAGTCCATGTGGTGTAAATACATGTGCTGTGAGGGAACGAGATACAGAATCCATAGAGTTGTACAGTATACAAATGGATATTTTGGTCCAACTCGACCATGCTGACTAGATATTCTATATAAATCTAGTCCCATTTGCCAGTATTTGGTCCATATTCCTCTTAAACCCTTCGTTTTCATGTATCCATCTGGATGCTTTTTAAATGTTGTAATTGTACTAGCCTCTCTACTTCCTCTCGCAGCTCACTCCATACATGCACCACTCTCTGCGTGAAAATGTTGCCCCTTAAGTCCCTTTTATATCTTTTCCCTTCTCACCAGAAACCTTTGCCCTACCTTCATGATTTTATATAAAAAATCTATAAGGTAACCCTTCAGCCTTCAACGTTCCAGGGAAGACAGACCCAGCCTATTCAGTCTGTTCCGATTAGCTCAAACCATCCTACTTGGCAACATGCTTGTAAATCTTTTCTGTACCTTTTTCAAGTTCCACAACATCTTTCCGACACCAGGGAGACCCGAACGCAGTATGCCAAAAGCGGCTGAACCAATGTGCTGGTTAGAGACAAAAATCTGCAAATGCTAGAGTCCAAGGTAGATAAGCAGGAGTCTGGACGAACACAGCAAGCCAGGCAGCAGGAGGTGCAGAAATCAACATTTCTGGTGTAACCCTTTTAAAGGACGAGGGGTGGATGTAAAGCGGTGCAGATAAAGGAGGTGGGGTTGGGGTGGAAGAGTGGGGTGGTGAAGTAGAAATGTTGTAGAGGCCGAACACCAGCTCTCCAACGCCATGTCCTACCTCCCACTGTGGCCCATCAGGCCAAAATCAGTCACACTGTCCGTGACCTCATTGCCTCCAGTGATCTCCCCTCTACTGCCTCCAACCATCTAGTTCCCCAGCCTCTCACTACCTGGTTCTATCTGCTCCCTAAGATCCACAAGCCTAACTACCCCGGCCAAAACATCATCTCCACATGCTTCTGCCCCACCAAACTTATCTTGTCTTATCTCGACTCTATCCTCTTCCTCTTTGGTTCAGACACTTCCCACTTACACCCATGACGCTAGCCACATCCTCCATCTCTTTAGTAATTTTCAGTTCCCCCACTCCAGGCTTTATCTTCACTGTGCATGTGCAGTCTTTATATGCCTCTGTAACCCACCAGGATGACCTTCAGGCCCTCAGCTTCTTCCTCTACAACAGACCCACCAAGTCCCTTTCCATCAATACCCTCCTCCACCTCACCAAACTAGTCCTCACCCTTGATAGCGTCCTTTAACTCTTCCCATTCCCTTCAAATCCAGGGAGTGGCCATGGACACTTGGATGGGTGTTAGCCATCAGAGGCAGGCGTAGCTAGTTTGAACAGTCTCTCATCAGTACCTACACAGGCACTGTGCCCCAACTCTTCCGCCATACATAGATGACTGCATAGGTGCAGCGTCCTGCTCCCAGGCTGAACTGGAGCAGTTCATTGACTTGGCCCACATCTTCCACCCCACCCTCAATTCACTTGGTCCATCTTGGACACCTCCCTCCCCTCTCCATTTCCATTTCTGGCGATATCTGGACTACATGTCGTCCCACCCGGTATCCTGCAAGAACACCATCCCATTCTCACAGTTTCTCCAGCACTGGTGCATCTGCTCAGATGAGAAGACATTCCATCCCAATCATCCCAGATGTCCACCTATTTTGAACAACGTGTTTTTTCCCCCTCGGTCATCCAGACAGCCCTCCAGCACACCACCTCCATTCCCCGTTCCACTACTCTCAAACCGTTTCCCCACTCCCACCACACTAAGTGCAATGAAGACAGGGTTCCCCCTTAGCCCTCACCTGCCACCCCATTAGTGTCCGCATCCAGTGTATCATCCTTGAACATTACTGCCAACTCCAACTCGAACCCTTCACCAAAAACATCTCACCCTGCCACTCCCCTGCCTTCTGCAAGGACCATCGGTGCTCCCGATGTGGCCTTTTCTACATTGGAGAGACCAAACATAAATTCAGGGCATGTTTTGTCGAGCATCTCAGCCGGCCCGCTAGGGCTGACCAGACTACCAGTCACCGTCCATTTTAATTCCCCTTCCCACTCCCTTTCTGACATGACTAGTCTTGGTCTCCTCCATTGTCACAGCGAATCAGACTTCAAATTGAAGGCCTATAGCCCAGAGGAGTTCTCCAATTTCAAATAACCTCCCTTCCCAGCCCATCCCTCCCTTCTATTCCTCTAATCAACCCTTCCGTCCAGCTACCAACCAGAATCATTCCTCCCATCGACCAACCAGGTCAGACCCTCTACCTATGTTCACCTGTCCCTACCTCACCGCCCCACTTCCCGCCCACCTCCTTTATCTGCAGCTCCCTTTACACCCAGCCCCAGTTCTGAAGAAGACTTAAGTTTGGTCTTATTTGGAAGTTGTGGGCCAAGTCAATGAATGCTCCAGTTCAGCCTGGGTCATCTATGTATGGCGGAAGATGTATGTTTATGTTTGGTCTCCCCGAAACGTTGACTTCTCCACCTCCCTGATGCTGCCTGGCTTCCAGCCTCCTTGTCAACGAATGTCCTATATAGCCACAACATGCCATTCCAATTCCTGTACTCAATGCATTCACCAAGAAAGGCCAGCATACCAAACACCACCTTCTCTCACCTGTCTAACTGTGACTCCATCTTCAAGAAAGTTCTAGAACCTTGGTGACGAAACAGTATTTCTGCTGATACATTGCACTTTTTTATGTCAGCATTGGTCACTTAGAAATCAAATACATCCAGATATCCACTGAATAAAGTTTCCTTCAACTTGACCCCTGTCTCTGAAGAGTATCCTCGTGGTTACAGTTTGATATTTGTGTTTCCTGCTTCCAGCTTGTCTGTGCAAGTAAGAAGCAATCTTCTCTTAGTGTTTATCTGTGACCAATATCAAGTAGGTTAAAACTACCCATATAATCAGGGAAGACCTTTTGCTGGATTAGCTGTTTTCTGTTGGGACATGCTTGGCAGGTATATACCCCTATTTTGAGTTTCCAAAGTTGATCTTAAGTCCCAAGTATACAAGAGTTGTGTTAACACCAGATGAGTACTACATATCATTATGTTCATCACTGTTCTAGGATTTGATGAGAAAATAAATGGAAAGGAAAGGAGGCATATAGAATCATAGAGGTGTACAGCATGGAAGCAGACCCTTCAGTCCAATGCGTCCATGCTGACCAGATATCCTAACCTAATCTAGCCCCATTTGCCAGTACTTGGCCCATATCCTTCCTATTCGTATACCCAGCCAGATGCCTTTTTAAATTTGTAATTGTACTAGCCTGCACCACTTCCTCTGGTCGCTCATTCCATTCAAGCACCTCACTCTTTGTGAAAAAGTTGCCCTTTTGGTCCCTTTTATACCTTTCCCCTCGCACCCTAAACCTATACCCTCTAGTTCTGGACTCCCCCACACAAAGAGAAAACACCTTGTCTATTTATCGTATCCATGTCCTTCATGATTTTATAAACCTCTACAAGGTCACCCCTCAGCCTCCAACACTCCAGGGTAAATAGCATATTCAACCTCTCCTTATCGCTATAATCTTCCAACCCTGGCAACATCCTTGTAAATCTTCTCTGAACAAGTTTCACAACATCCTTCCGATAATAGCAATAGAAATCAGAAAGGCGAAGGCTAAGAAGAAGCATGAAGAAAGGATGACCGACTGCGCTAAAAGAAATAGTAAAATGTTCTTCGAACATACTAATAATAAAACATTGGTGAAGGATTCAGGTGGGGCTCAGAACAAAATAGTAGGGTAACTACTCACTGAGGCAAAGGGTGTGGCAGGAGTATGAAAGGAGTACTTTGTTTCCACTTTTGAATTTGGTAAAAGCAGAAGCAATGTCACAATTTGAAATGTGGGTGTTGAACAACTGAGCAATACAGTGAAAGGTGAAGAAGAGGTGCTAAGAAGACTGGCAGCACTCCAGGTAGGTAAATCCCCAGACCCGGATGGGGTGCATCCTAGATTGCTGAGGGAGGTAAATCAGCAAATCTCAGAACCTTTGACAGAAATTTTCCAGGCCTCTGTGAAAACAGGGTTAATTTCATGAGATGGAGGTATTATAATTGTGTGACAATACTGTGGCTTTAAGAGATGTATTTTGTCTTGTTTTATTTATGAAGAGAGGTTGAGACAAAGGTATTGAGCAGTCTGTCCAAAGCCAGTGAAGTAAACAGCTTGGGACCATGGGGTTATCTTTTTGAAGTCTGAACAATAGAAGCAGCATGGACAGGTGAAGTCAGGCTCCCACAGAATCCCAGTTATAATTTAACTTGCAGTAGTTGTTGGGAGTCTTGAAATTGCGATTATATCTGTCCCTGCTACAGCAAATTGTTCAAGTTACTCTCACTCCTCTCACTCCTCTCACTCCTCTCACTCCTCTCACTCCTCTCACTCCTCTCACTCCTCTCACTGATTTTTCTTTGGATATTCTTTCCTCCTGGACTGGGAAAATATTGCATGTGAGACTATCCTTTGTCAGGGCTGTGTTTGTAGGATGTTACTGTAATGGAAGGGCTGATAATTAGTAGTTATGTTCAGTTTTCCAATGGAGTTCAAGTTATACAAATTTGTGTTTTTGATGGTATTTTAACTGTAGTATAAGAAACAAGTGTATTTTGCATCAAGTGTTAAGTTCTTTTTCTGAGATTTTTCTTGCACACTTGATGCAACTGCAACATACCAACTTCTGTGAACAAGCAAACTTTTGTTAAGCACAGTTCAGTACAAACTTTCTGGAGGAACTTTTAACACACACACCTTGCAGGCTTGTGGAATCATGTTAACAGCTCTCCCCGAACAAAGGAAACAGTCCGCCCTTGATACAAAATCTTTACATCACAGTCAGTAATGCCCACAAGACAACCCCCAGCCATCCCCCTCACAGTCACATGCCACTCAAGATGCATTGTAGTGACCACATCATCCCCAGAAACAATGTAATGCAAAGCATGCCTTAATAGCTAGAGCTGGTATGAATTGTATTTTTTGTAACTCGAGGGGAGTTGTGAAATTCCAACTGCGATGCTCCTATTGATTTCTGAATAGGTGATGAAAATGTAAATAATAGGAGATGACAATGTAAATTGCTCTAAATGGCGAGGAAATGCCTATGTAAATAGCTCTGAATAATAGGAGATAATGCAATTTCTTACAATCTATCTGTAAGTCAGAGACATCCCACCCTTCCCTCAGGACATCCAATCTCCAGGTCAGCAGAGCAAGTTAACTCTTTAATACCACAAAAGCTGAGTGGTGTAACCACTTGAATTACATCTGGAACACAGCATCTTACAGTTGTCTTTAAATAAGAAAATATTGGTATCACGGCTACATCCTTGATATATTTTGAAGGGGCTTTGGCCTGGTCCATAATAATTGTACTATCTTTGTTTAAGAAAGGGGTAAAGGATAACTCAGGAAACTGAGACCATTCAGCTTGCTGTCCATAGTGGGGAAAAATGATGAAGGCCATCATTCAGGACAATGTAAATGTATACTTACAGAAAAATAAGTTTATCCAAGATGGTCAATGTGGATTTGTCAAGGGCAGGTCATGTCTGATACATTTGATTCTGTTCTTTGACAAGATGATTGGGAGTGCTGTGGATGTTGTACATTTGGATTTTGAGAAAGCATTTGATACAGTGCAACATGGCAGATCGGTTTGCAAATTAGAGCTGTTTGAGATTGATGGGTCCATTTCAGCATGGATTAGAATTTGGGTGAAAGCAGGAAACAGATATGGGTGGGTGTTTCTCAGATTATAGACTTGTTGAAAGTGGTGTTCCCCAGGGATCAGTGTTGGGACCCTTGTTTTTACTGATTTATATAAACAACTTGAAGAGGGATGTTGAAAGCAAAACCTCTAAATTTGCCGATGATGCCAAGCTAGGGAGAATAATGAATTGGGAGGCTGACATTGAATGAACTCAGAGTGACATTAGCAAGTTAGCCAACTTGTCAGACACCTGGCAGATGAATTTCAATGCAGAGAAAAGTGAGATAATGCATTTTGGAAGAAGAAACCTGCATGAACAATATAGGCTCAATGGTACAACTTTGAGGGGAGTACAGAAGCCGATGGCCTTAGAGTTCATGTACATGATTCTCTACAGTTGGCTAGGCAAGCTAAAAAAGTTAATATGAAGGTTTACATGATCCTTGGGGTTTGTAGATAGAGGCATAGAGTATAAAAGCAAGAAATTGATGCCACACCATAAATCATTGGTCAAATGATATTTGGAGTGTTGTGTTCAGCTCTGGGCACCTTTTTTGTTGAAGGAAAACTGGTAAAGCCCTGGAAAGAGTCCAAGGGCAGTTAACGGGAATGATATCATGAATGAGAGATTTTAGATACAAGGAAAGATTGGAGAAATTGGGTTTAATTCTCCTTTAGAGCAGCGAATGATGAGGAGATGCTGGTGTTGGACCAGGTTGAACAAAGTCAGGAGTCTTTGACCAACAGGTCTGTTTAAAATCGCAAGGTTTCAAAGTACTGCACCTTCATCAGGTAAAATGGAGAGCAGCGCACATGCACAGAATTAAAAAGGTGGAGAAGTAATGGCAAGGCACTTCTGACATTGGAGCAGAGAAGATTTAAGAAGTGTCCTTCCTACAGGGAGGATGTTGTGAAACTTGGAAAGGTTCAGAAAAGTTTTGCAAGAATGTTGCCAGGTTTGGAAGATTTGAGCTATCGGGAGAGGCTGAATAGGTTGGGGCTGTTTTCCGTGGAGCATCGGAGGCTGAGGGATGAACTTTATAGAGGTTTATAAAATCATGAGAGGCACGGATAGAATAAAGAGACAAGGTATTTTCCCTGGAGTGGGGAATCCAGAACTAGAGCATAGGTTTAGGGTGAGAGGGGAATAATTTAAATGGGAACTAAGGGGCAACTTTTTCACGCAGAGGGTGACCTATGTGGAATGAGCTGCAAGAGAAAGTGGTGGAGGCTGGTATAATTGCAACACTTAAAAGGCATCTGGATGGGTATATGAACAGAAATGTTTCGAGGGATATGGGCCAAATGCTGGCAAATGCGACTAGATTAGTGTTGGATATCTGATCGTCATGGACGAGTTGGACTTGAACGGTCTGTTTCCGTACTGTACATCTCTGCGACTCTGACTAAGTGACCATGTTGAGGTATTCAAAATTATGAACAATTTTGACGGGATCAAGAAGGATATTCTACTTCCACTATGCTATGTCAATTACTATTAGTTACCTGGGGTCACAAGTTCAAGGTTGTCGACCAGAGAGCTAGGAGTGCAAACAGGAGAAATGTCTTTACTCAGAGAATTGTTAGGATTTAGAATGCACTGCCTGTGAGTGGTGAAAGTGGATGACATTGGGAGCTGGATACATATTTGAAAGTGATGAATTTAGAGGGCTACATAGTTAGGGTTAGAGAATGGGACAAGCTGCGTACAAGCTGGAGACAGGATGAGTCAAATTGCCTTTTTCTGAACAATAAAATTCTATGATTGTAAAATGAAAAAATGCAACTCTTGAAGTGTAAAACAGCATCGCTGTTCTAAAATGATGCAGTGAGAGCAAATCAGTGATCCAGCTCTCCGAAAGGCTTACGATGTGTAAGGAACCTATGCTCTGTGACCAAGCTGCCTGCTAACAATGTCGGAATTGTTCTTTTTCAATTGCTGCTAAAATGAATTGGATTTCTGATTTTTGTGTAATAAGACCTGATTCCATCTGCAATTTTCCTAAAATTGTTAATACTGGATTTCTACATGAATTGGAGGGCAAACGTTTTTGACAGTTCTTCTTGACATTTTCATGGAGGTACCTGGAAGTTTTAGGGATTCTTTTTGACTTTCATGTGATCAGAATACTATTCATGCTTTGTTCCTGAGTATTTTCTTTTAAATTTAGAGTTTAGCATCAGAATTCCTAATGGCTTAAAATCAGATTCGTGTGAAATTTCATCTATTTGATGCAGTGAACCAGAAATCACAAGGCTATAGAGAAAGATATTGTTGATATTTATGAAGTTTAGTAGAAGAAAGGAGATTCAATGTTGTAGTCTAATTTTTAGAATTTCAATTGTTAGCCGATTGAACATCACTGACAAATTTAGATATGTTTTCTTGTGCACAGGATAATAAACATCTTTCTGCTCAAGATCAGTTCATGGCTCTTTTTGTTTGAAATATCAGTTCCAAGAACTGAGCTAAACAGAATTTAAAATGGAATCATCTTGGTGCACCTCCACTGGGATGGGTGTACAACTCCCAGTCTGGGCTGCCGACCTCTCCCACAGTGTGCATATGCTCCAATTGAAGCCAGGCTTAGATGCAACTTTAAGCAGAATCTCCAGGGCACAGATTCCATAGCAATGGAACAAATGTGTAAAGCAGTGGCATGGGTCCAACCTGATAGCAGTGGTCTCTGGTGATATCTGCCAAAGCCAAAACTAAGACCTGCTCTTCCAGAGCTGGTCTCAAGTTAGACTTGCGCTCTGTCCACTGGCTACTCCAAAGTGTAGGGTGGGTGCTCTGGTTTTAACCTGACACCATTCATATCCAGTAGTTGGTCAGAAACTACTTCAAGAGGAAGACTGATTTAACTCCCCACCACCTCTAGTTTCCATACATTTAGATTTAGATTAGGTTAGATTACAGTGTGGAAACAGGCCCTTCGCCCCAACAAGTCCATACCGACCCGCCGAAGCGCAACCCACCCAGACCCATTCCCCCAAATTTACCCCTTCACCTAACACTACGGGCAATTTACCATGGCCAATTCACTAACCTGCACATTTTTGGATTGTGGGAGGAAACCGGAGCACCCGGAGGAAACCCACGCAAACACTGGGAGAATGTGCAAACTCCACACAGAGAATCGCCTGAGGCGGAAATTGAACCCAGGTCTCTAGCGCTGTGAGGCTCCAGTGCTAACCACTGTACCACCCACATAATAGTGAGGAGCTCAAGAAGCTCTTGGAATTATTCGCTGCCACCTGTGGTGGGGTCCTTCTCAACATTTCAGATTGTTGTGCAAGCCTAGAAACCAGGACATTCCTGGCAAGTAAAATGACACGATCAGAAAAATAAGTTTGAGGGAGTGGGACAGGTTATGGGAGGAACTTGAACAGCAACATGGGTGTGTCATATCTGTTGTAGGAGCAACAACTGCTCACTGTTTCTTCTTCTGCCACTCACTGTTCCGCCAACCAAAGTATAAAGGTGAATTTGCCACCACAATCATTGCATTTTCTAGGACTGACTGAGAATTTTCCAGGTTGAATTTTCACATGGTTCCATGTGCTTTAAACCCTGTTGTTAATCATGAAAATATTAGGAGTATGTGGCAGAAAATCCCTTGCAAAGATAATTGTAGCTTTGAAACTCAGTCAAGCATTCAAAATAATTTCTCAATTTCATTGTCACCGAAAGGATTGACTTAAGCTACATGTCATGATGCTAATCTTTTTTTCTCTCTGTCCCATATCCCAGACAACTGAAGCATTCTGATGGAAATTTTTCTTTTGAACCCTCACTGAAAACTTCAGCCAGTTTGTCATTAATGTTGGAATGTTTTGAAAATGTGAGCCATTTGAAAATGTCCAATCATGATTGTTATCTGCACTTCACTTCACTTCTATTTCTAAACATCAGCAAAACCCTACCCTTGTGTCTTTCAACTGTGCAAGGCAACCTGGAAAGAAGGGGTTTTTTTTGTTGCTTTGGATAGAATACAGAAAACCTTTGCACTTTTTTGTCAACACATTTTCGACTTTCCAGTAGACTCTGAGACTGCGAGCTAGTCATATGACAGATGCTTGTAACCTATCAGTGCAAAACAGCATTCACTATCTCTTAAAGGTACAGTACACACCTTCAACTTCATAACAGTACAAATAATCACGAAAATTGTTCCTTATGTCTGTGGAACTACACAAAAAGAGCATATTAAGGCCTTATTCCTAGAGGGAGAGAAATGAAAAGGAGGGATATTGTGTTAACCTTGTGCTGTACATTATATAGACTACATTTAGAAGTCTGAGTGCAGTTTTACAAGAATGATAGCTACGACAAAGAAGGGTAAACCTATCAAGAAAAGTCCAAGCTGATGAGTGAATTAATTGAGTTTGTTAAAGTTATGAAGCGTTTTGATAGTGTAGATACAGAGAAATTGTTTTTTGAGGAAAGGAGCACAATGGAGGCCCCTGATAAGATTGTCACAAATACTTGACAGGGAAAGTAGAAGAAAATGATGAGAAAATGGCTCTTGCTATCTAGCAATATTAATTTAAGAAGAAACTAGATACACCATAAGAAGAAGAAGGGAAAGATTATAATTTAAAAATATGTACTTAGGAACAGGAGTAAGCAATTTGGCAACTTGAGCGTGTTTGGCGATTTGAGTGAGATCATAGCTGACCTGTGGCCAAATTTCACATTCCTGCCTTTGGTTAATGTCCCTTGCTTAACAAAAAATTATGTATGTCAGATCCAACTTGGAGCTCATGAAGAAGATTTGTGTTTAACATGCCTCTTGAATCCAAATATTAAGCAAGCACAATCTCATTCTATTAGTAAAAGTTTTGTGCATCTCATATTTTAGACTTAAGTGGATGAAACCACCGTGTATTTGTGTACAGATATTTTGCTGTTACAGTAATGTATAGAGAGAGATTGAGTGTCACAAAATTGCTGAATTTTAGCAAGGCGTAAGTGTGTGAATTAATCGGGCTGGAGATATTGAGGCTGGTGTTCCCTATCATTTGGTCCCTGTGTATGAAATGACTTATGATCCCAACATGAAACACAACCTTGAACAGAGGGAACAATGGAAACCATGGAGACTCGTCACAGCTTTGTAAACGTAACAAGGGGTTTTTAAAAAAGCAAAACAAGTTGCTTTCATTCAAATGATGCTTTTCTTCACGGAAGGATTTTGTAATTTGACTGAAGCATGACCACTTTTTACATTGAAGTGAAATGGCACAATTTGCACTATTAATCAAATTAAAATTTGTGAACATCTGTAGTTTGGTAATCTAACAGGAATAATTGATGTTAGTTCTGGCATGTATTGAAGCATTGAGTAACAACTGAGAATCCACTTTAGTTTTCGGCATGAATAAGAAATTCTTCTTCCTACGGACCAAGGAAATTAGAGGGGTGATCTCAGAGATATAGAGATGTACAGCACGGAAACAATCCCTTCAGTCCAACTCATCCATGCTGACCAGTTATTGTATATAAATCTAGTTTCATTTGCCAGCATTCGATCCATATCCCTCGAAATCCTTCCAACTTTAAGTACATTTAAGTCGTCATTGGACAAGCATATGGATGTACATGGAATGGCGTAGGTTAGATGGGCTTCAGATTGGTATGACAGATGGGCACAGCATTGAGGGCCAAAGGGACTGTACTGCGCTGTTATGTTCTATGTACTCATATACCCACCCAGATGCCTTTTTAAAGTTGTAATCGTACCAGCTTCTATCACTTCCTCTAGCAGCTCATTTCCATACCTCCACCACCCTCTGCGTGAACAGTTGCTCCTTAGGTCCCTTTTAAATCTTTCCCCTCTCCCCCTGAACCTGTGCCTCTAGTCTTGGACTGTGGTTTGTATGTGGAATGAACTGCCAGAGTAAATGGTAGGTGTGGGTACAGTTGCAAGATTTAAAAGGCATTTGGATGGGTATAAAAATAGGAAAAGTTTAGTCCGATATGGGCCAAAAAATAGCTCCATTTGGGAAACTTGTTTGGCGTGAATGAGTTGGGCCAAAGGCTCTGCTTCTGTGCTGTATTACTCCATGACTTGATCAGCTGTATTCAATATTGCATCTAGAATTAGGTCAAACTCTTGTAATAACTTTTCTGTCCAAGCATGTGATCATTAACTTGTGATCTGCCCAAAGTAAAAGTACCTTTTCCAAAAGGTAGGCCAAGGTCCTTTGTATTACTTTATTTGCATTTTTATATTGAATGTTAAAATTAATTGGGGAGATTTAGCCTATTGAATTTCTTGTTGGGTGTGATTGTTCATCCCTGAGCTTTTGAAACAAGGCTAGCAAAGCTCAGGGGAAAAAGAAAATGAAGGGTATGGTAAAATATTCATCTGATACTTCCTAATTGTGCCTCCAGAAATAATGTGTAACAGCAGTGTGCATTGGATCATTTAGATCCCTATTAACAGCAATGGTAGTGCTACAGCAAATACAAACATGAGAATTTTTATATTCATTTCTCTATTCCACTCTCGTCTCGCAAGGCTGTTATTCTCCAGTTTAGTATTAATTCGCTGTGCTGAGAGATTAGTTTAATCATGCACAAACTCGCTCTATTCTCAAGCTGATTTAAATGCACAGTATAGGTTTGGTATATTTTGTTTTGCAAACTGTTGAACATAGCTGTTGTTAGCAATTGTTTTTATTCTTACTTTGAAATTAGAGTGAAGATGATGGATATGCATCGAGAAACAAAGTGGAGCAGCGGCCTGGAGAGTTTAAGTATGTCATATGAACTAACTGCTCGCTGTCTTTCTGCCTGTGAAAGCTACTATGTGTGTGTGTGTGTGTGTGTGTGTGTATATATATATATTAATTTCTTGGTTTGTGTATAAGTAAAATTCAATGTTGGATGATTTTATTTTTAAGGAGATTTTTCTAGTGCTATCTTGAGTGCAGCAAAATCTGGAAAATGTACATTCACATTATATTTGTATTTGATTTTGTTATTTATTGTTGCACCAAATGGTTAAAATTCAAAACTCAAGATTAACGAATAACGGAACACAATTCTGAGAAAGTTAAAATGTATTGTCGTCCCATTTTCCCCCACTTAGTTGAAACAAAATGCTCAGAGACACAGTGTAGTTTTACCTACTTCATCTTTATTCCGGGCCCTGGAGAGAGAGAGAGAGAAAGATTACCCATGTGCACAGGTACATGGGTTCCCGGTCTTCTCTGGAACAGCAGTTTCTCAATGAACTATGTAATCATTTTACAGGGAGGAGCATCCAGATAAGGCAACATACATATTGATTGGGTGACAGTTCGAATCGGCGAGTGTCAGTAGTAAACACTAAGCCATCTGCTGTTACACAGTGAATAACTGGCTTCATATAATGCTTTTCACTTTGTTAAACTGACCTCACATACTGAATGCTACCTCATATTGTTAAATGCCTTTCCATAATGACTGCTTTTCCACTTTGTTAACCCATTACCCTTGCCTCTAGCACCCCATTGTTAACTGCAAGTTCTTATCTGATCTGAGTCATGCTCGGCCGAACCTCTTACTTAACAAAACTCAGAACTTAACTCCTTCCCTGCCTGTTTATACCCGATACACATTCTTAGTATGGCAGATTAAACCTTCAAATCCAGATCCTTCATTCGCTATTTATACCTACCAAATTCAAAGATTATTAAGATGGAATTCCTACATGATGATTTGGTAGTTTTGGTAAATTTTAGAACCGTTCTAATGAGTTAACTTTTTAAGCTCATCCTTTTTTTAAATTGCATGTTATTTTGGGTTTGATTGTGCAAATGTCATAATAAGGCAAACTATTCCAGTGTGTGGTGTTACAGTGTGTGGAGGGGTGAATTGGCATACCTCTCTTCAACTTTCTCAGTTGGCCACAATAAGCGGTTAAAATTCTTATCTAGTTAGATCTTTCGCCAACAAAAATGTTTAGTAATTAGGTCTTGAGGAAAATGAGCCAATTCAAATAATTTCTTGAATAAAAATCATGTGTGACAAATCTGTTAAAATTCTTTTAGGAGGTCATGAGCCATTTCAATAAAGGAGAGTCAGTCAATATGATCTATTTAGATTTCTAGAAGGCCTTTGACAAGTTTCTGCACAAGAGGCTGCTAAATAAGATGAGAGCCCTTGGTGTTGGGGCAGGGTTATGGCATGGGCAGAAGATTGGCTGACTGGCAGAAGGCAGATAATGGGGATAATGAGATCTTTTTCAGGATGGCAGCCAGTGACGAGTGGAGTTTCACAGGGTCAGTGTTGGGACTGCAGCTATTCATGTTATACATTTAACGATCTAGAAGAATGAACTGAGGATATTGTTGCTAAGTTTTTAGATAACACAAAGATAGGTGGAGGGACAGGTGGTGCTAAGGAAGTGGGGAGGCTGCAACAAGACTTGGACAGGCTAGGAGAGGAGGCAAAGAAATGGCAGATGAGATATAATGTGGGATACAATGTGGGATGTGCTTTGGTAGGAAGAATAGAGACCTATTTTCTAAATGGGGAAAGGCTTCAGAAATTTGAAGCGCATAGGGACTTGGAAGGCCTATTTGAGGATTCTCTTAAGGCTAATATGCAGGTTCACTTAGCAGTTAGAAAGGCAAGTGCCATGTTAGCATTTGAAAAGGTGTAGAATGTAAGCCCACAGGTGTACTGCTGCAGCTGTATAGGTTCTGGTCAGATCATATTTGGACTATTGTGAGCAGCTTTGAACCCCATATCTCAAGTAGAATAGCCTTGGATTAGGGAGTCCAGTGGAGGTTAATATAAGTAATTCTGGGCATGAATGGCTTGTCACAAGAGCAGTTGAGGACTCTGGGTCTGTGCTTGATGGAGTTCAAAAGGATGTGTGGAATCTGATCGAAATTGAGAGAATACTGGATTGAGTGCAAGATGAAGCCTCCACTGATAGCAGAGACAGAGTAAAGGGATTAACCTTTCAAATTTAGATGGGAAGAATTTCTTAAGCCGGTGGGTGGGAAATCTGTGGAATTCTGTCAGAGTTTAACACAACTTTTGTTTCTTCCCTTCCAAAAATGAGGTAGTGAGCTTTGGCAAAGAATCAGGATTTGGCAACCATTTTCATTTGTTACAGTCATTCATGACGCACTTCTTTGTTCTGCCATTAGTTTTTAAATTTTATTCTGACTTCTACTCCAGCCGGCAATTGGCACTGAGTGGAATGATGACAAAAAAGGAATGGTGATATTGTTCCAAGCTTGGATACTCCAAGTTCCCCTCCAATTTGCACTCCATCCTGACTTTTATTTTTGTCTTTCAAGGTAGAAGTGGTTGCATGTTTTGGAAGGTGTTATCTAAGCATCTTTGGCAAATTTCTGGAGTGTGTACTATAGATATGCATACTGCTGCTACTGAGCTTCAATGGTGGATGTTTGTGGGTGTGGTGACAATCAAGCAGCTGCTTTGTACTGCATGGTGTCAAGCTTCTTGAGTATTGTTGGAGCTGCACTCATCCAGGCAAGTGGGGAGTATTCCATCACACTCCTGATGTGTGCCCTTGCAGATGGTGGACAGGCTTTGAGGAGTCAGGATGTCATGTTGCAGCTTTATAAGAGTTTGATTAAGCCACGCTTAAGTGCATTCAGTTTTGGTCGTCATGTTACAGAAAGGATGTGCAGGCTTTGGAGAGGGCGCAGAAGAAATTTAGCAGGATGCTGCCTGGATTAGAGGGTATGAGTATAAGGAGAGGCTAGAAAAACTCAGGTTGTTTTCTCTTAAGCACTGGAGGCTGAAAGGGGACTTAATAGCAGTTTATAAAATTATGAGATGCATAGATGGGGTTGATGGTCAGAATCTCTTTTTTTTTCCCCAGAGTTAAAATGTCAAGTACTAGGGGGCATGCATTTCAGATTAGAAGAGCCAAGTTTTTTTTTAGTGTGGTTGGAATTTGGAATGCACTGCCAGGGGTGGTGGTGGAGGTAGACACAATAGGATATTTAAGGAACCTTTAGATAAACACATCAATATTCAAGAAATGAAGGGATATGGACCAATGGCAGGCAGAAGGGATTGTCATGTATGGCACAAAGTCATGTGCCAAAGGGCCCATTCCTGATCTGTACAGTTTCATAAAGAAAAACCAAAGAAAGTTACAGCACAGGAACAGTCCCTTCGGCCCTCCAAGCCTGCGCCAATCCAGATCCTCTATCTAAACCTGTCGCCTAATTTGTAAGGATCTGTATCCCTTTGCTGTCTGCCCATTCATGTATCTGTCGAGATACATCTTAAATGATACTATCACGTCCGCCTCTACCATCTACGCTTGCAACACGTTTCAGGTATGAAGTATTTTCCACGCATATCTCCCTTAGACTTTTCTCCTCTCACCTTGACCTCTTTCGTCCTAGTCATTGAGTCCCTCACTCTGAGGAAAAAGCTTCTTGCTATCCACCCTGTCTATACCTCTCATGACTTTGTAGATCTCAATCAGGTTCCCCCCTCAACCTTCCTGTTTCTAATGAAAATAATCCTAATCAATTTAACCTCTCTTCATAGCTAGCACCCTTCATACCAGGTGAACCTGGTGACCCCCCATTACATCCTGTCCAAAGTATCCACATCCTTTTGGTAATGTGGCGAGCAGAACTGTATGCAGTATTCCAAATGTGGCCTAACCAAAGTCCTATACAACTGCAATAGACCTGCCAACTCTTGTACTCAGTACCCCGTCCAATGAAAGAAAAAGCATGCCATATGCCTTTTTGACCACTCCATCGACCTGTGTTGCCATCTTCAGGGTTCAATGGACCTGAATACCTGGATCTCTCTTATGTTCTATATTATTTGCTGCAGTATTCCTATCCTTTGACCTGCTGTTTGTAGACCATGTGTTTATATGGCAAGTGCAGTTGAATTTCTGATCAGTGGTAACTCCAAGAATGTTGGTAGGGGGAGATTCAGTGATAGTAACACCATCGCATATCATGGGGCAATGATTAGATTGTCTCTTGTTTGAGTTGGTCATTTGCCTGGCATTTATGTGGTGCAAATGTTACTTATCACTTGTCTACCCAAGCCTGAATATTGTCTGAGGAGTAATGAATGATGCAATTCATTGGCTAACATTCCCACTTCTAACCTTATGATTGAGGGAAAGTCATTTAATGAAGCAGCTAAAGATGGTTGAGCCTAGGACACCAATTCTGCTCCTCTGTCTTAGGATCTTATGGTCTATTATTGCTAAACACCCCTGACATACATGTGTATTGCACGAACACACGCATGAACATGACCACAGTTAAAAGGGGATAGTGTCCCATACATCTGGAAGATAACAGAATATATAGTTTAAAGTCCTAACAGTGTCCTGAAGATCTTAACTTGAGACCACAGTTGGTTAGTGGTGTTTTAGCATAGCAACAGCAGTCAGTATTGCAGATATCTTTAAGTTCTAAACGCTCACGTTTCCAACTCATGCTGTCTTCGGGTGTTTCGTCCTTTCTGAGAGGCGTAGGACATGAACTTCTCACAGTTAGACAATTACAAACTGTACCCTTGCTCTGCCAGAAACTTTTCCCTGCAGTATCAGCTTGTTTATATATTCTTTCTGCTGATGTTATATTTCTTTAAGTTTGTTAATTGTAGGCGACTTCATCTCTAATAGGTAACAATTTGCATAAAGATTTCAATCGAAATAGGAGATGGAGGTTTCTTCACGTGTGACTGAGCTGACTGGTTTCAGTAGCTTTTGATAAAATATTAGTTTTAGTTCTGACTGTGCCTGATTCTGTTCCATTGGTGTCGTGAAATGGTCAACTTGAGGTCAGATAATCACTACATCCATTTTGTGTGTTTTGTTTGTAGAACCACTTTAGTCTACGAAAGTCCCCATTATTAGAATCAGTTAGTAGAATTTAAAACTCAATAATCCATATTTTATTACCTTTTAATCCAAAAAGGACACCATTGAATGTTCGGTGACCACTGAAGGAGTCTTCAGGTTAAGCAGAACTTCTGTTTCATACTTTGTCATGATTTAAAATAAAATTTCTAATGGTTGAGAAACTTCACATTTTGTGCAATCAAGTTGATGTGTTACCAAATAACCAAGCAAATAGATATAGTTGATACAAGTCATTGAGTCACAGTCATACAGCATGGGAACAGACCCTTTGGTCCAACCAGTCCATGCTGAACCTAAACTAGTCCCACCTGCCTGATTCTAGCCCATATCCCTCCAAACCTTTCCCATTCATGTACTTAGCCAAATGTCTTTTTAAGTATTGTAAATGTGCCCACATCCACTGCTTCTTCAGGAAGTTCATTCCACATGTGAACTAGCATTTATGTTTTTAAAAAAAATTGCCCCTCTTGTCTTTTCTAAATCTCTCTCTCCTCACTTTAAAAATATGCCCCCAGTCTTGAAATCCCCTATCCAATGTAAAAGGCAATCACCATGAACCCTATCTATACCCCTCATTATTTTATAAACTTCTATCAGGTTGCCTCTAAACCTCCTAAGCTCCAGTGAATAAAGTCCCAGCCTTTCTTTATAACTCAAACCTTCCATACCTGGCAACATCTGAGTAAATGTCTTCTGTTCCTTCTCTAGCTTTATTGTATCCTTCCTACGACATAAAATCATGTTTTATGCAGTCCTAACTGACATGGTGGCTAAATAAAGAATACAACAACATTTAAGATGCCTCAATAGAAAAACAAAATGTGCTTCAGGGAGTAAAGACAGGTCCCTCAGGATCTTTATAAGTTTCAGTTAAGTCACTTAAACTCTTCTAAACTATAGTGGATGCTGGCCTGTTCCCCCTCGCTTTTCAATGCATGTATCCTTCTGTTGGTATGGTGACCATTACTGTACAGTGTATTCCACTGCCCTGTGGAACGGAAACATAGTGGGCGGCACAGTGGCACAGTGGTTAGCACTGCTGCCTCACAGCGCCAGAGACCCGGGTTCAATTCCCACCTCAGACGACTGACTGTGTGGAGTTTGCACATTCTCCCCGTGTCTGCGTGAGTTTCCTCCGGGTGCTCCAGTTTCCTCCCACAGTCCAAAAATGTG
This sequence comes from Chiloscyllium plagiosum, assembly GCF_004010195.1. Classification (NCBI taxonomy): domain Eukaryota; kingdom Metazoa; phylum Chordata; class Chondrichthyes; order Orectolobiformes; family Hemiscylliidae; genus Chiloscyllium; species Chiloscyllium plagiosum. The sequence goes on along the minus strand of NC_057710.1, from coordinate 26,155,224 downwards.
CAGGTTAGGTGAATTGGCCTTGCTAAATTGCCTGTAGTGTTAGGCGAAGGGGTAAATGTAGGGGAATTGTTAGGCGAAGGGGTAAATGTAGGGGAATGGGTTCTGGGTGGGTTGCGCTTCGGTGGGTTGATGTGGACTTGTTGGGCCGAAGGGCCTGTTTCCACACTGTAAGTAATCTAATCTAATCTAATCATAACATTCCAACTCTTGCATTCAGTTTCTCTCACACAACAGTTTATAAGCTTTCCTGATTACATAGTGTACTTGCCTTATAAACTTCTGCAATTCATACACTCTGCATTTCAGAGCTCTACAACCTTTCATGATTTAGATAATATGCATCTTTTTATAGTCAATCATTGGGCCTCTGCTATTTAGAATACACATCGAAGACAGACTTAGGTATATGTGGTTGGCTGCTTCACTATTCCTGCAGCCATCAGACATAGAATTCCCCAACTTGCTTTTATTTTTGACCAAAATTGAAAGAAAGCATAGACAAGATTTCTGTTTTTAAGAAGGTTTAATATTCATTTTAAGTAACTCAACTCTAATCACCTTATAAACTCCCTCTTATACTCATATGAAGATGGGCAAAAAAAACAAAGGTATTATGAACAGTGGGCAAGACTGGGAAGGCACCTTGTCTCTGTTCATGGGGTTTCTGAGATGATTCGCGTCACGATATGGGCCTTTAAGACCAATTTGTTCTGTCCTGTTTCTCTTGAAGAGTGGTGAGGTGTCTGTGCCATGGAAAGCAGAGTAAATAGCTTTGGGTTTTTTTTTATTAGACAAAAGAAGCATGAGGGGTGGGATCAGGTTCACACAGAACCAGGGTTTTGGTTTTTGTTTTCAGTTGTTGAAGCTGGGGTTTTGAAGTTGAAGCTGCTAGGTACAGTTCTCTCTCTGCTGCTCGATTCACTCTGTTGCTGTTCCTTCTCCTGAGCTGGAGGAGATATCAAGTGAATAAAATCTATTTTGCTGAATTTGCCTTTGCCAAGGGTGTGTTTATGGAATGCTGCTTTTTTTGAAAACAGTTGATGAGATGTCTTTCAATACTTTAAGTATTTCAATAGATTTAAAGTTATGCCAGTTCTTCTTTTTTGGTTGTTTGCATTTAAGCTGTGTTATAAGAATAAAGTGTATTTTACTTAACACTTAGTAGTTTGACCAACTGAATCACATCTGGAATGCAACACCTTTAATACATCTCTAAATTCGATAAAAGTTAGGATCCAGACTATCCCCGAATAGATTTTGAAGTTGCCAGGGTTGGAGGGTTTGAGCTATAGGGAGAGGCTGAATAGACTGGGGCTATTTTCCCTGGAGCGTCAGAGGCTGAGGGGTGACCTTATCCAAGTTTATAAAATCATGAGGGATGGATAAGGTAAACAGACAAGGTCATTTCACTGGGTTGGGTGAGTCCAGAATTAGAGGGCATAGGTTTAGGGTGAGAGGTAACAGATTTAAAAATGATCGAAGGGTTAACTTCTTCACGCAGAGGATGGTATGCATATGGAATGAGCTGCCAGAGGAAGTGGTGAACGCTGATACAATTACAGCATTTAAAAGGCACCTGGTTGGGTATATGAATGGGGAGGGTTTAGATGGATGTGGGCCAAGTGCTGGCAAATGGGATGAGATTAATTTAGGATATCTGGTCGGCATGGACGAGTTGGACTCAAGGGTATGTTTTTCCTACTGTAAGAATACAATCTCAAGTCTGAATGCTTCTCATTATTGTATTCACAGCCTCAAGCTGTTCAGCTACATGAGAATTGATCATGTAATTGTTCGCGGGCCTTTGTTATTGATTCCTGGTCACAGGTCCATAGACCAGTCAGCTGCTTGTTGTCTATCAATGGTCCATTTGAGCCCAACCCTTCAGCTCCATGTCATGCATGATCTACACTTCAATTACTGCGTGAACAAGCACCTGAGGAAATGGTGCTTTTAATGCATGTCAGATTATTTGCTTTCAAAACAAGAAGCAATTCATCATTTTTCTACAACAGTTTAATTCACAATTTAAAAATACAGAGAAGTAAAAAGACTTGGTCTTTCCAAGGCAGTACACAATCAAGTGGACAACTAAGCTGTTAGGTACAAACAAAGAGGTTACAAAAGATGGAGACCAATTCAAGTGGGAAGAAAATGCATATGACTGGAAAGTGTGAAATTCTTAGCAAGGAAGAATCAAAAGTGAATTTTTGTGGGGAGTGAATGCAAGAAATTCAATGAATTTGAACACTAATCATGAGATGTTAATGCAGGGGGATGTCCCCGATTTACCAGCATCTCGCTTCCGAACATGATCCCACAGGAGTACATTTTAAAAATCTGACATCTGAAAGTTTCCTCATACTTCTGAATGGCTGATTTATATTGTCCTGCACCATTTTGCCATTTGTGTGCAAAAATGAACTTGTGATGGAACCCAGAGACTGCCTGTGCTTGAGATACATCAGGCAACATTTATTTTACAGTTTGGGCTTACCCCTGACCTTTACATTGGATAGGGCAGAATTTTAAAAGGTGAGGGATTTGTTACGCTCCTGAAGTAAAATGGAGCCCAATATCTCCTTGATCTACGAACATCTGTTTATATGATTTTTTTTTTCTGCGGTGTGCTTTGGACCTACTCTTTTGATAGAGATGTGCCATGTAAATTATTATTTTTAGTAAGGTGCAATTAGATAATTACTGTAATGGTTGCAACTTTTAACAAAGACATGTGAAGAATGTGTTTCCTTGGTGCTGCAATGCAAAGTTGACATCAGTAAGGCACTTGAAAACTGGTACAATGCTTTGAATTGACACCATCTGACCTAGAGCTGAGAATGCAACGAGCCAAGCCATGCTGAGATTGTATGATGCAGGCAAATCCATCAAGCAAGGGTGCATTGGATGGCTGTGGGAAAATGAAAGGTCATGGATAATATTTGAATAATATTTGATAAGTTTTACAGACTCTTAGAATATTAAAAATTTATCCCAAAGCAAATTAAAAACAAAAGTACATTTTGGTATCCTCACCTTGCTGCAATGGAAACCCAACAGTAATCTTTTGTTAAATAAAAATGATCTTTTAAGTTACTAGTAAAACTTATCAATTGATTAGATTAGATTACTTTTAGTGTGGAAACAGGCCCTTCGGCCCAACAAGTCCACACCGACCCGCCGAAGCGCAACCCACCCAGACCCATTCCCCTACATTTGCCCCTTCACCTAATGCTACGGGCAATTTAGCATGGCCAATTCACCTAACTTGCACATTTTTGGACTGTGGGAGGAAACCGGAGCACTGGGGGGAAACCCACGCAGACACAGGGAGAATGTGCAAACTCCACACAGACAGTTGCCTGAGGTGGGAATTGAACTCGGTTCTCTGGCGCTGTGAGGCAGCAGTGCTAACCACTGTGCCACCTTGCCGCCCACTAATTACTTAATGTACATTGACTTTTGGGATTGTTCTGTACGATTGGTGAAAATCGGCATTGAGTTTGCATGTAGGCTGGTGGGAATAGTCTCTTTCACCACTGTGAAGCTCTGTAAACAGTCAGACTTTAAAAGCTTTGGAAATTCCATGTTAACAGTGGGTTGATCAGATGGGCAGAGCAGTGGCAGATGGTACTTAACCCTAATAAGTGCAAAGTGATGCACTTTGGAAGAAGAACCAAGATGAGGGTGCATTTAATGAATAATGGGACACTGGATAGCTTAGAAGAACAGAGTGACCTTGGGGTTATTATTCACAGACCTCAAAGTTGGCATATGAATAGGATAGCTAAGATTGCATATGGGACACTTGCTTTCATCAATCATGTCATCGAGTATGAGAGCAAGGAGATAATATACAGTTCTTTGAGGAGAAAGTGAGGTCTGCAGATGCTGGAGATCAGAGCTGAAAATGTGTTGCTGGAAAAGCGCAGCAGGTCAGGCAGCATCCAGGGAACAGGAGAATCGACGTTTCGGGCAGAAGCCCTTCTTCAGGAATCCATATACAGTTCTGCCAACTGTAGTCGGACCACAACTGGAATACTGTGTGCAGTTCTGGTCACATCATTACAGGAAGGATGTGAGCAGAGAAGGCTGAGAGGGAGCATGATTGAGATGTACAGGATTATGAGGGGTGTGGACAGAGTGAGTCGAGACTAGCTGTTCCCCTTGTTTGAGGGGTTAGTCATGAGAGGGCATAGTTTTAGTGTAAAGGAGCCGGAGATTGAGGGGATTTGGGGAAAAATCTTTTTCACTCAGTGCTGGTGGGAATTTGGAATGTACTATCTGGGAAGGTAGTGAAGGCTGGAAACCCTAGAACCTTCTTTGAAAAAAAAATTTGAATGAGTACTCCAAATATCTTTACATTCAAGGATATGGGGCAAGTGGTAGTGGTAGTTACGTCAGTGCAGACTGAATGGGCTGAAGGGCCTTTTCTGTGCTATGTGAATCTGTGATAATAATACTTTTGTTTAGAATAGTGACACAACAGATGGATTTATATATCCTCATTAACAATTTGTATATATCTGTCATGGCTAAAATTAATGCTTCTAGTTAAAAGTAACTCTGAAAGATGCATGGTTTTGGTTTGCTTGGATTAGGAGAGATAGTGTTCAGTTGAACTGTGGCTGTAATACATTATCGGGGAAAAATATCTTGTAGTTCGATATAGATACGCTAACATCATATTAACCTGATAATGTTACTTTAGATTCAGATTTCCTGTTCGTCAGGCCATCTGCTCAATGTTCTGCATTCTGCAAATGTCAGCATTAATGTTATTGATTATTTTTCTCCCATTTTCCATAATTTTGATGGCATAAGCTTTGTTTTTTTTTAAATCATTACCTCAGATGAGAGAGCTGTTTACACATCAGTTTTTTTTTATGATCTTGTCACAGTACTTCTTTCAAGGAGTGAATGGAAACTGCAGTTTTGAACAGTGTGAAGTGAACACTTTCATAGCTAGTAATTGTTGCAACTAGATATCAAAGTAGAGATGACCCAATGGAATATTTTATAACTCTGCTCTGGGACAGGTGATGATTGGAAAACCACGAATGTAAAACCCCTGATTAAAAAAGGAGTAAATCAAAAGATGGAGAATTACAGACCAAATCGCCTAACCTTGGTCGTGGGTAAAATCCTGAAATCCATTGTGAAGGATGAGATTTCTGAATCCTTGAAAGCGTGCAGCAAAATAGGGCAAAGTCAGCATGGTGTCATCAAGGGGAGGTCATGCCTGACAAATCTGCTAGGATCCTTTGAGGAAGTAACAGGCAGGTTAGACCAAGGGAAGCCAACACACAGGAACCTCTTTATCTGGCATTCGTTTATCCGAATTTTGGATTATCTGGCAAGATTGCAAAGTCCCAATACTTGGCTAAACCACGTTATCTGGCATTTGATTATCTGGAATTCAATTAACCGAACAAAATACTCCCCACCCCTGTCCTTCGAATAATTGAGGTTCCTCTGTAGATGTTATCTACCTGGAATTCAAGAAGACCTTTGACAAGGTGCCGCACAGGAGGCTAAGATAGAGTAGAGAAGCAGGTTGCTCGCATGGATTGAAACTTGGCTGTCTGGCAGAAAGCAGTGTGTGGCAATAAAAGGATCCTTCTCGGGATAGAAGCCGGTGACAAGTGGCCTTCCATAAGGCTCAGTGTTAGGACCACAACTTTTCACTATACATTAATGATGTAGATGAAGGAACTGATGGCATTCTGGCTAAGTTTTTCAGATGATATGAAGATAGGTAGACAAGCAGGTAGTATGGAGGAGGCGGGGAGGCTGCAGAAGGATTTGGACAGGTTAGGAGGTTGTTCTCCATCAGCCACTTCTTTGCCCAATGTGGGAAAGTGTGAGGTCATCCACTTTGGGAGGAAAAATGGGGTGAAAATTCTGATGTCTGAAGTGCAAAGAGAGTTGGGAATTCTAGTCCAGGATTCTCTCAAGGTAAAAATGCAGATTGAGTCAGTAATTTGGAAGACAAATGCAGTGATACATTTATATCCAAGTCCTCTCAATATAAAAGCAGGGATGTACTTCTGAGGCTCTTTCAGGCTCTGGTCAGATGACATTTTGAGTATTGTTTGCAGTTTTGGGCTCCATATCTCAGGAAGGATATACTGGCCTGGATCATGTTCGGAGGAGGTTCATGGGAATGGTTCTTGAATGAAAAGCTTAACAGGATATCTTGTCGGCATGGATGAGTTGGATCGAAGGGTCTGTTTCCTTGCTGTACATCTCTATGACTCTGTCTGAGAAACATTTAAGGACTCTGGGTTTATACTCAATGGAGTTGAGAAGGATGTGGGGGATCTAATTGAAACGTACAGAATACTGAATGGCCTGGACAGAATAGATGTTGGGAAGATGTTTCCATTTGGTAGGAGAGTCTAGAGCCCGAGGCCACAGTCTTAATCTAAAGGGAAGACTTTTAGAACTGAGATAAGGAGAAACTTCTACAGCCAGAGAGTGGGAATCTATGGAATTTGTTGCCACAGAAGGCTGTGGAGACCAGGTTATTGAGTATATTTAAGACTGAGACAGGTTCTTGAGTATCAAGGTTAATGGGGAGTAAATGGGAGAAAGGTTTCTCAACCCCAATCAACCATAATTGAACGACGGAGTAGACTCAATGGGCTCAAAGGCCTAATATTTGCTCCTCTGTCTTTATGGATTTATGGTCTTCAGTTCACATCCTCTGTCCCAGAGGTAGGGATAGGACCACTGCACCACAGGCTCCTCACAGTTGGAAGTCTGGTGTTTTAAGCAGCTAAATTTCACTTGGTGTATTGGCTGCTAATATCTGTTCCAATGCTGCAATTTTTTTTAAGCGACTATTTTATGTTTTTGGGAAAATGCTCTCATAAAGCCAGTGATTTCTTTCATTAAACATGCAGCATAGGGTCTTCTGATGTCTGTGGATTCTGACCTGGTGAGGCCCTGTCAGTAGAGAATTGGAACTGTCGAGGACACTAAGTAAGCACCTTCTTCATCTTGATATGTGGTTTGAAGAATAGGACAACTAAAGACTGCTTTGCACTCTAAACAGTGTCAATAGCCTCTTTCTGTCCAACTGGTTTGGAGTAGGAGCATGCCTGTTGATATGGTCATATAATTAAAAGGGGTGTAACTTTAATCCACTGCACATTAAACTTCACTGCGGTGTTTATATAGGTTTGTGAGAATGTGCATCACTACTTCAGATGTCACTTATGCTTTTGATTACTACAACAAAATTATACAATATTGATCTTAACAGACATTACAAGACTAAATTTTGGTGACACGAAATTGATACAAAGAGGTTTTTTTTAAACTTTTGCCAATTTAAGTCCTTGGATATAAAATTAGTGTTTTCAGACCCCATTAAGTGAGGTCAAAATATATTGTGGGGCAGCAACTCATCGACTTGCTGAACTTGGAGAGAGTATAAAGTTGCCACCTGAATGTAGTTTTGGCAACATCTGTTTTCCATTTTCATAAGAAATTATCTACTTCTGAAGTGACTAAGGAGTTTCAGTTTTCAAGGGCTTAAAGAATAATGTTGTTAGCTATGCTTATAGTAGCATGACATATGTCCTGCTTTCATGATTTAAGTCAAAGTTTTGTTTGTGTGATATTTTAAATATTTGAAGCAAATGAGGAATGTTTTTAAGTCGCTTCATCAAAAAGCAGACTTCATGTTGTGACTATTTGTGTTAGTCGTGTGCAATTTGTTCTATTTCTGCTTATGTTTATACGCATTTGAAGCATCTCAAATTGCTCAGTACAAAGAGGAGGTTGTGCAGGTGGGTGTTTTCGTTGGAATATTTGACTCCAATTTTCCATGTCGGTATTTTTGTTATCATCATGCATTATTGGGATGTCAGTGATGAAAAACAAATGTTGTTTGGAAGCCATTTGTTGGCTACGAACATAAACAATGTTCATTTTTCTGTCAATGCTTAATACATTTGATGCATTGAGGCTGTTATTCACAATTGTCATCAAGAGATTAATAAATATAAATGGCTGTAACAGCATTTAAATGGAGCCTGATGATATGAGTCAAAACACTACATGTGTTCTCATCTGGACATATAAAAAACCCATGGTACTGGTTCAGAGTTGGATAGTTGTCCCTGGTGTTCAAGCTGATATTTCATCCATAATAAAAATCAGTTAAAACAGACCATCCAGTCATTAATGAAGTTGCTATTTATGGGAGCTTGCTAAGCACAAATTGGCTGTTGTAATTCCTATTTTGCAACATTTTAATGTAAACCATAAGTGTTTGATTGGCTGTACAGCACTTTATGATCTCCTGAGGCTTTGAAAGATGCTATATAATTGCAAAATAGTCTTTGTTCCTTTCTTTCATTTTGTTCACTTTACCATTTAATTTGAATGAGTTGGTATAGAGATTAAAGTAATGTTGGTTGAATGCGCTAACCGATTATCATGAGAGTTTAGTACGTCTTAAGTTTCTTCCCTTCCAAAAAATGAATTCCTAAACATTGGCAAAGAAGCAGGAGTGAGAGACAGTTTTAATTTGTTCCAGCTATTTGTGGAGTTCTGTGTGATTCAGCAGTTTGAAACAAATACAAAACTGACTTTTACACCAGGTGGGAATTGTCACTTAGCTTAATAATGCCAACACAAGAAGGAATGGTAATATAGCTCTAAACCTGGATGCTGCAAGTTCCCTTCCAATTTGCATTCCATTCTGACTTTTTTATTCACTTGTGGACACGTGTAATTTGTTGCCCATTCCTAGTTTCCATTGAAGGCGGTGCTAAGCTGCCTTCTTGTCCATGTGCTGTAGGTTGACCCACAATGACCTTAGGGAGAGAATTCCATGATTTTGACTCAGCAACAGTGAAGGAATAGCAATATATTTCCAAGTCAGGATGGCGAGTGGCTTGGAGGGGATCTTGCAGATGGTGGTGTTTCCATGTATCTGTGCTCTTGTCCTGCTAGATGGAATTGGTAATATGCTTGGAAGGTGCTGTCTAAGGATCTTTGGTGAATTTCTGTTGTTGTGATGGTGGTACCTGGGGCATTGTCTGTCAGCTATGATTGCATGAAATGAGTATGTCAGGTTGATGATTGATGAGTCTCTGAGACAACTCTCCCAATTTTGGCACTATCCTCCAAATGTCAGTCAGGAGAACTTTGAAGGTTAACAAGATCGTTTCTACTGTTGTCTTTTCCAGTACCTAGCTCGATGCCAGGTTTTAGTTCAGTTTCACTTTATTTGCTGAAATTTTGTAGCAATTGATACAACGGAATGGCTTGATCAGCCATTTTCGAGGGTAGTCAAGTGCATTGAAAGTCATCCACATTCCCCTTGGTGTGAAGCCACATGTAGGCCAGACCAGGTGGTGATGGCAGATTTCCTTCCATGAAGAGCATTAGTAAGCCAGGTGGGTTTTTCTGACAATTGACAATGACTCAACACCAATTAAATGAGACGATACAAATGGTAGTGAAAGTAGTGAAGTAACCTTACTTGGAAAGTGTTGGTCCAGGCTGGGGACAGGACAAAGGAATCAGTGTACAGGTGGTCCTGAATTTACGAATGTCAGAATCTGTGTACTTGTGAGCAAGATACTGTGCAGGGCTGTATTAACATTAATTTTAAAAATCTAATGAGAATGTTTGTTTGTACTTGTGTACGGCTGTTTTATATTGTACTGCATTGTGTCTTGACTTGCATGGAAATCAACTTACGAATGCACTCAAGAATGGAACCTGTTCGTAACACAGGGACTGCCTATGCAGCATCACTACAGACTAGCGTGGCCGTTTTCTGAAACAAAAGACAAAACAGATTTCATTTCTCGATGGATAGATTTGGAAAATAGGCAAGATGTACAAACCATGTATTGAACCTTGGTTGGACCGTATTTAAAATAGTGTGCTGTTCTAGTCACCATGTTGCAAAATGACAGAGTAATTGGAAACAGTATCCCTCCAATATTTTGAGGAATCTGCTGTACATCTCTGAATCGTACAGGAACATTAGATTCACAGATCTAAAGCATGAACACAGTTTATCGCTTTGCAGATGCTGCCTGACACTTTAAGTATTTCCTCAGTTTTCTTGTTGTCTTTGCGTCTGTATGATTGTTTTAATTATGTCTGACTTGATAATTTTCTGCAAAAACGGTGACCGATCTTCAACCCATTGTAAATTTGAAGCCAATAGAACAGTAGAGCACAGTACAAGCCCTTCGGCCCTCGATCAAATTAAACTATGTACCCTACATTTTACTATCCTCCTTGTGCCTATACAAGAGTTGCTTAAATGTCCCTAATATATTTGACTCTGCTGCCACTACTGGCAGTGCATTCCACCAATCTGAGTAAAGAACCAACCTCTGACATCTCCCCTAAACTTTCCTCCAATTGCCTTAAAATTATGCCCCCTCACGATAGCCATTTCCACTTGGGAGAAAGTCTCTGGCTATCCACTCTATCTATATGTCTCAACATCCTGTACATCTCTATCAAGTCACTTCTCATCCTTATTCACTCCAATGAGAAAAGCTCTAGCTCCCTCAACCTTTCTTTATAGTCCAGGCTATATTTCCTGGTAAATCCACATCCTTCCAGGAATGAAGTGACCAGAACGGAACACAATATTTCAAGTGTGGTCTAACCAGGGCTCTATATAGCTGAAACATAACCTCCTGGCTCTTAAACTCAACCCCCTGATTATGCAAGCCAACACATCATATGCCTTCTTAACAATCCTGTCAACTTGAGTGGCAATTTTGAGGGATCCACGGACGTGGAACCCAAGGTCCCTCTGTTCCTCCACACTGCCAAGAATCTGCCTTTAACCTTGTAATCTACAGTCAAGTCAAATTTGACCTTTGAAAATGAATTACTTCACACTTTTCCAGGTTGAACTCCATCTGCCACTTCTCATCCTGACCATGTCCCGTTGCAACTTACAACAGCCCTCCACACTTGCCTCAACTCCACCAACCTTCGTGTCATCAGAAAACATATTAACCCATCCTTTACTTCCTCATCCAAGTCATTTGTAAAAATCACGAAGAGCAGAGGTCCCAGAACAGATCCCTGTGGAACACCACTGGTCACCAAGATCCAGGATGAATAATTTCCATGTACTACCAAACTCTGTCTTCTATGGGCCAGCCAATTCTGTATCCAGACAGACAAGTTTCCTTGTCTCCCATGCCTCCTTACTTTCTGAATGACCCTATCATGGGGAGTTCAAATGAATGAAAAATCTATTGAAGAATATTGGATAAAGATCGTACATGCAGTTGGGTTGCAGCCGTGATCTCATTAAATGCCAAAATAAGCTCCAAGTGCTAAATAGTTTCCTATTGTCCCTATGCAGTTTGACAGTCAGTGTTCAGAAATAGCTACAAAAGCTTAATTAATTTCTGATGATTTACATTTTTCTGTTCAAGATCAAAATTGCCTAAACTTGCACTATTTAGAAATTGCAAACACAGCGTCTTTCAAATGCACGTCAAGCAAGGCCTCTACACATGCAGTCGTGCACCAGTCAGTAAGGCAAGTGTGATTTTGTTTTTCCCAATGTATATGTCCAGATATCGAAATATATTTTACATCATTTTAAGCAACAAATGTTAAACAAATGGCCAAGAATATTTTGTTTTAAACAGCTGGTAATACTTTTAAAGTGAACCTTAATATGTATTTATTTTGCATTTGTGTTACAGTTAGATCTTGTTACATTTCTTGAAGTCCAGAAACATCTCCTCCTTGCCTATGGCCATAATTGTAAACTTGAAAATTTACACCACTTTTCCATCATTTGAAAGAATTCTACTGGTCTACAGTTCTGTGTACTTCAGGCACAATTTATAAAAGAGCCATTGATCTAATGTTTGTGGCATCAACAAATCTGGGCTGAGCCCAATCTGTGCTGAGTAGCTGCCATGTTTTAATGGCCATTGGGCCTTTTAATTGGAGCTGGAGAGAGTAGAACGTGGAGGAGGTACTGAAGGGGAAGAGAGGTGGGGGTCCAAATTGAGCATTGCCTCTCGGCACAAAGCGTCCCAACAAAAGATCGGCAAAACCTTCCAGCCCAATTATCGGCTCTTCGTGTGGTTTGGACAGTCAAGTGCTTTAGTTGGCCCATTGGTTAATTGGCTGTCGACACTTCCTTCATTATGCGAAGATATCGCTGGGAGTGGGTCAATGACCAGTTGAGTTCCGCTGCCTGGCATCTGATTTTACATGCTGCCCCCACTAGCCATCAGGGTGGGGACATAGCTTTAAATTTTAGCTCTTCTCTTTTGCCTTGTGATATGAAAGCATTATGTGACATCTGATACAGGGCACAGGCTATTAATCTTAAGAAATGTACTTCCAGATGGGATCACTTGGTAACTTGCAAGACTGACATTTGCAAACCCAGAACGATGGAGACCCAATTTTTATTTATTTGTTCGTTGGATGTGGGAATCACTGGCAAGACCATGTTTATTGACCACTCTAAATTGGCTGTAAAGTGGTTATGAGCCACCTTATTGCTGTTGATTTTTGTGGTGGAAGTATTCCTACTGAGCTATAGAAGATCCAGAATTTTGACACACCAACCTTGCAGGAGTAGTGACATAATTCCAAGTAGGGACAATGCATCTTGTTGGAAGATTATTGCATTCCCAAGAGCCTGTTGTCCATTTCCTTCCTTGTGTGTTTGAAAGATAATGTTGATCAAGCTTTGCTGACTTGAGGCACTCATAAATGGTATTCTACATTGTAGTGATGATACAAAGGGACGAGGTGAATATTTAGGGTGGTGATGCGTGTCGATCAAGCTGACTGCTTTGATTTAGAAGGTTTTGAGCTTTTTGATTGTTGTTGGAGTCATTGTTGGCAGGTGGGGAGTATTCCTCCATACTAATGACTTGTTCTTAGGGGAGCCTGGAAGCAAGTTATTCACCAGACAATTTTCAGCCTTCCTCCTGCTTTTGCAGCCACAATATTTACGTGGTTAGTCCAGTTCAATTTCTGATTAATGGCAATCACCAAGATGTTTGTCACTGGGAGATTTTACGATAGTAATGCTATGGTGAGGTGGTTAGATTCTCTCTTCATGGAGATGCCAAATTGTGAGGAGTCAGACTAAAGCAGATGATAAATGAACTTTTCTCTTTGATCGAAGAATTAAGAACAAGAAGGTGTATGTTTAAGATCAAGGTACTATTAGAGGCTCTGAGAGCTTGCTGGACTGAGACTCTGACATCGTTCAGTATTAAGGATCACGCTGTGAAGGCCAGTGTCGAGGACTGCTTTGTGTTCAGGCCTGGGATCAATGAATGTCCTGTTTCTGATATTCACCTGTCCAAATGCCTTTTAAATGTAGCAGTTGTACCCACCTCTACCACTTCCTCTAGCAACTCATTCCATATACGTACCACCCTCTGTGTGAAAAGTCGCCCCTCAGGACCCTTTTAAATTTGTCCCCTCTCACCTTAAACCTATGCCCTCTAATTTTGGCCACTCCTGCCCTGGGGAAAAGACCTTGGCTAGGCAACTTTATCCATGCCCTCCATGGTTTTATAAACCTCAACAAGTTCAAAGAATTGTACGTAGTATTCTGAAAGTGACCTTATCAATGTCTTGTACAGCCCTGACATGATCTCACAACTCCCGTACTCAGTGCTCTAACTGATGAGGGCAAGCCTGCCAAATGCTTTCTTCACCACTCTGTCTTTGTGACACCACTTTCAAGGAACTATGCACCTGCACCCCTAGGTTTCTGTGTTCGGCAACACTCCCAGGGGCTTACCATTTAAGTGCTGTAAGTCTTGTCCTGATATGTCTTATCAAAATGCAACATCTTGTATTTATTTGCATTAACTTCCATCTATCATTCCTCGGTCCACTGGCCCAGTTGGTCAACATCCCGTTATACTCTTAGATAACCTTCTTCACTGAGATAAAAACAATGACTTCAGATGCTGGAAACCAGATTCAGCATTAGTGGTGCCGGAAGAGCACAGCAGTTCAGGCAGCATCCAAGGAGCAGGGAAATCGACGTTTTGGGCAAAAGCCCTCCATCAGGATGAAGGGCTTTTGCCCGAAACATCGATTTCGCTGCTCCTTGGATGCTGCCTGAACTGTTGTGCTCTTCCAACACCACTAATCCATAATCTTCTTCACTGTCCATCCCCACTTCTGACTTCATGATGGTGTGTAGATCTTTGTTGAAAATTGTTCAGCTTTGAAACATTGACCTGAAGAAACCCTGGAGCAATGTTTTGCACATGAACTGATTTCCCCTCCTGACAATTGCTAACCTCTCAGTTGTTGCTTGGTATGGCTCCAGTCACTTAACAAGTTATTCACTTGTTGCCCAGTGAGTTAATGTTTTGCACTGGGTTCTTGGTACCTCATGATTGAGGACACTCTTGCATCCTTTCTAGCATTGGATTCTGCAGTCCACTTTTGGAGCAAGGCTGTGATGAGGGTTGAAGCTTGCAGTGGAACCCAAACTGATCATATATGACCCAGTTATTTAGAAGTGTCTTTTTAATAGACTAATGGCAACTTTCAACTCTTTGCTGATATTTGAACATAGGTTGTGTTGTTATTTCTTGGTGTTGGTGCAGTTTGGCAAATGGTCTGGCTGGCTCTTCAGCACCACAACAGGGATTTTCTTTGGTCCCATAATCTTTTGCTGTATCAGGCACATTTAACTGTTTCTTGACGTATCTCTTTTAAATCAATATGGCTGAAGATTGTGGTTCTAGGAACTTCATGAAGGTGTTGAGGTAGATCATCCATTATGCACACCTGCCTGAAGATATTTATAAAACCACCAGCCTGTCTTTTCCACCTTTGTACAGATTCTGCCATCATTGAGGATGGGGCTGTTAATGGACATGTCTCTTCCTGTTTGTTTTTTTAATTGTCAATCACCATTTCCAACAGGGCATTAAGTATAGAAATGGGAACTTGTGTTGCAGTTGCACAAAACATTGGTGAGGCCGCATTTGGAATAGTGTGATCAGTTTTGGTCACCTTGCTAAAGGAAGGATGATATTAAACTGGAAACCGTGCAGAAGAAATTTACAAGGATGTTGCCAAGAATCAATGGTCTGAGTTACAGGGAAAGGTTGGATAAGCTAGGACTTTTTTTCTTTGAGTATAGGAGTCTGAGGGGTGGATCACATGGAAGTATATGAGATCATGAGAGGCCTGGATAGGGTGAATGCAATCAGTCTTTTTCACAGGGTTGGGGAATTTAGAACTAGAGAGCATCAGTTTAAGGTTAGAGGGGAAATAATAAAAGGGAACTTGAGGGGCATGCTTTTTACACAGATGGTGGGAAGCATATGGAGTGAGCTGCCAGCAGGAGTGGTTGAGGCAGGTACATTAACAACATTTAAATGCTGTTTAGACAAATACATGAACAGGAAAGAATTAGAAGGATATGGGGTGAGAGTGAATGGACATTTTGGTCGGGGTGGATCACTTTGGACCAAAGGGTCTGTCTCCGTGCTGTCGGACTCTGACTTCAGATCTTTGATTTGATCCAAATTTGTGGAATCACTTGACTTTGTCTTTAAATGTTGCTTTCACCTATTGAGCAGGTATAAACCCTGTGTTTCTGCTTCACCAGTTTGGCAGTGGTATGTTTGGTGCTACTCCCTGGTGCCCTTGCATACCCTCATTCTGCTATTGCATGCTGTGCAACGTGATAGGAGGGTATTTTTTGTGAAGTGGAAAATACATCATCAAAGCTGCATGGACAAATGCTTTTGTAGCAGGTCGATTGGTGAGGGAAAAGGCAAGTAGATTTTCTTGCTTGTGGTTGTGATTGTTTTCTCACTACCCACTGCAAACGTAGATTGGCAGCTGTCCTTTTCAAGGTTCAGTCAGTTCTGATGCTGCTGAATGATCCTGGAGAGTAAATATCCTGCTCTGGTCATTACATTTAAAATCTGTGCACTTTACATGACAGCATTGCTTCTGATACCCGAATTCATTACTTTAGTATCTATTCATTCAAGTCCTTTTTGTTTCACCTCCAGACTATTTTATTCCGTTCTCAGTCCCACTTTCCACCACTCTCTAAACCTGAGCTCATCCAAAAGCACCCAAAAAGTAACTCACACCAAGTCCATTCTGTCACCATATCTTGCTTAACAATTCTGGCAACTTTCGAACTATAAAATCTTGATTTTAAAATTTTGGTTCTTGTTTTCACAACTTTCCTTCTCCTAGAACCCTTTGATTTCTGCAGTTCACCAGTTCTGCCTTTTTAGACATGCTAAATTTGAATTGCCCCACCAATAATGGCTTTGCCCTTTGTTACTTGGGCCCCATGGTCTGGAATTTCCAACTTCAATTTTCTTCACCTGTCCCCTCCCTACAGGTTCGATTTATAGCTTCCCCAAATCTTTATCCGTCTGTTCAAATTACTGGTGCGGCCCAATGTCAGGTTTTGATTGCTGAAAACACTTCTTTAAAACATCGGAGGACATTTTTACTGAGTTCAAAGCAGTATATGTATGCATTTAAATGCTCAGCAAATTTTCCACAGATATCTCTAGCAATGTGAGCTAATTGCAACTCGAGATGATCGGATGACCAAGCAATTATTATTGTCCGTTGAAGGGAATTTAACACCAGGTTCAACCACGTGCTGGTTAACCACTTGAGATTTGTTCCTCCGTATATGAAACACAGTTGTTGTGAGGTGTTGTTTTCAAGGTTATTCCCTTCCTTAAGATACAGGTACAAATCAAATTTGTAGTTGAAACCATATCTGACAGTGTGTTGTCCACTACATTGATTCTCCGAGTAGGTAATATAAAAAAAATATTTTATCTCTTGACATCCTGAGTGGATTTCATTAAAGCTATAAAGGTAGATGAGACTTTGTTTATTGATTTTTATTACACTGCTATATCTCTTCTTTAGCTTACAATACTAAACTGTTGTTAATTTTGTAGAACCAGTGCCAGGGCAAGTTTCTACAGGAGTATGCCATTTCCTATTCAATGCTCAAAAGTACATTGAACAAAGCAGGTCATTATTTTTCATTGCTGCATGGTTAAGAAAATAATTAAACTTGTAATACTTTTTATATGGTATAGGCATGCTCCGGATAGTTTGTTTTTCAGTTTTTCTGTGTGTATTCTGTCTTTAATCCTTGCGATAGGCTACAATGTCCCACTGTAGATGAAGCTTGGTGAGTTTTACATTGTGAATTACGAGATCCAAGATGAATGAAGGTTGTTAGTTAGGCTTTACGCATTGGTTGTATGTGATAGGAGATTTAGGATTTTGTGCAATTTCTGTTTTAGGCTACTGATGATGATTTGTTTGGAAGTTCGAGTTCCTTGAATCATGAACCAGGTGCATTTCAGTTTATGTTAATTTATTGAGTCATAGAGATGTACAGCACAGAACCAGACCCATTTCATTTATTTGTTTCTGAAACCTGTGATCCAACATAAATTCTAAACTGAACCTTGGCATTCGATTGCATAAGGAATCATTAGTCAGCTGGAATAAAATTTGTACTCTTGGTTTGCCTTTTTTCAACTTGGATTGTTAATTTTGGGAAGTGGACAGTCAGGAAAGGATTCCCTTCTTTACTTCTAGAGCTGGAATTACTGTGAACGGTTTTCATAGAACTCATAGAATTGCTACAGTGTGGAAGCAAGCCAATTGGCTCAGCGAGTCCACACCAACCCTCCAAAAAGCATCCCACCCATCCACCTACTCTGTAACCCCTTATTTCCCATGGGTAGTCCACCTAGCCTGCACATCCCCAAATACTACAGGCAATTTAGCGTTCCCAATCCACCTAACCTGCACACCTTTAGACTATGGGAGGAAACCAAAGCATCTGGAAGAAGCCCACGCAGACATGTTGAATATGTATGTACTCCACATAGACAGTCGCCTTAGCGTGGAATCAAACCTGGGTCCCTGGCACTTTAAGGCAACGGTGCTAACTGCTGAGCTGCCGTGCTTCTCAAACAAATGTTCCCATTATTGTGCAATTTGGGGTTTTTGTTTACAAAATAATACTTTCTGTTAGATCTTTAAATTGGTTAAAATGTCATGAAATATGGTTGACTATGTGATGAGACTGGAACTTGGTGCTTTGGACACTTTTCATGTTTAAATCATTTTCTGATGTTTTTTAAATTGACACTTCACTTTATTGACTTGTGCGTACATCCTTGTATTACCTATTTGATTACTCATCAATGCATTGAAAGTCAGTTCAAGGAGTTGTGCTGTTTTTCCTTATTCCCTATTTTCACTGAATTAAGACTGAACCTACTTGGTGATTTTTCCATTCGGGGTGAGATCCAACACTTTCCTTTTGGAAGGCACATGCCACTGTCTCAAGTACAGTTTATCTTTGTCATTTCTAACCTTAAATAACAAGTGAAAATGTGATAGATTTTAGACCTTCATTAATGAAAAATTCAACCTATTATGTTTTGTATCTTAAGATATCACGAGAAGAACAATGCGCTCTTGCCTGCTGAAACCAGGATTATATGTCACTGTGTCTTGTCAGGAATTCTATGAATATTCAATGAGAATTTTAATGTACTGTCATCACAAAAGCAATTCGAGTGTAGCTGTATTAAACAGATTGTCTTCTCTTTAGCTGAAATATGTTGCTTTGTCCATGCAATGACCTTAGTCTTCGAAATCTTTCTTCAGTGATTGGGTAGGGCAATTTTAAAGATGGACACGAGTGAATAATGGTACAAGATTGCCTTTGGTAATCTGTTAATTTACTTCTTGACAGTGTATTACATGGAACAACTTAAATATCTTCAGTATAAAGGTAATAAGCTTTTAGTTTATATAATAAATGAAGTTACACCATAATTGTAACAAAGTGGTGATCTTTATTCATGAAGCAAATTCACATTACAAAGCTCAAAATAGAAGTTATTGTACAAGAAACTTAACTTCTGTACACATGGAAGTGGCACCAGAATTCCATGTAATGAAGCAATTTCTTCATTGTTAACTCAGCAAAATGTTGCCTTTTCATAGACAAGCAAGGCTTTCAAGTCAAGAGTATGTGTGATTTGCTTGGTGCTGATTTTCTTTATATAATCAGTAAATTATTTTTTGATTGAAACAAGCTTACTAGCTGTTTGAATCAAATCAAGAAGAAACTTCTTGAGCATGGATGTAAAATTGGCTACAGCAAGCTGTCTATTGTGATTATTGTTTTACCCTCTCCTTTGACTTGTATTCTTTGAGGTTCTTTACTGAATGTGAGCTCTTCTAATTGAGGATAGAAAATATACTCAGATGGCAACTGTCGAGTTCAATTTGACAGCAAATACTCTTGAAAAGTCTACTGAGGGAATTGTCAACTTAAACTTGGTTTATACATCTGGCTTGAGGGCAAAATCATATTTAGTAGCATCAATTTTGTGAAAACTGCACTTAAAACAGAACGGCTATCTGTGGGGAGTACTTGTTCAAAGTACTCTCCATTTTATGCAGGGAAAAATGGATATGCCATAGCTTTGGCTGGTGCCCTGAGATCAAAGAGAATAAATTGGAGACATGTTGAATACATCAACAGATAAGATGCTGTTAAATAGAATGCTTCAACTCAAAATGAGGGAGATTTTCGCACAACTCCAGCAATACTTTTACTTCTCCACAGCCAATCCACTGCCTTTGATTTTTCATGCTCCCTATTTGCCACCTTATCCTGATGAGTAAAAAGTTCTTCCAACTAAGAATTGATAAACCCGAAGCCTTCAGTCTTGGCCACAGACTCCTCTCCTTCCCTTAACCATCAACTTCATATCTTCTCCCAATTTCTGTTTGAGGCATAACAACCCATTTACTTTCTCGTACGTTTTGACCTCGAGATAAGCTTTTAGCTGCATATTTGCTCCATTGCCAAGACTGTGTTCACTTTAATTTTCTAATTATAACGTAAGTATGAGGCAGAGTCCATGATCAGCATGGCCTATCTAGCTCAACTCTCCCACTCTATCCTCATACCATTTGTTTCCCTCAGTGTGCCTTGTTTGCTAGCTGTGGCTTGGCTGGTTAAACTCTGGCCTTTGAATTACAAGGTTTCGAGTTTGAGCTGCACTCTATGGCTTGAGCATGAACAAGAAAGCTGATGCCCCATTGCAGTTTTGAAAGACCAGTGCACTGTTGGAGGCATCAATGTGTTTTTTAGAAATAAAATTAGATTCCCTATTTTAGATTAGATTCCCTACAGTGTGGAAACAGGCCCTTCGGCCCAACCTGTCCACACTGACCCTCCGAAGAGTAATCCACCCAGACTTGTGTTCCTCTGACTTATGCACCTAACACTATGGGCAATTTAACGTGGCCAATTCACCTGACCTGCACATCTTTGGATTGTGGGAGGAAACCCACGCAGACACTGGGAGAATATGCAAACTCCACAGTACTGGAGGCGGCAGTGCTAACCACTGTGCCATCATGCCGCCCCAAGATGTTAGACCAAGGCCCCATCTGTCTGCTCAGATATATGTAGAAAAATCATAACATGCTTTTTAAAGAGGACAGGTAAGTTATCCCTGGCCAACATTTATCCCTTGATCTACATTTATATAAAGATTCCTGAAGAAGGGCTTATGCCCGAAACGTCGATTCTCCTGTTCCTTTGCTGCCTGACCTGCTGCGCTTTCCAGCAACACATTTTCAGCTACATTTATATAAAACTGATTATCTGGCCTTTATCACATTTGTTTTTTGTGGGATTTGGTTGAGCATATTGCTGGTGCTGTGTTTCACACATTACAGCAGTGACGACATTCCAAAAAGTTTTTAATTGGCTGTAACATTTTTCAGGGCAGAGAAAGTGAGGACTCCAGATGCTGGAGATCAGAGTCAAAAAGTATGGTGCTGGAAAAGCACAGCCAGTCAGGCAACATCCGAGGAGCAGGAGAGTCTACGTTTCGAGTAGAAGTTCTGCATCATTCCTGATGAAGAGTTTATGCTTGAAAAGTCAACTCTCATACTCCTCGTATGCTGACTGATTGGCTGTGCTTTTCCAGAACTGTACTTTTTGACTCTTAAGTTTTTCAGGACATTCAGTGATAATGAAAATTACTGCAAGTTTTTTTTTCATGCACTCAACAATAGTTGTTGCATAATTACCCTGTCTCTCATTTTCACTCATTGACTGGTGAAACCCTCATCCATGTCTTTATCTCTATACTTGGTTATTCAAATATTCACCTGGCCAGCTTTTTCCTATTCACTGTTTGTGAATTTGAGGTCTTCGACATCCTAAATCACACCATGTCCCATTAACCAAGCTTTTTCTGTGCCTGTTGATCTATGTTGGCTCCAGACTGACGACACCTCTGCTTTAGAATTCTCATATTTGTTTGAGGCTCCTTCATTGGGAGGTCATGTTGCAGCTGTACAGGACATTGGTTAGGCCACTTCTGAAATATTGTGTGCAATTCTGGTCTCTCCCCTGCCGTGAAATTTGAAAGGGTTTAGAGAAGATTTTCAAGGATGTTGCCAGGGTTTGAGGATTTGAGGTACTGGCAGAGGCTGAATAGGCTGGGGCTGTTTGCCCTGGAGCGTCGGAGGCTGAGAGGTGACCTTATAGAGATTTATAAAACCATGAGGGGCATGGATAGGGTAAACAGCCAATGTCTTTTCCCTGGGGTGAGGAAGTCCAGAACAAGAGAGCATAGGTTTGGAATCACTGAATCCCAACAGTATGAAAACAGGTAATTTGGCTCAACAAGTCCACACCAACCCTCTGAAGAGAAACACACCCAGACGGATATACCTATTACTCTACATTTACCCCCTGACTAATGCACCTAACCTACATCCCCTGGAACACTGTATGAGCAATTTAGCATGGCCAATTTACCTTTGGCTTGCGGGAGGAAACTGGAGCACCCAGGGGAAACCCACGCAGACACTGGAAGAATATGTAAACTCCACACAGACAGTCACCTGAGGCTGAAATCAAACCTGGGTCCCTGGCACTGTGAGGCAGAGATGCTAACCTCTAATTTAAAGGGACCTAAAAGGCAACTTTTTCAAACAGAGGGTGGAGCATATATGAAATGAGCTGCCAGAGGAAGTGGTGGAGGCTGGTACAATTACAGCATTTAAAAGGCACCTGGTTGGGAAAATGCATAGGAAGGGTTTAGATGGATATGGGCCAAGTGCTGGCAAATGGGACTAGATTTATTTAGGATATCTGGTTGACATGGACGAGTTGGACCCAAGAGTCTGTTTCTGTGCTGTACATCTCTGATGCTGACTATGTCCTTTCTCCTCCATTTCTCTGTTACCTCCCAAGCCCTACAAATCTGAAGTCCTAAATATATCATTGGTGGCCCAAATTTGGGACCGAAGCTGAGGGACCTTATTCTCTAAACCTTTCTACTATTCTCTCTTAATCTCTCCTTATAAAGTGAACCTCACCTTGCCCTATATATTTCCTGAAGTACCTCAGTAACAAATTTGTTTGCTAATGCTGCTGAGAAGTGCTTTGGAAGAATTTATATTAAGAGTATTTCATAAACAAATGCTTTCTTGCTGCACTAGGGAATAGCATCGTTTTTGACACTATGCAGATAATATAAATGATTCTGGCGGTATGTGTGTGCAAACTTATTGAATGTGGTAGGGCAAGTTGAAAATGTTGTTAACAGGAAAACTGGAAAATGGGAGCAGGAATCGGCCATTCAGCCAGGAGAAGGATGAGGAGGATAGTGATCATGCTAATATGCTAGGGCATTTTGAGATTAAGAAAGAAGCGGTGGTTATGTCTCTTGAAGACCATTAAGGTGGATGTGCCCACAGGGTCTGATGGGACCTACCCCAGGTTTATTGAGAGAGGCAAGGGAGGAGATTGCTATGGCCTTGACCAGGATCGTTGTATCCTTGCTAGCCACTGGAGAGGTCCTGGAGGACTGGCAAGTTGCCAATGTTGTTCATCTGTTTAAGAAGGGGAATAGGGATAATCCAGGAAACAATAAACTGATGAGTCACTTGTTGGAGGTATTTCTTAGAGATGGGATTTACATGCATTTGGAAAAGCATGGCTGAATTAGGGACAGTCATAGGGTCATAGAGATGTACAGCATGGAAACAGACCCTTCGGTCCAACTTACCCATGCTGACCAGATATCCCAATTTAGTCCCACCTGCCAGCACCTGGCCCATATCCCTCCAAACCCTTCCTATTCATATTCCCATCCAGATGCCTTTTAAATGTTGCAATTGTACTTGCCTCCACCACTTCCTCTGGCAGCTCATTCCATACACGTACCACCCTCTGTGTGAAAAAGTTGCCCCTTAGGTCTCTTTTATATCTTTCCCCTCTCACCCTAAACCTATGCCCTCTAGTTCTGGACTCACTCCCCACCCCAGGGAAGAGACTTTGCTTATTTATCCTATCCGTGCCTCTCATGATCTTCAGCGGGGCTTTGTGTGGAACAGGTCATGTCTTACTAACTTAATTGAATTTTTCAAGAAGATGACAAAAGGTGAGAGGAGGTTGGAGCAGTAGATGTAGTCTACGTGGATTTTAGAGGGGTTTTCAACAAGGTCCATCACATTAGACTGATCCAGAAAATTAAGATGCGTGGGATCCATGGTGACTTGGCCAATTGGCATCAGAATTGGCTTACCCATATAAGAAAGCGGGAAGTGGTGAAAAGGCGTTTTTCTGGCTAGAAGTCTGTGACGAGTGATGTTCCATAGGGATCCGTGTTGTTTGTGATTTATATAAATGACTTAAATCAAAACATATGTTCGTCAGCTTGCAGATGACACCAAGATTGAAGGAGTTGTGAATGGTGTAGAAGGTTATCAGATATGGGCAGAAAAATGGCAGATGGAGTTTAATCTGGGCAAGTGTGAGGTGCTGCACTTTGGGAGATTAACTGTATATTTTTCCTTAACATTTAATGGCAGGACCCTGAAAAGCAGTGATGTACCGAAAGATCTTGGGGTTCAAACCCATAGCTCCCTGAAAGTAGCCACACAAATAGATAGGGTGGTAAAGAGGGCATACGGCATGCTTTTCTTTATTCGTTGGGGCTTTGAGTACAAGAGTCAGGATGTCATGTTGCAGCTTTATCAGACTTTGGTTAGGCCACGCTTAGAATACAGGAAGGATGTGGAAGCTTTGGGGAGGGTGCAGAAGGTAGGTTCACCATGATGCTGCCTGGATTAGAGGGTATGAGCCATGAGGCGAGGCTAAAAAAACCTCTGGTTGCTTTACCTGGAGTAGTGGAGGCAGAGGGAAGACTTGAAAGAAGTTTATAAAATTATGAGGTGCATAGATAGGGTTGATGGCCAGAATAATTTTTTTCCCCAGAATTTAAATGTCAAATACTAGGGGGCATGCATTTAGGTGAGGGGGCAAAGTTCAAAGGAGATGTGAGGGGTAAGTTTTTTTTTAATACAGAGAGTATTTTTTTAATACAGGAGTCTGGAACATGCTGCCAGGAGTGATGGTGTAGGCAGATATGACAGGAGCATTTAAGATCTTCGAGTTAAGCACATGAATAAGCAAGTAATGGAGGGATATCAGCCAAGGTCAGGCAGAAGGTATTTGGCATCATGTTTGGTGCACTATTGTGGGCTGCAAGGTCCGTACTGTATTGTTTGATGTTCTAAACTTTGCCTCTCTCCACAGATGCTGCTAGACGTTTTGAGCTTTTCTGACTTTATTTTGGTTTTTACTTTTGATTTCCAGCATTCATAGTATTTTGGTTTTTATGTTCCCTTCCCCTCTTCACATGTCACAATCTGAATGGCAGTTGGAGAGCATAGAGGCTGAGGGCATGTTTATGAAGCTGTCATATAGCTAAGACATCTCTCTAACATCCTTATCTTCCTCCGAGCACATCAATTCCGAGAATTCCTTTTGGTACCTATAGAACCTGGAGCAAATATAATGACGTGCACTAAAATTAATTAAAGCAAGTATTAGCAGAACCAGCTTCACAGAAAAGGCCTTTAAAAATCTTAATCAATTGATCTTCACAGTGTGTGGGCTTTAAAAACATTGCACCTGGAGGTTTTGCTGTGGGCTGCAAATGTTTTTCTTCAATAAAACAGCATTATGACTTGCTCCGTTTAAAATTATTTATCATTTTAGCCTATTGCAATCTTTTTCTACATCAAAGATTTTGTCGAAACAATAATGGGAACAGATGTAAGTTAATTGAAGGATTTGGGTCTCATTGTTTGAATTCTATTACAGAAGTAAAATACTGTGCATTCTTGATATCTAAAATAAAAGCAAAAAAGAAACACCATAAATACTCATCTTGCATCTGTAGGAAAAAAAGTTAACTTTTAACCCCGGAGACCTTTTTCCAACTACCCCCACAGTCCAGATCAGAGGCTAATCTGCTACTCCTGTTCTCATGTCGGATTTTATATCTGACAATTTAAGGAGGTTTCCATTTGTTGTCGCAGACTAATCAATAAGGCAGCTCAGAATACATTCCTTTGAGTAATCGGTAGGCACGGAGAAAATGACATTTCACTGTCATCTTCACCATCAGTGTATGTTGGTCATCATTAAGTTGTTGGATACTTAAACTTAAGCCTGCCACTTATATTTAGGACTAATAAGTTGTAGCATAATTTTAATAATTGTTAATGATTGCTAATTACCTTTCTGTCCAAGAGCATGAACAGTTTTTAAAATTTGTTTGAGATACAAATGTAACAGGCAAGGCCAGCATTTACT
Organism: Chiloscyllium plagiosum; assembly: GCF_004010195.1. NCBI lineage: Eukaryota > Metazoa > Chordata > Chondrichthyes > Orectolobiformes > Hemiscylliidae > Chiloscyllium > Chiloscyllium plagiosum. The sequence continues at coordinate 26,129,480 of NC_057710.1, read as the reverse complement.
GCCCTCGAGAATCAAAAATGTAATCAAAAACATGATTTCTTCATGCTGTGAATTTTATATTTATAAAATGTTTATTTTGATTATTATTTGACATTAATTAATATGAATATGAAATGCTGAAGGGAGAAGACAAGGGAATTATTCCTTTTGGAGAGCCAGTATAGTCACAACTTGCCAAATGGTCTCTCTTTGTGCTTAACCATTCTATGACTGCATTAGTAAAAACCAAGTATTGCAAATGTTGGGGATCTGAAATAAAAATAGCAAGTGCTGGAGAAACCCAGCTCATCTGGCAGCACCTGTGGGAACTGTTTCCAAGTAAAGTTGTATTTTGGACAACCTCTGTTTTTCTCTCTCCATAGATGGTCCCAGTTCTGAGTTGCTCCAGTACTTTGTGTATGATTCTTTTATTTGCATGTTATCATGTTGGAGACAGAAAATGTTAGTTTGAGTGAACTGGCCTCTGCAATCTAACCACTCTGTGGACAACGACATTTCTCTTTGATTCCATATTAGATTTACTAATCACTTTCTTGCGTTCATGACCCCAAGTCTTATGCCATCCTCAGTAGAATAATCTTCTCCATGTCCATCTGATGTTGTCGTCTTGTACAGTCAGGTAGTTTTCAATCTTCTCTTTTCTGGAGATGAGAGCTCAGCTTGTCCAACCTTCCTTGATAGGAGTAACTGCTCTGTTCTGATATAGTTTGAATATATCTTCTATGCACCCTATTCAATATGTTCATTGCTTTTTTAATAAAATGGCTAGAAGAACTATTCACAATGCTGATCTTTGGTGGTGTAAGTGAAGTTCTGTACAAGTTCAGCATAATCTGTGCATTTTTCAATCCCATTCATCTAGAATTTAACCCTCTTCTATTTATTTTTGTTTATTGCACAACTAACCTGCCTCACTATTTTTTGTGATTTATTTCTACCTGAAGATCCCTCTGATTTCTAGTCAGTTTAATGTCAATAGTCAGTATACATGTAATCCAGAAAATAGATCGCACACATGGAGGGTGGTTTAAGGAAATCCAATACACATTAGTCAAAAAAAATAGTTACAGTTGATTAATCTAACTGCACTCTTTGAAGTAAAAGAGAAGGTTGATTGAAGTAATCTATTTTGATTTACTGTAGTCACGTGTACATAAATACAGTGAAAAGTTTTGTTTTGCAAGCAGTACTGGCAGACCATAGCAAAAAGGGATATACAGATCGTAGTTCCTTATGGTCTTGGGCAGAGCAGTTGGTGTACCAAACTGTACCAAGTTCTGGTTCGGCCACAGTTGGAGAACTGTAACCTGTGCTGGCAACCACACATTTTAGGAAGCAGAGGGGTATGACAAGATTTAGCTACAAGATTACTTTGACAGAGTGGGGCATACAACGTTATGGCTGCACAACAGGTGCACAGATCATGATCAACATTATTTGAAGTTAGTGAGGTCCTTTCAGCAGTCTATGATGGCCCATAAACCGACAGCCATGATCAGACAACAGCTCACCACAGTTGAAGAACTGTAACCTGTGCTGGCAACCAACTACAAGATTGTGACAGGTTTGGACATGGTATGCAAACGGGCAGACAACAAGCAATCTGGATCCACGGACATCAACTAGCCACTAAATGCCACGACCATCTATCCCTAGTAGCTATTCACAAGATGACAAAGGCCACAAATTCGATTGGGACAACGCAACGATCCTAGAACAAGTTAAACCGAGGACAGTTAGAGAATATCTAGAAGCGTGGCACTCATCCACGGACTCCAACAACAAACACATCGACTCAGACCCAGTACACTGCCCACTACAATGAACAACTGGAACTGGCAACCAAAAGCAGCAGGAACAGAACCAAATAAATTCCAGAAGAGACAGGACTGCAGCACTTCACAGGAAGTTCCAAAGCACTGAAAATGTCACCTAGTCAGGGGATGAAATGTCTGCAAATCAACTTCCCAGCTTGATAAACATACTCACAACCATGGTAAAGTAAGGAAGCAGCTGTTCTTGAACCTGTAGGTGCATGTTCAAGCTTCTGTATCTTCTGCCTATTGGAGAGAGCACTACTGGGGTGAGAGAGATCTTTGGTGTTGGCAGTCTTTTCATTGGAACGAGAAATGTAAATGGAGTCCATGGATGGGAGGTTGGCATCCGTGATGGTCTGGGCTGTGCACACAATTTTCTGTAGTTCCTTATGGTCTTGGGCAGAGCAGTTGGTGTACCAAACTGTACCAAGTTCTGGTTCGACCACAGTTGGAGAACTGTAACCTGTGCTGGCAACCACACGTTTTAGGAAGCAGAGGGGTATGACAAGATTTAGCTACAAGATTAGTTTGGCGAAGCTGTGGTTGTTCTCTGTAGTCCAAAGGATTGATTGTGGGGATTGATGGAGATATACAAGGTTGTGACAGGTTTGGGCATGGGATGCAAAGAAAAAACATTTCACACGTCTGAGGGATGTACAGAAGAACTTTCAATGCAGTAAGGCATGATGACCTGGAACACTGTCTCTATCTGTGAGGGTAATAGAAGCCAAGGTGACTAATTTCAAAAGGAAATTAGATTGGCACTTGAGCAAAATAAATAAATATAGTTATGGGAATAAAATGCAAAATGGGACTGAATGGATTTCAGACAGGGTCTGGATGAACTGAATGTCCTCTATGATGTCATAACTCTGACTCACTGAATGAGAGACAATATAGTGATGTAAAATGTCAAAGATGGATGAAATAGTAAAGGAGAGAATTGAAACAACAAAGACTGGCTTTACCAGTGTTGTGCCTTGCACTTGCATATATTTAGCTTATTAGTATTTGAGAATCATGCAAAGGGAGTCATGGTGATAATCCTGAATTAGATTAATGTTAGTCGGAAGAATTGCGATTTGATAATTAAAAATGTGTAGTTGAGATAAGCTTCCTTAGTTTGTTGCATATCTCTAGGGCAGATGTACTTAGTGAACAATAAGTTTCTATTCACTACATTACCTCTGATCCTATTAGGAAAAGCACTGAACCCACTTATCAATCTTCTGATAACGACAAAGTAACCTGATAATGTATCTGAACAATTCATAAAGGTATCCCTTCCAGGATTTTGTACATAATGTGCTAATTTTATAACTGGTTTTAGCTACTACGGAGCTAAGTATTTTATTTTCAGATTTCGGCATCTCCAAATCATGACTACCATCGACACCATTAACCGCCGGTTTAAAGTGGAAAGCATCTCCAAGGAGATTGCACATATTGATACAGGCATCAAGCTCTACAGAAATGCAGGAAAGATCCGAAAAGGATTACAGATCACTAACCCGCTCAAGTTGACCTACAACACAGACGACGTGGAGATATTTTGCCCTACACCTCTCGCAAACTCCTCAATCATGTTGTGCACCAACTCTGCAGCAGGTGCCACAACCTTGAAATTAAGATGGAGTCCACACTCTCAGCCTGCCGCAGGATACAGCGGTACAGTTACAGGACATTGTCAAACAGGCAAGGTGACAAAACTACACCACGTACATGCACACCAAGAACAAGAAACTAGAGAAATGTGGCATCACCACCAGCAGTAGCCAAACCCACCCGGGTACCACAGTGGAAAACGCTACCACCATGGGGAAGTCATTAGTCAGCTTATTGGACCACACCCTTCAACCAGAAGAGATTGAAGTTCTTAGCAGGGCTGTAAATTTCTGCCCCACCATCAAAATGGACCCCATCGTTCTTGCAAGAGGAATTCATCAGACAAATGAGACTCTGGGAATTCTTTCAAGATGTCAGCAATGATCCCAGTGAGCCCACCGAACAACCAGAACAAGTCATCACAGGGATCTGTGCAGGAGCAACCAAAGTAGGAGTCAACGTGGACCCCACCAGCAGCCACTGCCCTGGGCTTGACATGTATGCTCCAACAGTCAGGAAATATATAAATAGCAGATTCATCAACCGCCCCACAAGGTAGAGCAGAGCATCAGCTGACCTCAACTCAATGCCATCCATGCTCTCAAAACCAATCACAACATGGTCATCAAACTAGCAGATGAAGGAGAAGCCATTGTCATTCAGAATAGAACAGACAACTGCAAGGAAGTGTACCGACAACTGAACAACCAGAAACACTACAGGCAACTACCAGCCAACCCAAGCAAGGAGCATGAACTAAACACATTGATCAAGACTTTTGATCCAGTCCTTCAGAGTTCCCTACACGTCCTCATCCCATATACCTCTCACGTAGGCAACTTCTATTGTCGTCAGAAGCTATACAAAGCCAACACACACCAGGACGTCCCATCGTATTGGGCAATGGGATTCTCTGTCAAAACCTCTCTGCCTATGTAAAAGGCATCTTGAAACCCATTGTACAGGGGACCCCCAGCTTCTGTCATGACACTACAGATTTCTTACAGAAACTTAGCACCCACGGACCAATCAAACCGGCAACATTCCTCGTTACAATGGACGTTTCAGTACTCTATACCAGCATCCCCCATGATGCCGGCATCGCAACAACAGCCTCAGTACTCAACACCAACAACTGCCAATCTCCAAACACCATCCTACAACTCATCTGCTTTATCCTCCACCACAACCTTTAGCAACCAGTTCTTCATCCAGACACACAGAACAGCCATGGCGCCCAAATTTGCACCACAGTATGCCAACATTTTCATGTACAGGTTTGAGCAAGATTTCTTCTTTATGCAGGACCTCCAACCAACACTATACACCAGATACATTGACAACATTTTCATCTTCTGGAGTCATGCCGAGGAGTCACCGAAACAACTACAGTGATATCAACGAGTTTCATCCCACAATCAAACTCACTATTATTTGTCTCATTGTTGGATACATGCATTTCCATCAAGGATGGTCACCTCAGCACCTCGCTCTACTGCAAACCCATGGATAGCCTCATAATGCTACACTTCTCTAGCTTCCACCCGAAACATTAAAACAACCTTCCCTATGAACAAGCCCTACACATACACAGGATCTGGTCAGTTAGGGAGGAATGTGACAGGCACCTGGAAATTCTCAAGGATGCCCTCATAAGAATGGGGTATGATGCTCAACAGTGCAGGTTCATAGCTCCTTGAAAGTGGAGTCGCAGGTAGATAGGATAGTGAAGAAGGCGTTTGGTATGCTTTCTTTTATTGGTCAGAGTACTGAGTACAGAAGTTGGGAGGTCACGTTGTGGTTTTCAGGACATTGGTTAGGTCACTGTTGGAATATTGCGTGCAATTCTGGTCTCATTCCTATCGCAAAGATATTGTGAAACTTGAAAGGATTCAGAAGAGATTTACAAGGATGTTGCCAGGGTTAGAGGATTTGAGCTATAGGGAGAGGCTGAACAGGCTGGGGCTGTTTTCCCTGGAGTGTCGGAGGATGAGGGGTGACCTTATAGAGGTTTACAAAATTATGAGGGGCATGGATAGGATAAATAGACCAAGTCTTTTCCCTGGGGTTGGGGAGTCCAGAACTAGAGGCGTAGGTTTAGGGTGAGAGGGAAAAGATATAAAAGAGACCTAAGGGGCAACTTTTTCTCTCAGACGGTGGTACCTGCATGGAATAAGCTGCCAGAGGAAGTGGTGGAGACTGGTACAATTGCAACATTTAAGAGACATTTGGATGGGTATATGAATAGGAAGGGTTTGGAAGGATATGGGTCGGGTGCTGGTAGATGGGACTAGATTGGGTTGGGATATCTGGTCAGCATGGATGGGTTGGACCGAAGGGCCTGTTTCCATGCTGTACATCTCTATGACTCTAATTCCGATGTCCCACAGCAAGAAACCGTAATGACCTCAGGAGACCGACATATGCTGCATCCGACAGGGTACCCTTCATTGTCCAGTACTTTCCAGGAGCTTCATCCCAGTATCTTGCAGAATTACGTTTTACTTTGCTCAAAAACTGCATGAAACCATGTAAGATTCCGTAAATCCTTTTTTTATTATTAGAATCCGTCTGCCCATTGTGGCACAGACAGTCTCGCACAGGGCAGCTCACACCTTCAATCCATTATCTGGGCCGACATGACACCAATTGTTAAAGCCAACTTGAATGTAAGTTTTAAATGTTATGCGATTTACATATGAAAGAACTGAAACCAACATGGTCATTCTAAAAGATGAGAGACTTAACAAACAATCCAGGTCTTTTTCAATGTATAATTTCAGTTACATCATACTGTAAATTCTGTGCCTTACAATCTTATACTTCACAACCACCTGATGAACGAGCAGTGCTTCGAAAACTAGTGCTTCCAAATGAACCTGTTGGACTATAACCTGGTGTTGTGAGATTTTTAACTATTTTCAGATTAACTGTGTTGAAGCTAATTCAGATATCTAGCAGTGATTTATCTCCATCTTTTTTTCCATAAATTAATTTGGTTTTGTTTCTCTCCTCAAAGATCCTCCAAGGTTAGTTGCAATTTTCTAGCTAAAAGTGTGGTAAGGCTGAAAACTTGCCCCACACCTCTTGACTCGTGCTTGTTTGTTTTCATTGAATTTTTCCTTCTGTTCTGTGGAAGTCACTAGCTTTGCCCATCAGATGTGGGCATATGGTGGAAGCGGTGGAACTAAGATAGATTCTCTTTCAGTTCTGCCTTCTTATTCCTAAAATATTCAAAATGGTGTCGGATTATGACGACACTGTATTTTCACTGTAAAATGCAAATGACAATAAATCATTCCATTCAATTTTTATCTCCCTTTCCACTGTAACAAAACTCAGCAATGAAATAGCCATTAAACATTAATATCTTACTGTTTCTGCCAGTTGGCTTTGGTGCATCACTTGAGATACTGGGATGAAGCTTCTATTTTGAAAAGGGCACGTTTCAAAATCTGTGAATTATTGGACGTATGTACAGTGATGTGGATATCTTTGTTCCTGTGTAGTGCCTCTACCAGCAATGTACCTGTACATGGGTATTGGATTAAAAATTAGTTTAGAATCAGAATGATGCTTCTCATGATTCAATCTATACTCTGGTATTTTTTCATTTGTATATGGGATGTGGGTGATGATGACTAGACTGTTCCTAATTGCTGTGAAGAAGGTGGAATGAAGTGGTTTCTTAAACCGTTGCAGAGGGTAGTTAAATGTCAATGACTCTTTTTCACCGTGGGATATGGGCATTCGCTGGCTGGGCTCTCATTTTTTGTCCATCGCTGTTCACCCTTGAGAAAGTGGTGAGCTGCTGTTTTGAACTACTGCAGTCGATGTTGTGGGGGTACTCCCACAATTCCTTTCAGGAGGCAATTCTAGGGTTTTAACCCAGTGACACAGTAGAAATGGCAATATATTTCCAAGGCATAATGGTGAGTGACTTTTTAGATTAGATTAGATTACATTACATTACAGTGTGGAAACAGGCCCTTCGGCCCAACAAGTCCACACCGACCTAATATATTTCCAAGGCATAATGGTGAGTGACTTTTTAGATTAGATTAGATTAGATTAGATTAGATTACTTACAGTGTGGAAACAGGCCCTTCGGCCCAACAAGTCCACACTGACCCGCCGAAGCGCAACCCACCCATACCCCTACATTTACCCCTGACCTAATTCTACGGGCAATTTAGTATGGCCAATTCACCTGACCTGCACATCTTTGGACACTGGGAGGAAACCGGAGCACCCGGAGGAAACCCACGCAGACACGGGGAGAACGTGCAAACTCCACACAGTCAGTCGCCTGAGGCGGGAATTGAACCCGGGTCTCAGGCGCTGTGAGACTTGGATGGGAACTTGCAAGTGGAGGTGCTTCCATATATCTGTTGCCCTTGTCCTGCTAGATGGAAGTGGTCATGGATTTGGAAGGTGCTGTCCGAGCTTCTTTGGTGAATTTAAGCAGTGCATCTTGGAGATAATACCAAGCGTTGGTGCTGGAGGGAGGGATGCTTGTGGATGTGGCGCTAATCAAGTGGCCTATCTTGTCCTGGCTGGTGTCAAGTTTCTTGGATGTTATAGGAGCGGCTGAAAATGTGTTGCTGGAAAAGCGCAGCAGGTTAGGCAGCATCCAGGGAACAGGAGAATTGACGTTTCGGGCATAAGCCCTTCTTCAGGAAGGGCTTATGCCCGAAACGTTGATTCTCCTGTTCCCTGGATGCTGCCTAACCTGCTGCGCTTTTCCAGCAACACATTTTCAGCTCTGATCTCCAGCATCTGCAGACCTCACTTTCTCCTGTTATCGGAGCTGCACCTACAACATTCAGGCAAGTGGGGAGTATTCCATCGCACTCACGATATGTGCCTTGTAGATAGTGGATAGGTTTTGGGAAGTCAGGAGGTGAGTTACTCAATACAATGTCTGTTCTTATAGCTGCTATTGTTATGGACCAGGCCAGACCTCCTCAAAGCATGTTAAGAAGGTTGACCAAGCCCTAACATTTTTAAATGTTTTAGGCACATGTAAGGTGGATGCTCCTGGATTGATGCAACTGATCAAACCACTTGGATTGAAACAAAACAGAATTTAGTTAAACACCGCAGATGAAACACAGAAGAAAACAGAATTTAAAATAACAACTTATTTGAAAATCCAACCGACGCTATTGCAACTTGACAAAGCTGTTCCCATCCTTGCAACATTCGAGAAACACACTCTTGACAAAAGGTAAATTCAAACACAGGTTCTTACAGACAGCAGAGGTTTCAGAGAGAAGTCAGCCGGGGATTATTTACTGAAGCACGGAACCTCTTTTTCACAATGGCTGCTCCTCTAGGTCCCAGCTAAAACTAAATCAAACTAGAAAAAAAAATCTTAACTGGAAGAACTAGCCACTCCCTGCCATTGTTTTCAAGTAAATATATCCAGACATATTGGAACCAATGCGTTTACGACCCCTGTTCGGGAGGGGGAAAATAAGGGACAATATAATCTTGTTAAAGGGCAGCATTGTCTCAGTATATTTATATGGCAAATCCAATTCAGTTTCCGTTGGTCTAGAGTTGCATGTGGTCCAAAGAGTGTTAGGGCAGCAGGTTTGCTTCCTTAAGTAGTTTCATGAGCCAGATGGTTTTGTATGACAGTTGAGTATGATTACACAGCTTTTAGTTCCAGATTTTATTGATTTTCAAATTTCACCATTGTGCTATGATTCTGTCCTGTGTTCCCTGAATGTATGCCTGATCCTCTGTCACCAAACTCAGCCACCAACTCCTCTATGAAAATGACTCATTGAGCAGACGTTCCATGACAGCCGTCATGACCCAGCGGGTGCCAAAACTCTGACTGCAGAAAAGGATCAATATTTACTACCTAGTAAATACCACCACAAAATCTCTTGCCTGGGAGGAGGTCTTGTTTTCGCAAGACCTCAGCATCCAAGGCTGCTGTTACATTTTTTTTGTGCTGGCTTTTAAATCAGAGGTGTGGAGTCACAGAGTCATCATGATGTACAGCACAGAAGCAGACCCTTTGGTATAACTCATCCATGCTGACCAAATGTCCTGAATTAGCGTTGTCTCATTTGCCAGCATTTGATCCATATCCCTCGAAACCCTTGCTATTCATACAGAGATTTATAATTGGGGGAAAAAAAAGGATAATTGGTAAACTCAGGAGGTCAATGCAGATTTAGTCCCCCTAGCATTATTTCTTTGCCTCTTACATTCAAGTTTAGTCTGTGAAATTTGTTGACTGTATATATGGTAAAACAATCTGCTTTCAATGTAGACTCTGAGTCAAAAACTATGTGAAGCTAATCTAATATTTCAAGAGGGAATTTAAGCATAAGAGATACTTTTTAAACTATTTAATGATTCGGTTTGGTAAAGCAATGATTAAGGTAATGACTACAATTATGCCACCTCTAACTACGATCACACAAATGTGAGTGACTTCAAGGATGTAAATTATTTCAATTTAAAGTCAGAACCTTTCTTTTCTTTCCAAAGGCAATTCTACTAAAATGACAATGTTTACCTAACCAGCACCTTTTTAAGTACTGTATTCCAGGTTTTAAAACAAAATTTGACATCAGTTGACATATTAGCAAAGTTGACCAAAGGGTTAATCGCAGCCAGATTTTAAGGAACATCTTTAAAGAGAAGACAAGTTTTGAAGATGTTGAGGGAGGGAATTCCAGAGCTTGGTATCTGGGCAGTTGAAAATTAACGTGTTAAAGGTGAAAAGAACGACTTGCCAAAAATCAGAATTGGAAGAGTGCAGACTATTCAGACCCCTTGGCATCATGGTAGCCCACAAACTCACCAACACAGTAAAACAGCAGCCAATGAACTCGAAAGACCCTATACAGACAACAAGCAAAATTAATGTCATTTACAAAATACTGTGCAACGTCTGTAACAAACATTACATTGGACAAACAGGCAGAAAACTAGCCACCAGGATACATGAAAATCAAGTAGCCAAAAAATGACATGACCCTCTCTCACTAGTATCTTTACATACAGATAAGGAAGGACACCACTTCGACTGGGATAACATATCCATCCGAGGACAAGCCAAGCAGACACGCACGAGAATTCCTAGAAGCATGGCATTCCAACCGGAACTCTACCAGCAAACACATTGACTTGGACCCGATTTACCACCCCCTGAGAAAAAGAACAGGAAATGACAACACCATAGGAAATGACATCACCAACCCAAAGAAACCTAAACATATAAATAGAAAGCAAGAATCATCAGCAATGCTTCGGCTGGAGGCTCACTGAAAATGTTACCTAGTATGGTGACGAAATGTCTGAACATGAACCTTCCAGCTTAGGGAGTAAACCTATATCCAGAACCTCAACCTTCATTCAAATCTTCTCAAAACTCCCTAATTTAGATATTTTCTGATGAATCTGTTAGAGATGTTCCAACATACCTCTGGAGCAGATGAGACTTGAACCCAGGCCTCCTGGCTCAGAAGTAGGGCTACTGTGACAGTACCCAAGAACCGTCCTGGTTCAAGATTAAAACATATCCTGGCAGTGAACACTCAGTTTGTATTAATAGGTGCATTCACTGTGGCAGTGGCAATGCCTCAGCCATTCAGACTCAATTTACAAACCAATCAACACTCTCCTCTCATACAGTAGAAATGTTAACTTTTGTTTTGAATATTCATGTGAATTACCCAGATCAGCACAAGATGAGAAGCTTCAAGAAACAGTGTTTCTTTAAAATCGTAATTCCAAACTGCTTTGTGGAACTCGAGTAACAAAGGTCTGCCGGACAAGATGGCTGATTTCATTCCCTCAATACCATCAACAGACTAACATGGATTTAAATGACAGTCCTGTTGCTTATCATGGATGATTTTAATCTGCTTCTCTACTAGGTATACCAATTGAATACTAAATCTGTGGGGGGACAAGTTTCTGGAGTTTCTTGGGGATAGTTTTCTAGAGCGGTATCTTGAGATAACACGTTATCTAAAATGGCATGTCCTCCGAGTTATGTCATGAAAAAAGGGCTAGTTAGCAAGCTTGTTGAAAGAAACCTTGGGGATGAATGACACAATGTGGTCAGATTTTACATTATTTGTAAACAATCTGAAGTACTTGTGTTAAGTTTAAACAAAGATGATTATAAAGGCACCATTGAATGGTGGAGCAAGCTCAGGGATTCCTGTTTATTATGGTTTTATGAGGCACAAATTGGCTTCGGTGAAATGGGAAAATATGTATGAAAAGACATGACTTGCAGCAATAATACATTGCTTCAAGATGCAAAAGCTCAAAGATCATGCTAACAAAAGAAGTTGGGGATTATATAAAATAAAGTTGTTAACTAAGAAAAAGCAGAGAACTGTGAATGCTGGAAATCTGAAACAAAAGCAGAAATGTTTGGGTAAACTTGCAAAGAAAGCGGAATTAACTTTTCAAGTCCGGTGACCCTTTTTCAGAACGGTTCTATTTCTACATATTTTTATCAAGTTGTACTTTTTAAAATATTGACAATCTGGTTGACTTAAGGGAAGCAAATTAGCCACTACCTGGTCAGGTCTGCATGTGGTTGATTGATTGCCTACTGCAATGGCCCTGCAAATCATTCAGCTCAAGGACATTAAGGGTTGGGCAACAAATGCTGACCTCATCAGTGACTCAAACATTCTATGAATGAATAAAGAAAAGGAATTCCTGGAGGTTCAGGGTCAGGCAGGGACACTATGCATGGCCTAACAAAGCTTCTCCCTATATTTTGCAAAATAGATTTTCAAACTGTTCTATTTTCTGAAGAATTTTGGCCTTCAGCATCATCAAATATTAGTTAGTTAAAAAGAATGCATTTTCCCCTTTTGGAGCAGTTGCTTTAGACACTTAGGTTTTAGATGGATTTACAGCATTACTTTATGTAACAAAACTTACACCCCCATCCCCACCAGCCCCCCCTCCCCCAATAAAACACCTGGAGTATTTCACAGGCTGCAGTTGGTCCTGCAACATTTACCGAGAGGATACAGGTGACATTTATCTGTTGAAAATCAATACAAAACGTCGTAAAATTTGCAGACAAAATTTCCTGACCTCATGAACTTTTTTTTTTGATTAGATTACTTAGTGTGGAAACAGGCCCTTTGGCCCAACAAGTCCACACTGACCCGCTGAAGCACAACCCACCCAGACCTATTCCCCTACATTTACCCCTTCACCTAACACTACGGGCAATTTAGCATAGTCAATTGACCTAACCTGCACATTTTTGGACTGTGGGAGGAAACCAGAGCACCCGGAGGAAACCCACGCCAAACACTGGGAGAATGTGTAAACTCCGCACAGTCGCCTGAGGCAGGAATTGAACCCGGGTCTCTGGCGCTGTGAGGCAGCAGTGCTAACCACTGTGCCGCCCATTTGTATCAGTATTGTGCATAAAACAAATAACTTCATTAATCAAAGTTTCCTGAATAACTCTTAGACAGTGTCAGCAATGCTCAGTAATTTTTGAAATGATAAAAAGAAAACATTTGTACGTATGCTGTGTCTCACTCTCAGACACTTCCCAAAACCGTTCACTGTCAAATAACTTTTGAAATCTGGCCACTTTTATTTGGTAGGTTTGCAAGGTATAAATGGCTTGATCCTACAAAACAATGTGCTGACCAACTACGGAAATTTTTTCTGTGGTTAAGTTATTCATAATAAATGTTGACTGTTTTTAAAGAGAGCTTCCCTGCAATCTCTTTGGATTGTGCCCAGGAGAATAGGACCTTGATTTACTGATTGTTGCAACCGAAAGACCAATCTCTTAACAATGTACTGCTCCTCAAAACTGTACTGAAATGCCATTCAAATTAATGAGTAGAGGTTCTGAACTGTGGTGTGAACAAATAAACCTTTAACTCTAATATGAGAGTACCATCATCGGCTGAAGCGAAAAAACCTAACATAAGCCCAAATTCACCCATCCATTGCTTTCCCATCTTCTCCCAGAAATGTGAAGCTGGAGTACACATGGCAGTAACTTGTCTGATTGTCTGTTGTTGATGTATTTGTCGAGATAAAAACCTCATAAAAAAATACTATTTCTTTGACACCCAATTGCCCAGGTAAGAGAACCAACTGGAGTCTTTCAGCCAGTCACTTTTTGTGGTTTTTAAGACAGTGATTTGAAGGAGTGAGTTGGATCGAACAGTTAGAAAACTTGAACGTTTGAGATATATACAGTTCTGAATTTAAACTGTAGAAACTATGTATGTTTTCATATACAAATAGTCATAGAGATGTACAGCATGGAAACAGACTGTTCTGTCCAACCCATCCATGCTGACCAGATATTTCAACCCAATCTAGTCCCACCTGCCAGCACCCGACCCATATCCCTCCAAACCCTTCCTATTCATATACCCATCAAAATGCCTTTTAAATGTTGCAATTGTACCAGCCTCCACCACTTCCTCTGGCAGTTCATTCCATACACGTACCACTCTCTAGGTGAAAATGTTGCTCCGTAGGTCTCTTTTATATCTTTTCTCTCTCCCCCTAAACCTATGCCCTCTTGTTCTGGATTCCCCGACCCCAAGGAAAAGACTTTGTCTATTTACCCTATCCATGCCCCTCATAATTTTGTAAACCTCTATAGGTTAACAATCAGCTTCCAACACTCCAGGGAAAACAGCCCCAACCTGTTCAGCCTCTCCCTATAGCTCAAATCCTCCAACCCTGTCAACATCCTTGTAAATCTTTTCTGAACCCTTTCAAGTTTCACAACATCTTTCCGATAGGAAGGAGGCCAGAACTGCACGCAATATTCCAACAGTGGCCTAACCAATATCCTGTACAACCACAACATGACCTCCCAACTCCTGTACTCAATACTCTGACCAATAAAGGAAAGCATACCAAACGCCACCTTCACTATCCTATCTACCTGCGACTCACTTTCAAGGAGCTATGAGCCTGCACTCCAACGTCCCTTTGTTCAGCAACACTCCCTAGGACCTTACCATAAAGTGTATAAGCCCTGCTAAGATTTTCTTTCCCAAAATGCAGCACCTCGCATTTATCTGAATTAAACTCCATTTGCCACTTCTCAGACCATTGGCCCATTTGATCAAGATCCTGTGTAATCTGAGGTAACCTTGTTTGCTGTCCACTACACCTCCAATTTTGGTGTCATCTGCAAACTTACTAACTGTACCTCTTAAGCTCGCATCCAAATCATTTATGTAAATGAAAAAAACATAGAGGACCCAGCACCAATCCTTGTGGCACTCCACTGGTCACAGGCCTCCAGTCTGAAAAACAACCCTCTACCACCACCCTCTGTCTTCTACATTTGAGCCAGTTCTGTATCCAAATGGCGAGTTCTCCCTGTATTCCGTGAGAACTAACCTTGCTAATCAGTCTCCCATGGGGAACCTTGTCGAATGCTTTACTGAAGTTCATATAGATCACATCGACTGCTCTGCCCTCATCAATCCTCTTTGTTACTTCTTCAAAAAACTCAAATCAAGTTTGTGTGACATGATTCAGACTGGAGGCCTGTGACCAGTGGAGTGCCACAAGGATTGGCTCACTGGTCTACAGTCCCCTGGCTTGTCCTTACCACCCTTCTTAAACAGTTTTTTTTATTTAGCTCATGACAAGGGACATGTGAACCCTGTGCTGTTTGGTAATTGAACCAGTCCTGCATAGACTGCATTATATCTTTGAAATACTAGTGACTAGGACCATGTTGCTCCCAGGAATGAGGCTTCATGAGATGTTCGGATTTCTGTTCAATGTTAGAAACAAAATACCTGTTAAAAATATTGTCACTTGGGTTCTCCACAATTTTGACCTTTTTTGGTTGCTTTTTGGTTTGTCTCATTTTATTCCTTCTCTACTCTATTGGCTGGATTAGTTCCAGAAGATGTGTTTGGGAGACTTTGGCCCTCTGTATGCATGACTGGCCAACAAAGTGCATTGCCAATTTTACATGCTTTGAAGACCTTGAAGTGCTTGTGTAACTTATTTTGGAAATAGATACAGTAGCAGTACTTGGGTACTACACCTCTACTATGCAACACTGTAACAGAACTGTAATTGAAATTGTGTGTTTGATATTCCACCAGCAAGTAATTGCACCAAGAAATGCAAGACTTTATAGTGGCATGAATTCTGAATTCAGTTTTTGAACATGTAGCTCTACAATTTTAACTTATAAGTTTCATCATTTAATTATTTTTAGCAGCTATTTCCCTATGAGGTGAGTTTTAAAATGTATAACTGGTTAAAAAGGAATGATTTTAAAGACAATTCAATAGATATAATTGAATGTATTTGTAAAACCACAGTGGAACTACAAACCCATTGAAATAGTGTTCTAGTTAGAAGACATTTTCATGGGCACTTAGCAGGATCTTAAACTTATGAATTCCATCTTTCTTTTCGAAATAATATGTTCCATAAAAAGGACTGCCACTGAGATTGGCTCTGCTCGATGATGTTATGAGTTATGCCTGAGAGTACCAGAAATGATAGTGATGTTTAGGGGTCACTCACTCTAAAGCACTTCCATTGCTGCTTCTCTTTCCATTCCCACAAGTAACATTTAAAAAAACAGGTCTCTTCTGTATGAAAAGCTTCACTGCTGCAGGATTCAACTGTACAGCCTTGCCTCAAGACTACATCATTAAATGAGGGAAGGCTAAGATGATGTTTGCAGGCTTCCAGCCATTTCTGAAACTGAAAGCAATGATCTTGCTCAATTTAATAAAAGTGCTACTTTCTTCAAGATTACTTTATTTCCTTCTAGATTTCCTTTATCCACAGGAATAGTAGAATAATTTCACATTTGTATTCATGGCACTTGTTGAACACTGAATTGCAGCAAAAAGAAATGATGGCTACTAAATTCCTATCAACAACTGAACTATCCATTACCTATCTGTGCAGCTGCATAACCCCACCTTTAGTTCAAAGTACTTTTTCTGGCATTTAATTTAGTTTGGCATTTTAAACAAAAATGTCCTACAGGCATTTGCCACACTCTGGTTTCAAACGTATAAAACATTCAGCTCGATTTCACCCATGCACACTTCCCAGCTTTCTCCTCTTTTCGTATTGGTCTTAACTAAGAACACTGGCTGTACATTTGAAACAACATCAGTGAGGCTTCTAATAAATAAATACTTTTTAAAACTAATGTGACTTCTCGAATTTGGGAGCAATGGTGGTAATAGAATTATTAAGTGAGCTACCATTGCTTTTGGTTTTAGTTTGAGATGAGGCTGGAGTATAGGGCTAAATATTTCAGAAACAATACATAATATAGTTTGCACTAGAGGTGTGGCAGTTGAATGCAAAATCGATTTGAAACTTTGCCAAGAGCTTCAAAGAGTCCTTCAGCTGTACAAAAGACCTGTCTGGAACTGATTCAGACTCTCACACTAATGTCATGTCTGTGGATCCAGTCTGATCTTAATATGTAAAGAAAAGGTATGGGTTCTGGAATGACTTTGCAAGCAAGTACATAATATGTTGTGTTGCATGTGCCCATTTGATTCTAGTGCTGAAGTGGGTAAGCTAATCAAAGTCAGGGCAGCAATTGGATGACTAATTGGTCCTGCTGCTGGACAAGGGAGAGCAAAGACTATCAGAATCTCCCTTAGTGGATGTGTTAGTTGGCAAATGCTGAGAACATATCAGCCTTGGATATGGTTTCTTTCTAGGCTTATCAACATCAAATATAGAATTACTCGTTGCTGCTGCTGCTTCTTGTTCTCTCTTTTTGTGGCATGGACGTTTCTGGTGCCATATTGCAGAATATTCATACTTTAACAGTAGATACGTAAAGTTGCATTTTAAATCCACGTTTTTCATTCATTGCTGATTAGTTTTGAAGATGTAATGAGATAAGGTCGTTCTGCTATAATGCTGATTTGGTTAGCACTAATTCGCTGTAACGCGATTGACGAATTGGGGACACTTTCTAAAGTGCAAACTTTTAAAACGTGCATTGGCTGTAACTCGATTACATCGCCAACACTTCAAACGCTGTTTCTAACGGACAATTTTTTTCTAACACAGGGTTGCATAAAAATTCAACCTTTTGTGTGATAGACTTAACTACCTGTACTGGGATATCCATTTTCAACTAATCAACCAGTCCATGTTTCAACAGTAGATATTTCATCTTAGCACCACGTTAGCTGTGCCCAATTTATATGAGCACTTTTTTTTTCTCCACCTTTGTACTCTTCCCTTTCTCTCATATCAATGAGTGAATTGTTTATTCCGTTTGGCAGTTGCTAATTTTCACCCCTTGTTAATTGTGCTTAATCATCAACCTCAAGCAATAAGGACATGGGTGGGAAGCAATTTCTACTTTGTGGGAAAAATCTTCAGACTGACTGAACATAGCGAGGGATGGAAAACCAATTGGCCTTGTGTCTGGATCACGGAGAGGGGATATTGAGGATTTTGCTGAGATGTTGGCTCTGCCCAAACTGGCGTGGCAAAATTTCCAACAAAGAACATTGTTTCAGGGCCTTTTCATGTGCCAGTCCTCTTCAGACTAGCTTCAGCCTGGTTGGAAAGTCATAGCTTTTTCCCAGTCTGACCAGAGTTATGATTGCAGGTGGGGCTGTGTTTATCTTTTGAAAAATAAAACTTGAAAAACCTTAGCAGGGTGAGTATGAAATGAAAAGGAAAAAAAAGTATCCATTTACGGCTCAGCACAACTTCTGAAGGGCTCCTCAGAATGAGTAATAAACGCAGGCCCAACTAGCGATAGCCACATTCTGTGAAAGAATAGGTTCAGAAAATGTACTAATTGCTCTTCCTAACCACTGGACGTTTCAAATCTCTTTGCAACCAATGAAGTGATTTGTTTTGTGTAGTAACTTTTGTAATGTAGGAAACACAGCTCATTTGTGCTGGGCATACTCCCATAAACATCAGTGTGATAATGATTGGATGATAGATTATTTTGTGTGATATTGATTGTAGTCCCATGAATAGTGCCATGGGACATCTACCCATGCAGGAAGATGGCACATTGGTTTAATGTCTCATCCAAAAGATAACAGTGTAGTTCTCTCTTTATTTCCTTGATAAAACCTAAGATTTATTTCAGGGAGTTGGAGGAGCGAGCAGTGGGGGATGAGAGTAGGGAAGAGGAAAAGGCAGTTTGGTGGGGGAAGAAGAGAAAGTGATGGAGGGAAAAAGGAGGGTGGTGGATGGAAAGAGGACTGAGGAGGAAGAAGAGGGGCTTAGAGGAGGGAGGGGGAAAGAGAGCAGAGGATTGGTGGAGAGAGGAGAAAGGGGAGCAATAGCAAAGAGTGTAGTGTTTGGGATTGTGCTATTTAAATTGCCCTGCAGTATTGGTGGGTGGTATTAAATCCTTGTTGCTTTTCCGAAGATTCCAGGAGAAAATAGAGTAAATAAAACCGAATCGTGAATCCAAGCCCTTTTATGAGAACAGTGAAAGAGAAAAGTTTAACAGTTGATAAGATGTAAAATATTTCGGCAAATGAGAGAATTTAATGCAAGGTCATTTCGAAAAATGGGCGTTGTGACATGCTTGAGAATTGACCTTATGGATGGAGAATGAGGTTAAATGAGGTGAGGGAGAGAATCCTGCTGACCCCTTTCATTTTATGCATTTGAATGCATGGAGTCTTTAAGACACTTGTTCAACAGAGAATTCTTTGCTCTCCAATTCTTTGAAGTACCCAATTCACTTTCACATTCCATCCTAAAATTAACCAGCACATCCTGCTTTCTCTCATACCTGAGAGTTAGTCCAAACGTGACTCAATTGCAATCTGCAGTGTCCTGAGACATGGGGGTGTGAATTGCAGCAGAACAACAGATTTGTCAGTTTTAATGAAATTTTTTAACATACCATTCAGCCCTGTTACCAAATGCCTGTTATTTTGGAAACTTCTCAACTTGCAGTGGAGGTTTGGAATCTGCTTTAATTTGTACAACTCTCACATAGGCAACGTTTTGACAGTTCATTTATTTGGCCAGGCAATAGCTCTTGTATTGTCTTTCAGAGGGTCATACGTCTAACTGGTTGGGTCCTGCTGCTCCTGCCCAGGTGGGCCCTGGAGTAGCAGTGCCCTTAGATGTTCTTAGAAAATGCCAAAAAGGCTGAAGTAATCTTTTACATGATGCTATTAGTTGTAAGCTGAAAATTCTGGAACAATCTGCCAAGCAAAGTATTTTGATATTAAAATTTTGAGGGGAAAAGATTCACCCAGCATCCCTGCTGCCTTGCCAAGGTTAGTATTTTGAATGCAGAGTGGATAAAGGTAGAATAGCTGCCTATTTCCACTTAGCTGAAGCCTGGCCTGATTTCACAGCTGCCTACAGGACAAAGAAGCACTCAGAAGACTTTAGTTATCCTGTCAATCTAAATGATTAGAGGAAAAAGCTGCTTGACAATGTGTTGTACTATACTTTATCAAAGATGAGAGTTATGAAGTGCAATACTTTAAAACCAGACACTTGAAGGATATGAGGAGAAAGTGAGGACTGCAGATGCTGGAGGTCAGAGCTGAAAATGTGTTGCTGGAAAAGCGCAGCAGGTCAGGCAGCATCCAAGGAGCAGGAGAATCGACGTTTCGGGCATGAGCCCTTCTTCAGGAATCCTGAGAAGGGCTCATGCCCGAAACGTCGATTCTCCTGCTCCTTGGACGCTGCCTGACCTGCTGCGCTTTTCCAGCAACACACTTGAAGGATATTGTCGTAGATAAAAGATATAGTTTTTAATGCATTGTATAGCAACTTTTATCGCATTCCAGTCTTAAGAAAAGTACTGAAAACAACAAATACTGGAGATCACAGCAGGTCAGACAGCATCCACGGAGCGAGAGCAAGCTAATGTTTTGTCTCTGGATGACTCCTCAATAGAACCGGATGCTGGCTGACCCACTGTGCTCTCCAGCATTTGTTTTCAGTACAGGTTCCAGCATTTGCAGAAATTTGCTCGTACGTTCAGAAAAATACTTCTGTTTGGAAATGGAAAATATTTTGTTACACTATTAGGTAGATTTTTTTCCACTTTTTCCAAGTGTGTGTGTGTGTGCGCACACGCGCGCTTGCAGACAGGCAGAGAAAGAGACAGTCGCAGTCATGAGAGCAAAATTAACCAGATGGTACATTGGAGTACTTGGGAATTTTGGCAGGAAAATGTTTTGTAAATAATGACAAATGCCTCGATGTCATCAGTCTGCAAATTTTCTTTGATGAAATTCATAAAATCTATCTAACTCCACTTGTTTTTTTTAACCCACCTTCAATGTTTGCCTATTTTGCTTTTAAATGTATGCTTAGCAATCTAAACTTACTGTTGAAACATCCTGTACCTTTTCAATTGTCAACATGTGCAATTGTTGTAAAATCGGTGACCGATGCAGAGGTATTGGAACAAAGATAGGAACAATCTTCTGAAAGCTTACCTCAATGGACTATTGAGCATTGGCAAGCTTTTGACCATGGCCTCATGAAACTGAAGCTTGATCTCAGTAAAACTACACTGGCGGCATGGTGGCTCAGTGGTTAGCACTGCTGCCTCACAGCACCAGGGACCCGGGTCCAAATCCCGCCTTGGGCAACTGGCTGTGTGGAGTTTGCACGTTCTCCCTGTGACTGTGTGGGTTTCCTCCAACAGTCCAAAGATGTACAGGTTAGGTCAAATGGCCATGGTAAATTGCCTGTAGTGTTAGGTATATATAGTCAGAGGGGAATGGATCTGGGTGGGTTGCTCTTCGGAGGGTCGGTGTGGACTTGTTGGGCCGAAGGGCCTGTTTCCACACTGTAGGGAATCTCATCTACACAGTGCAATGAATTGTTTGGTCTTTCACACATCTCCTGATGTTCAGCCGGACACATCCTCTTCCCTGCCCCTTTGCTAATATAAGGAGATATCTATTTCTCTTAACTTTGCATTTAAATTCCTCTCTCTGTCAGTATGAGCTTCCTGATGCATTTTGTATTGTACTAGTTTGGGGGAGAAAAAGCTTCCATGATGAGAAAGAACTTTAACATAAATTTGTATGGCATCTTATTGTGTCTCAAGAATTTGACATATGGAGTATATTTGCAGTTCATCACTATTGTTAAATGGATAAATGCAGTGGCTCATTTTTACACAGTAAGCTCCAACATTTTCATTTCTTTAGCACCTTGACATGGTGACTTGTCCCTAAGGTATTTCATGTGAGATTATTGGATAGATAGTAAGAATCTTGGTCAAACTAGGTGGGTTTAAAGACAGGTATGGACAAAAAGGTTTAGAAAGGAAATTTCTGAGCTTAGGACCTGGGCACCTGAAGGTAAAGCTGCCCTCGAAGGAAGAATTAAAATTTGAGATCTGCAAGAGGTGATTTGGAAGAGTTCAGAAATCTGAGGGTTTTTGGGCTGGAAGAGGTTAAAGAATTTGAGAGGTGAAAATGTTGCAGGGCTTTAAGAACAAGCAGTATTTTACAAATGAGGCAAGACAGTAAATGTTTTGTCTCCAGTAATGCTGGTTGAAGTAGGAATGCAGGCCTGGAGTATCAGAAAAACTGTTGATGACTCGCAACTTTGGCCACTTGAGGCACAAATGGGACTTTGTTTAATGTTTCATTCAAACGCGAGCACCTCTTACAATGCAGCACTGCCTTGAGGCAAGCTGTAGCATGTGCTCAAGTCCTTTGTGGAATCTGAACCACATTTTTGATTCTGAGTGAAGTAACAGATATCTGAGCCAAGGTAACACTTGAAATGTTGAAAAGTTCCTCAATAGCCTCTTGATCACCAGAAGCAGCGATGATTTTTTTTCTAGCTCACTTTGCATCAGGTCAATAGCAATGACTTGATGAAAACTCTATGGGCCAAATGCATGTGGACCAGTGTAAGAAGCTATTTATTATGCTTCTCGGAAGAAAGTTGATTATTAATTACATTTTTAAAATTGTAATCTTTTGTTTCTATCTTTGCCAGTGTGGTTTCTCATATAAATGATTTATGCAAATATGTTGAACTGGTTTACTTTGCCTACTCGAGACCCATGAATTGTTCGTCTCCGATTAAATCGTGATGGTAAATTCTACAGTATAATCACACAAACAAATGAAATTCATGAGTCATTGAAACATCTACAGCTGCACTAGAAATTAGTGTAAAAGTTCTGACAAACTGCTTTAATTCCCATCTACGTTTGGCAGATTCATTCCATGTAATGACTGAACAATGTCTGTGTATGTTCATAGTTGATAGACCTTTAACTTTGTTTGTTGTGACTATAGATAATTGTCAGCATTGCTTTTCAACTTATTTTAATTGTCTTTCACATGATTATATCTATATAGTGTACAGACTGTTCTGTAGTCAAATCTCTGGGCTTGTATATTACAACTGATCTATTACAGCTTCTTGTATTATTTTCTCATTGACATTTCGTAACAGAAATTTGAGGTTACAAACTGTGACTCGTAACCTCCACATCTGAAATGTATAAGCTTGATGTAATTTGAGACACACTCTGTCTGCTTCTTAGTCAGAAGGTTATAGATTCAAGTCATTCAGCGTTCTAGGATATGATACTTCATTGCTGTACTGAAGAGTGCTATATGATCAGACATACCATCTTTAAAATGATACGTAAAAAGTTGTTCTATCGTAGAAATACAAAACTCCCCTGTAGCATCACTTTCTGGAGAACAGTGTGGCCTGACCAACAGAATAGTTACAGTACCGGAAGATGACTGCAGAAAATGGTATAACGGCTGCAGAAAGGAAGTTTGAGGGGGATCTGCCTCTGGAGGTAGTATGGGCTGAAGTCAGAAATAGGAAAGGTGCAGTCACCTTGTTGGGTGTTTACTATAGGCCCCCCAATAGCAGCAGAGATGTGGAGAAACAGATGGGGAAACAGATTGTGGAAAGGTGCAGGCTCCTTACTGACCAACTAACCGTACAGATATACATGTTAGGAGCAAGAGGAGGCTATTCAGTCCCTCGAGCCTGCTGCACCATTTTAAGTGATCTGTTTCAGGCCTCCTACTTTGCTGAATGTTCTCCCTTGTCCTTTAGGTTATTGATTGACGGGTCCAACTTACCCTTAAAAATGTTCACTGACCTTGCTTCCACTCTTCTCTGGGGAACAGAATTACCTTCTAAGGGGAAAAAGTTTTTCTTCTGCTCTGCCTTAAATGGGAGACTCCTCATTTTTAAACTGTGTCAATTTGTTCTAGTCGTATCAGGGCCCAGCAAACATCATGTCATTCTGAAACCCCACATATTTTGTTTAGCTGATTTTACCCAAAGCAAGCCTGTTGGTTCAACAACCTCTCCTATCTCTCTATTTCTCTCTGACAGCCATGTTGAATTTGTTGATTGTCTGAAGTGATTATTTAGTTCATGATTCAATCACTCAAAGCTTTTTTTTTCTCTTCCCCTACAGGTAAGTGAATTGAAAGTAAAAGTAATCCTATTCTCTGCTACTCTGTGACATGCTTTTGATCAAAAAGCCCACGGGAAGTGAAGTGGTGGTTGACGCAATTGCGGTTGCAATAAATCTGGAATACATAGCTTACAGAAGATGGTAAGTGTCAATCCCAGCCAAAACAGTGGAGCAAGTGTGGACATTTCACAGTGCTGTGACCTAGGAGGGAAGCTCAGTCTCCAATGTCGGCTCTCTCTGTCAGAGCAGAAAGCACATCGCAGTAGTTGTATATTATTGCACATGCGTTCAGATATGAATGCTAAGGCTTTGTGGGTCTGGCTTCAATATGGCACAGGGTTGTTTAACCTTCCAATGAGGTGATAAACACCTCAGCAACACAAAGGTGCTATGATTCTCTGCACTCACTTCTTTCATTTATTTTTAATTAACCTGTTCAGTTGTGGTATGACACACTTCTCAACCTGGTCTCTTGGCTCAGAGGCGGTTGTAAGCTGGTTCAAATCTAAACTGAGATTGGGTGGAATTGTTGAATATGACTTGTGTATGTTACTTCAAGTTATGCACTTAATCATTTACTAACTGGAGATTGGAGCGATAACGTCTGGGGATGAATTTTATTTGGAATTTGAACAACTTGATCAGATTACAATGCCTTTTATTTCAATGTCTCCTTGGGCTTTTATGACTGTTTTATTTGCATAAACAAACAAGAAGTTTCAAGTGCATAGCTTCAGTTCAGTAGTAAAGCCACTGTACCATAGTTTGAAGGACATCATTGTCTGTAAGGTTTCCAGCGATTCAATCATGGGGTGGCTTCGAAGCACTGTAGCTCTCCTGCACAAAATTGCTAGTTGTTGGACCAGTTTTGTATTCCAATGTCACTGCCATCATTTTGTATTCTTCCAGCATCATGTCAGCCTGTTAATGAGCACTCGGTGTCATGATTACTTGCTTGCTCTCAAAGTAAGAGCTGCTGAATTAATAAGATTTACCAGGATGTTGCCTGGAATGGAGAGGAAGTCGTACGAGGATAGGTTGAGAGTTCTCGGCCTTTTCTCGTTGGAACGGCGAAGGATGAGGGGTGACTTGATAGGGGTTTATAAGATGATCAGAGGAATAGATAGAGTAGACAGTCAGAAACTTTTTCCCCGGGTACAACAGAGTGTTACAAGGGGACATAAATTTAAGGTGAAGGGTGGAAGGTATAGGGGAGATGTCAGGGGTGGGTTCTTTACCCAGAGAGTGGTGGGGGCATGGAATGCACTGCCCGTGGGAGTGGTAGAGTCGGAATCATTGGCGACCTTTAAGCGGCATTTGGTTAGGTACATGGATGGGTACTTAATCTAGGTTAGAAGTTCGGCACAACATCGTGGGCCGAAGGGCCTGTTCTGTGCTGTATTGTTCTATGTTCTATGTTCTATGACATTCAACACATTGTATATGCACAGCCTTTCCAAATGAGCATTATGACTTAGTGTTATTGTCCTTTCTCCCATTGTCCTGCATGTTGTTTTTATTTATATAATTACTCAGTGCCTCTTCAGTGTCTGAAATGAGACTGCCTCCACCTCACTTTGGCCCATCACACCTGATTCTTTTGAAAATTATTTTAAATCTGTGCCTTTCATTCTTTATCCTCTTACAAGCAGGAACAGCTTTTCATTATCTACTCTCTCCAGATCTTTCATTATTCTGAATAGTTCTGTCAGATCTCCTCTTAGCCTTCTCTTATCCATGGGAAACAGTTCCAACTTTTCCAATGTATCATCATCACTGAAGTTTCTCATAAACCTCTTCAATCCATCTTTCAAATCCATCTTGAAGTGTGAAGGGGTCAAACTGGCATCAAGGAACTGCAGGCCCAGAGTTTAAATGTGACATCAGGAGTTTAGAAGTGGCAACATACGAGGAGGATCTGATCACTGCTGTCGGAAAAAGGTTGAATGGCCAATATGTGTTTGCTGACCTGAACAAGGTTGACAGATGTGGAGCATTCTCTATGCTCGGAGAGCTATCCATAAGCAGTCAGGACCATGGGTCTGAGGATTTCAGGGGTCGGAGTTGATGGAGTGGAAGGGATGGTCACAAACAATAATGTATGTGCCTGTGTTACCGACAGTCAGTCTGCCTGTGCAGCAGAACCTGCCGAGTCTCCAATTCTCTTGGGTATATCTGCCATTGGGCAAACACCTTGCTCCACCAGGACCGTGAGTTTGTCGGTGCGCAACAGCCGTCTCACATTAAAAGAAGCATATGCAAGCTCTTCTGCCCCCTTAAAA
This sequence comes from Chiloscyllium plagiosum, assembly GCF_004010195.1. Taxonomy (NCBI): domain Eukaryota; kingdom Metazoa; phylum Chordata; class Chondrichthyes; order Orectolobiformes; family Hemiscylliidae; genus Chiloscyllium; species Chiloscyllium plagiosum. Next base: position 26,103,333 of record NC_057710.1, on the reverse strand, counting down.
TGTAACACCAGAGTGGAAGGAAGTAATTTTCAATCCCACGGGACTGCCTTCGGAAAAAAAAAAGTATGCTGCATGCTTTATTAACTGCTCTGTCCACCTTTTTCTGCCATCTTTACAGATGTGAACAGAATAGCTCAGATTTCTTGATTGCTGCATGTAACTGCAGGTATTCTTCTCTTACTATTATTTCTTCCAACCGTTATTTTTCACAAATTATAAATTATAACATTAATTATAATCTTCATTCATTATAATTAATGAAGATAGCATACTTATTGATTAGTGTTTCAAACTTCAGAAAATTATTTGACTGGCTGCACTGATAACAGTTAACGAAGATTCTCTGTGCAATTATTAGAGTCAACTTGAACTTGTGCTTCATGCTGAGGGGTGTGCTGAAAAATTGAGGGGGGAGCAATGGCAATAGAACTAGTAGCAGCTATTTAGCTAGTGTTACACTGCAGGCACTCTGCGATTATATTGAAGAGAGTGGAATTGTAACTTTTTTTAGTCAAGGCGTTTGACCTTTACACAAAGGTTTTCATAAAATCATCTTATTTGTTTTAGATGCAACTAAAGAAGAACTGTTGAAACACATGGCCATTGGGAAAGAGACAGTGGCAAATCTAGTTTTCTTTTTCATCCCTTTTTGAAATACATGCATGATGCAGAAAGTCCATTCTGGAGGAGCAGATCTCAGTAACCGGTGTTAATGAGTGGGTTATTTTGCATTTTTAAAATTTCCACTTGCAGTTAAAACATCACAGTTTTCTTCTGCCTCTTCCATCTTTGCTTTTAATTTGAATTATTATCCATTTCACAAGACCATTCTATATAATATTTGTACTTTTAAATGAAGAAACCGTACTGTTTGACAACAATACTGAACATTCTTATTACTCATTTGCCTGTGTAAATTAGGCACTTGTGCTCCAGTTGTAGTAACATGAAATAGTCATTGAGATTAACCTTTGGATGGTTAAATTCAGTTTTCTCAAATCTTCTACCTATTGAACACCGCTTCTCTTATTTCTTTCGAAGCTGAAGTGCAAACGTTAGCTTCCCTTGTGGAATTCAAACAGGTTGAGGCTGGAGATTACTTTTACATTGTTCAATTTGGAGTTCCCAGATCTGATAGATCAGACAAGTTGTGTTAAAATAGGCACTGGAGTTTTCTTAACTTTTCTGAATAGTACAGTTCTCTGACACTAGGCCCTCCAGTGCGTATTTTCAATATTTGCATGAATTTAGTATCTCTCTGACCAGCCATCTACATAATATTTGAGGTGAAGTGTACAGTGGTTTCCCTTGGTGTCTGTATTAAATAACCTCTTTTGTTTGCTATACTGTTACGACATGGGGTCAACCCTTCTGATTTAAACCAGCAACACAGGAAAAAATGTGCCCCATGCTGTAATCTGTTAAAATTCGAGAGGCAAAGAACTATCCCAAAAGTCACTATGTAAGCTAAAAGTTAACAACTTTTTAAAAGTCTAACAGAGAATAATTAACTCACAACTAGTTACAGTCCTTTCTCTAAACCTATCTTTTACCTTCCACTCTACAACACTGGTCCAATTAAAAATCCTGATTACGACTTGCAAAAATATAATCGTTTGAAAACGGGGCAGGTTAGCCAAATGTCCTCTGTAGATTTTCCTCTGTCTTCCTTCCTTCTTTGGGAGTCTGCTTCACAGGTCTTTTATAGATAAAGGTACCTTTTAAGAAAGCACTTCTGCTGGCAGTCTGTATTGTTCTGTTTTTGTTGGTGCTCTTTGTCGCTCTGGGTAACTGTTCAAAATGTTCTGATATTAATACCCCAAAACATTGGATCACTTCATTGGCTTTAATATTGTCAAAATACTAAATTCAAACTTGATTGGAGTTTGGTGCCTTGGGGTATAATTTAAACTGATTTGGCCAAATTTGAATTTGTTTTTGTATCCAGGCAACCAAGCTCTTAGCTAGTTGTTTGACCAAATGTTACATTGTTACCTTGTTCAGAACACTGTTCAGCTCCCTTGAAGGTACAGTAAACCCACAATTTCATAACAATACCTTAAGGAAATAGACTATAGAGCACAATTCCAAAGTTTGCTGATAGCACAACTAGTAAATGCAATGTACCACTGGCAGGACAGCAGTTGACCTTTCGGAACAAGTTTAAAAATCACACAACACCAGGTTGTAGGCCAATAGGTTTATTTGGAAGCACCAGTTTTCAGACCGCTGCTCCTTTATCAGCTACCTGATGAAAGCTCTGAAAGCTAGCTCTTCCAAATAAACCTGTTGGACTATAACCTGGTGTTGTGTGATTTTTGACTTTGTCCACCACAGTCCAACACCAGAACCTCAGTGTCATGATTTTTGGAATGATATTGAGTGGTGAAATGGATGGCATTGGCAAATGAAATTTAATCAGGGAACAGGAGATTGGACGTTTCGGGCACAGGCCCTTCTTCAGGAATGAGCAGAGAGTGTTCAGCAGGAGAAGATAAAAGGTAGGGAGATGAAGTGTTTTGAGATATCCACATTATAGAGTCATGAAGATGTGCAGCATGGAAACAGACCCTTTAGTCCAACTTGTCCATGCCGAGCAGATATCCCAACCTAATCTAGTCCGATTTACCAGCACTTGGCCCATATCCTTCTAAACCCTTCCCATTCATATACCCATCCAGATGCCTTTCTGAAGGTTGTAATTTTTATGTAAAGTAACAATTCAGCAATATTGCTCCACATTCTATTTATTATATCTGGATGTTGCAAGTGTTGAACCTTGTATCATTTCCAGGTCTCTGTCAATCTATTGAATACTTCTCACTCTCATGATGCTGCCTCTAACACTGTTAGGTTGACCTAGCAAGTTGTGAATGCGCTGTAGCATCTGCAGTGTTTGGCATTCTGAGAAATAATCTTCATTCAGAATGAGGGAAGAAATGGCTGCATGGCCCTAGTCCATCATTGGTGGGTTCTTATTTTTTTAAGATCCTCAATGGGAGAATGCATAAGATCAAGTGATCAAGCAAGGTCAAAACGCTTTTATGACATCCATTACCTTCATGGAATGTGGACCATGCTGCTGGAGCAGCATTTATTGTCTATCCCAAGTTGACCTTGAGAAGGTGGTGCTTAGCTGTTGTTCTGAATCACTACAATCTACAATGTATGCACATTAATTACAAATGTGTAATTGTACTTTGACTTTTGTGAAGTAAATAAGCTTTAGACTTGACAGTAAAACATTATTCCAAATGGGATTTAATTTGGATAAAAGCAAATTACTGCAGACGCTGGAAGCTGAAACCAAAAGAGAAAATGCTGGAAAATCTCAGCAGGTCTGGCAGCATCTGTAAGGAGAGAAAAGAGCTGACGTTTCGAGTCTAACTGACCCTTTGTCAGCTCTTTTCTCTCCTTACAGATGCTGCAAGACTTGCTGAGATTTTCCAGCATTTTCTCTTCTGGTTTGGGATTTAATTTGGATGTGAAAATTCTTTGTATAGTGAGCACTTTAGTCCAGGCAGCTCACTTGACCAGTATTGACAACTTTTTAATTGATCGACAGCAGCAAAATGATTAATTGAGTTGGACTGAAGGGTCTGTTTCTGTGCTGTATATCTCTATGACTGTAAGATTCCACACCATGTTTATATGAAATTTATTCCAGGTCATCGCAATGTGGATTTGGAGAGCGTTCAGAAAAGGTTTACCAGGATGTTACCAGGACTAGAGAATTTGAGTAATGAGGACAGGCTGGATAGACTGGGACTTTTTTCACTGGATTGAAGGGGGTTGAGAAGTGACCTTACAAAGGTTTTTAAAACCATGAGGGAAAATAGATAAGGTGAATACCAAAGGTCTTTTCTCTAGGATGGGGCTGTTCAAAGCTAGGGGACGTCATTTTAGTGAGAGAAAGATTTAAAAGGGACCTGATTGGTAACGTTCTCCTACCAATGGTTTGTATGTGGAGTGTGGTGGGTGCAGGTACACATCTACCAGAGAAAATGGTGGGTGCAGGTACACTTCGAACATTTAAAAGATATATGGGCAGGAGCATGAATAGGAAAGGTTTAGGGGGATATGGGCCAAATGCAGGCAAGTGAGTCGAGTTCAGTTTGGGAAACTTGGTCAGCATGGACGGGTTGGACTGAAAAGTCTGTTTCTGTGCTGTATGTCTCTTAAAAAGCCTTTGCTGTAACAGGGCACCAAACTCCGTTCCATAAGCAATGGGTTGGGAACCTTTTTGAAGTGGTCTCGGTAGGCCCTAGCGTAGCTAGGAGGAATTAGCCTATTTCCAATTTAAAAAGTACATGCAAATAGTTTCACACTTGCAGCTTCTGAGATCACCCAGCTGCTATTGAGGTTACCTATAGTCTTGCAATTAATCACTCCATGAACTGCACTATTTTCCCTTATCTGAGCCATTTCTGGTATGAAGAGCAGCTCAGATTGTTCTTTTGACTAATCAAGTTAAACTGAGATGCCCCAGTTCTTAGTGTAAATATAGTCTAGCTGACTGGGTGACTTCTACCTGCGACCAAATGCCCCATTTTCACACACTCCCTAATATTGGAGAAGGATGGGGAGATGCTTCCATAGAATCATACAATACAGAAGACGCCTTGTGGCCCACTAAGTCTGTATCACCAAAGCTATACTAACTCTCTACTTACCTACCGTCCAGGATTAGTCTGATAGAATTGCATGTCATGACATTTCAAATGCTCATTCAAGTATTTCTTAAGGATTGTTAGGTTGCCTTGCCTCAACTACTTTCGCAGACAGTGCATTCCAGACCCCCATCACTCTCTGGGTGAAAAAGCTTTTCCTCAAAATACCTCCCAACTTCCTGCCTTTCACCTTAAAATTAAGCTATCTTGTTATTGACTCTTTGATTAAAGGGAATAGCTGTTTTCCATTCACTGTCCCTCATGTCTTCTATCATATCTCCGAAGCTCCCCCTCAACCTTCTCTGCTCCAAAGAAAACAGTCTGAGCTTATCCACCCTCACTCCATTGTCTGGATGGGGCATGTCCGCTAACATCTTGTGGAGATTGCTTTTTACCACTTCCAGTAAATTCATATCCTTTTGATAGTGTGGTGATCAGAACTTCACACAGTACTCCAGCTGTGGTCTAACCAACGTCCTGTTCAGCTCCAATATTGCCTCCCTGCTCTTATAATCTATGCCTCAACTGTTCTGTACATTTAAGTTCAAAAATGAGCGTCCTTCATCTGTCTGTATTGAATTCAAGTCCCACAGTTTATGATACAATAACACTCGACAATCTAGTGCATACTATGGATTGACTGCTTCTACATGTGACTTTTACACCAAGTTTACTTGTATTGGAAATGAAACACTGGTTACAACATGCTATAATAATGAGAAACCAGTTATTAAAAATTAAACTTGAGACTTTTAAGTTAACAGAAGAATCTGGCATTGTGACTAAACATACAAATGTCTATACTTAATAATTGGGATTTTAATTTTCAATGTTAATTGAAACAAGACAAAATTCAATTTGATAAGCATTGATCCCACCTAAGTAATCAGTTGGGAAGGCCTGCCTTGAAAAAGATAAATCTCTTTTGGCTTAAATTCAGAACCAGCATTGCAAAGCAAAAACTTGTTAAGTTATTTTCCTTTTAAACTGTTTGTGTTGATTCACTGATGATGATAATTTTTGCCAGTGTTGATCTCTATTAAAATACTATGCATGTTTTCATGACACTACAAGTCAGGAGCTTTTGAATTACAATAAGCCTCTTGTTTATGAAAACCTACATCTTAAAGTACAAATTCACTCCAGTTCCATTGGGTGTTTATTAGTCTGCTTTGTCAAAATTAAGTGATGTGTTAGAACAATGGCAGCTGTTGACAATACTGCATAGTCATGGAGACGTATAGCACGGAAACAGACCCTTTTGTCCAACTCGACCATACCGGCCAGATATCCTAGTCCCACCTGACAGCACCCAGCCTGTACCCCTCCAAACCCTTCCTATTCATATATATCCAAATGCCTTTTAAATATTGCAATTGTACTAGCCTCCACCACTTCATGGCACTGTCAGACTGGCTGGGTTGATTAGGAGAAAGTGAGGACTGCAGATGCTGGAGACCAGAGTTGAAAAATGTGGTGCTGGAAAAACACAGCAGGCCAGGCAGCATCCGAGGAGCAGGAGAATCGACGTTTTGGGCATAAGCCTTTCTTCAGGCTGGGTTGATTAGCCTGCTTCCATGCTATTCTAAGAAAATATCATCTGGTGAATGTCTGCAAGTAACATTGAATAGCAAATTCAGATCTTTGAATCAAAAGAAATCACTCTGCAACTGCATCCTCAGCTTCCTGACCCACAGACTGCAACCAGCGAAACAGACAACAGCAGCTCCTCCAGGATAATCCTCAACACTGGTGCACTGCCAGGACGCATTTGCAACCCCCTACTGTACTCCTTGAATACCGATGACTGCATAGCCAAATTCCATGCGAACGCCGTCGACAAGTTTGCTGACACCACTCTGGAAGGCCATATATCAAACAATGATGAGTCAGAATACAGGAAGGAGGTAGTGCAATGACAACAACTTCTTTCTCAATGTCAACAAAACAAAAGAACTGATCATTCATTTCAGGAAGAAAGGAGAAGGACATGCCCCTACCTCATCAACATAGCTGAGGTTGAGAGGATCAAGAGCATCAAGTTCCTAGGAGTGACGATAACTGACAATCTGTCCTGCTCCTCCCACATTGATGCGATGGTCAAGAAGGCACAACAAAACCTCTTCTTCCTCAGGCAGCTGAAAACATTTGGCATGTCCAAAAGGACCCTCACCAACCTTGACAAATGTACCATAGAAAGCATTTTATCGGGGTGTATAATGGCTTGGTATAGCAACTGCTTTGCCCAGGACCGTAAGAAACTACAGAAGGTTGTGTGCCGCTGAAAGGCCACCAACTTCAAAGACCTCTCTCACCCCGGTAATGCTCTCTTCCAATCTCTTTTGTTAGGCAGAAGATACAGAAGCTTTTATATACGCACCAACAGGTTCAAGAACAGTTTCTTTCCTGCTGTTGTTAGACTGTTGAATGGACCTCTCTAACTTCAAGTAATGTTAATCTTGCTTCGTGCACCTCCTGTGCAGCAATAACCTTGTACGCCTCTCTCTGTTGAAGTACCCTATGATCTGCATGTTCTTATTTGCTATGATCTACCGGTACTGCTCGCAAAACTAAACTTTTCACTCTACTTAGGTGCATGTGACTACAGTAAATTAAATCAAATAAAAGCTGGCATTGGCAATGGTCCAGACAAGGTTCATGAGGTTGATACCAGGTGTGAATGGGCTATCTTATGAGAACAGGTTGAGCAAGCTGGCCCTATACTTAGTGGAGTTTAGAAGAATGAGAGGCAACCTTATTGAAACGTTGTTCGGGCACTTGAGAAGATCGAGGGGAAAGGTTGTTTCCCTTCAAGTATACGAATATGTGAACAAGTAACCAAATAAACAAGGGCCACTCAACCCTCTGAGCTTTCCCCAATCAATCATTAAGATTGTGGTTGATCTGATTTTAGCTTCAATTCTACATTGCTGTATATCTCTGATAATCTGTGTAATCAAGAATCTATCTAGCTCTGCCTTAAAATGTTTAAAGATTTTGCATCCACTGCCCTTTGAGGAAAGAATCGTCGAACCTCAAATCTTTTCTCCTCATTTGTCTTAAATGGGTGACCCCTTATTTTAAACCCTAAATCCCTTCTTTTAGATTCCCCCACAATACAAAACATCCTTTTCGACATCCATCCAATTCCTTCAGAATCTTGTTTGTTTCAGTTAAGTCACCCCTGACTTTTCTAAGCTCCAGAGAATACAACCCTAGCCTGTTTAGACTTGACTTGTAAGGCAATCTGCTCATTTCAGGAATTAAACTAAAACTTTTACTGAACTGCTTCCAAAGCATTAACATCCTTCTGTGAGAACAGTAACCAGCAGTACACACACTACTCCAGATGTGGACTCATCAGTGCCCTGCAGAACTGAAGCAGAACCTCTCTACTCTTGTACTTACCTTCCCTTGCAATTAAACATAACATTCTATTATGTTTCCCAATTACTTACTGTACCTACATACTAACCTTTGCAGTTCATGCACTAGGACACTTAGATCTCTCTGCACCTCTGAGCTTTACCATTGTTGTTTATTCTTTCTGCTAAAGTGGACAATTCACATTGCCCATATTGTCCTTCATATGCCAGATCTTTGCTTTATCTATTTATGTCACTTCGCAGGCTTCTTCACTTTCTTACCTACCTTTGTGCTATCTGCAAATTTAGTTACCCTTGCTTTGATTCACTTCATCCAAACCATTTCTATCAATTGTAAAGAGTTAAGGCCCCTGTAGCACACCACTCTGTCATCCTGCCAGTGTGTAAAAGACCCATTTATTCTTCTTCTCAGCTTCCTACTTGCATGCTAATCTTCTACCATCGCCACTATGTTACAACCTAAACCATGAGCTTTTACTTTCTGTGGCACCCTACCAAATATATCCACCACAGCACATATCACTTCTTCAAGGAACTCCAATAAATTAGTTAAGCATGACTTACCTTTGACAAAACCATAGTGACTATACTTGTTTACCTCGAACTTAATCAAGTGCCCTATTATAACACCTTTGTAATAGTTCAAATATTTTCTGTATGAAAAATGTGAACTGCTTCCCTCCCTTTTGACTGGGAGAGTCTAGGACCCAGAAGGCACAATCTCAAAATAAAGGGGTTTTACATTTAAGACAGATGAGGCAAAATTTCTTCTGAGGGTAGTGAATCTGTGGAATTCTATACAGCAGAGGGCTGTTGAGGCTGGGTCATTGAGTATATTTAAGGCTGACATAGATTTTTAATCAGGTATGGGAATTGAGGTTTATGGAGAACGGACAGGGATGTGGAGTTGAGGATTATCAGATCAACCATGATTGCATTCCATGGTGGAGCAGAGGGACTGAATGGCCTACTTTTGTTCTCACTTCTCATGGGTTTATGGCCTTGGGGATGCCTGAAGTTTGAAAGGAAACTTTTATGTCCTCTGTAGGTAGAAACTAGATATAGTGCAAGTAGTTACTGCCTGCTTCCTGCCCCAAGGCCATTTTAATGATACTATTTTCTTAATGGTTAAGGTACTTGTTGAATGTAGACTTAAGTGTCCAAAAGCTGTGTCATTCAGAATCATGTCCACCAATGCTGCCATGGAATGACTGAATTGCATCCCTCGGGCACATTGCGTTCAGTAAGTGTAAGCATCCAGTGGAACACCCTGTAAAATATTGTTATGGGATATGGTCTGCTGGCCTGGGCCCCCCTCACTCCCTTCAATTTCTCTCGCATAAATGTGTTTAACAACGCAATGCCACAAGCCGGAGGCAAGCAATTCCTCATTTAGAAAATGCCCTTGGCTGACTTGTAAAATCTGAGTTACCTGTTCTTCAGAAGTGCCAAAATGGACTGGCCTCTGCACTGCAGCCTCATGGGGAAGTGCCCATACATGCTGCTGGTTTTCCATTAATGCTACCCATGGGACTTAAATTATTTTCTGATTGCCGCAATATTATAACCATCATTTACGACTACTTTTATAAATATATTTACCATCTATCTTGAACTAGCTGTTGGAACTAATTTCATATGTAATGACAGAACCATGAATTGTTTGGCGAAGGGGAATTTTAAAATTCTTTTGAAGCAATTTTGGGTACAAACAATACTGGGTGCTGTGGTGGTGTTAACGCAGCATTATGGCCTTCTGAAGTTTCTCCATTAGTTCTAAGAAAAAAGGGTAGAACAAATATGACACAAATCATAAAGTTAATTTCCAGTTTGTCGTAAGGTATGGAAGTAAGAGAAAATTGCACTGCTTAAGCATGAAGTTTGTCAGTATGTTTGTTTTGTTAAATATTGCACGTGTTAAATATTGTTTGCTTCTAAAGGTTAATTAAAGATTTAACAATATTAGGAAATTTGAGAGTCGAAACAGAGACTTTGTAAAAAATAATCCATTATCTTCCATCAAAAGTACATCGACATGTACTTTACTTACTGTTTCTGAGCTTCTGTCCTTTCATGACTCACTCCTTTTGGATACAGGCAAAGGTAGTAGTGTTTAAGAGCTAAGATCAGCAGAGGAATTTAGGATGTGCTAATGGAAGAATGCAAACATTTTTGGAGGACTTTGCTTTAGAAATGTGGAATATTACAGATGACATGACTGGCAATGTTTTATGCACTTCCCCCAATTTGGGTTTCAAAGGTGGGGAGGGGTGTTTGTATCAAGACACTTAGTGCCTGGTCAAGGGGAGCACCGCTGACCCCTACCCTTGCTGCTGAACATTCACCTCTAAGAAAGCTCGCCTGCCTTATATCTTATCTTGAATACTCTGCTCCTCCAGTGGTGTGGCTGAGAAGGATTACTTGTATGTGATTTGCCATTAGCAGGAACTTTCTGACCCCATGTTGTTAACCTGCAAGTTGACTGGTTAACTCATATTTTTGGATGGCTTCACACCCAAGCCAAGACTCTGTAAAGAGTTCTTCCATATAGCTATGATGAGTTCTGACCATTTAAAAATAATGTTTCAGTACCAGTCTTCATTTTGCTCTTGGGTTTACAGTCATATTTGTGCACCAATACTGAATGCTTCTTACAGTATAAGGCTTGGGAATATATCCTCACTTTTATCCCCATCTGACATTCAATACCAGATGTCATCAAGATTTCCTCCAACTAGATAATTGGAAAAATTGAAGCCATTGCACCATGCATGTTGTTGTTATCGATCACTTCAGTACTCAATCGGAACACAAATCTTTCTTCTTCTTGATTTCATTGTCCCCATTTTTGCTTTATTATTCAGTACTTGATGTGGGCAGAATTTATTGCCTATCTCTAATTCCCTTGGAGAATGTGGTAGTGATCTGCCTAATAGAGCCATTAGACTTGTGATTTAGGAACACCAAAAGTTTGACCAGTGTCAGTGAAGAAATGGCTATGTAGTACTAAATCAGGATGATGTTTGACTTGGAGGAGAACTTGCTATTAGTGCTGTTTGATGCACCTGCTGCCCTTATCTTTCTAGGTGGAAGTTTAAGAGGTCCTGCCTGGCTGGCCTTGGTGACTGCAGTTGTACATTTTGAAGATCAGTGATCTTCAGTCTTTTTAAGAACAAGTTCAGTTTTTGAATATAAATGCAATCCACTATCTATCCCTAAAGAAAATCTAGAATAAGCAGTTTATTTTTAGTGCTATATGAATCTAAAAGCAGGTGCATATTTATTCATTTTGTTCTCTATTTACCACTTCTCAATATGACACCTGTGACTGCATATTATCTGCCAGTGCAGTGAAGCTTGGATTTGAATAAATGGGATTAGATTACTTACAGTGTGGAAACAGGCCCTTTGGCCCAACAAGTCCACACTGACCTGCTGAAACGCAACCCACGCAGACCCGTTCCCCTACGTTTTACTCCTTCAACTAACACTACGGGCAATTTAGCATGACTGTGGGAGGAAACTGGAGCACCCGGAGGAAACCCACGCAGACACGGGGAGAATGTGCAGACTCCACACAGTCAGTCGCTTGAGGTGGAAATTGAACCCGGGTCTCTGGCGCTGTGAGGCAACAGTGCTGACCACTGTGCTGCCCACGTTGTAAGTTGAGTAAGGATTTAAACTAGTAGTGCTGAAGGGCTGCTGCTTGAATTAGGTTTACAAACTTAACTTTCATTACATAAGTCTATTACCTTAGGCTCTAATGCTTATTGGTAGATTATTGGTAATAGTTGATGAAGAAGGTGAAATCAGATCATTTCTATATTGATTCTGGAATGATTCCTGCAGATTGGAAACTTATAAATGTCACCCCACTCCTTAAGAAAGGAATAAGAGAGAAGAACAAAACTAGACACTCATCTACCTTCCATCAGTAGTAAGGAAAAATATTAGCATCTTATCATAAAGGTCACCATATCTTGTTGTGGATAACCATTATCTGATTGGGCATGGATTTGAGAATAGAAAATTGTGTTTGACAAACATGTTAAAGGTTTTTGAGAATGTTACTTACAAAATTAGCAAAAGGGAAATTGGCAAATATAATATAGTTGGATTTTCAGAAGTTTTTGATAAGATGCCCCTCAGGTTGCTTCATAAAATTTAAAGTAACTGGTTTTCCTTTATTGGTCAGAGTATTGAGTACAGGAGTTGGGAGGTCATGCTGCGGCTGTACAGGACATTGGTTAGGCCACTGTTGGAATATTGCACGCAATTCTGGTCTCCTTCCTATTGGAATGATGTTGTGAAACTTGAAAGGGTTCAGAAAATATTTACAAGGATGTTGCCAGGGTTGGAGGATTTGAGGTATAAGGAGAGGTTGAATAGGCTGGGGCTGTTTTCCCTGGAGCG